>NW_006399913.1:2080019-2121136 GCF_000299155.1 Elephantulus edwardii
AGAGACCGGTCCTTGGAGAAGGACATCATGCTTGGGAGGGTGGAGGGACAGCGCAGGAGGGGAAGGCCCTCTATGAGGTGGATTGATTCAGTGACTGGATAATCGGGATGGGAGTGTCGGAGACAGTGTGATTGGCACAGGACAGAGCAGAGTTTAAGGCTGTTGTACATAGGGTTGCTATGAGTTGCAAGCGAATCGACGGCACATAACAACAAGAACAACAACTTAGAACTCTGTAAGATGAAAATAGAAATAACCTTTTTCTTCGCAGCCTCAATGTCTGATTGAAAAAGTATAAATAAAGCTTACCTGCAAGTCTAGACTTGGATTATATCAATATTCTGAAGGAATGTGTAATAGAAAAAAGCGTGAATTAGACACTAAAGATCAGAAGTTTCTTTTAGTCACTTGTGACTTTGAGAAAATAATTTAAATTGTTTGGGCTCAATTCCTTTCCTATAAAGTAGTTTTAATTCCTTTTATATAAAGTAGTTGTGAGGATTAAATAAATGAACAGTGGTAAAATATTTTGTCCATTGTAGGTACTAGTACAAAGAAATCAACTCTGAAGTCCTATAGAATCATTTAGTCTGTGTCTTCCTCAGAAGCTTGCCTTTTAGCAATTCCAAGACTCATTTCCACTCATCCCCATTGCAGAGAAACAAGCCCCAAATACATTAGTGTGAGTCTAACACAAGTAGCCATTTCACTTAATTTAAGCAGATAATAGATTTATTGCTGAAAAACGGTTTAGGGAATAATCTGGGTTTCTTAGTCCATAGTTGTGTTTGGTTCAAAAGCACACATCTAATCAAGGTTCTGATAATAATCACTTTATCATGTCACAGTTTTTCTTTCTGGAGAAAAAGTTCAACATTAAAATCCTCCCAAGTTGAAATGTATTCATTTAAAGTACTTCTTAAACAGAATCCATCTTGGTCTTTTTACACATAGTGTAAAAGCTGTTGCCCACTTACAGGAAGCTGCTGCAGTCCTGGATGAAACTCTCAGTGCAAGTCGGCACAGGTTGCCAGACAAGCTTAGTGGATAAAGCAGGAGTTATTTAAGGACTACAGAGAAATGAGCGGCAGACTTAACTTGGCACAACTATTTATTAAAAGTAGTGATTTAGGAGATTTTTCAAATGCCATTGTTATTTAGATCCCATTTGAGAACTGAGAACAATCTGTTTCAGGAATGAATATTCTTTAGGACAGCCCTGGCTTGTACCTGTTGGTGTAATTATTAATGGGGCCCCTGTCCTTCCCCATAGCCTCCATTCAGATGACAAATTATATAGTAGCTTGCCTTTTGTAGAGTAAAATCTACCTTTTTTCAGATACGTTCCTTATATTAACCTAATGAGAATTCTTGTACCTTTCCTCCAACAGTCTCTTTGGCACTTCATTTATAATTATTACAGCATTTCTTTAGAGTAATTATCAAGAATTGACATTAGTTGATGAATAACTCTCTATGGCTCTCTTATTAGTGAAAGCAAATAACATGACCACACAGGGACTCACCTAATACAGTAGTCCTGGGAGAAAGGCATCAGAGTTAATCCCTTCAAATTTATATTTGCAAAGCAATCTCTAGTCATTCTAATTACTTTCTCAATTTAAAACTACAAGCAAGTGTACTAGCATTGGACAGCAAGGGGATGGAGACATACATCTGACTCTATGCCTTCTGAAATTCTGTTCTAGATATGAGTCACCTGCCTTCCTGTTCCTCAAGAAAGGGTGTGCTGAAGCAATTTAAGAGTAGGGAGAGAGTCTAAATATCACTGGAGAGTTATTACTGTGGGAAGCAGGTCTCCATAACACAAATCCAGATATTCTCTTAAGAGGGAAGGGCAGCCAGATCCTTTGGGGGTCTTGTCGGCATGAAACTGAGCATCCTCCTTTTCTAGGTACTCTAGAATGAATGAATGATCAGATTGGAGAATATGGGTTATTATGAAGTATCATATTTGGAGTTGTTGTATGTCATCAAGTTGGAACTGATCCACCGCTGATCCTCCAGTGAGTTTTCAAAGGCAGTTAATTGCACAGGAGGAGACTGCCCATCTTTCTCCCGCAGAGCAGCTAAGGGTTTTTGTACCATGTGCCTTCAGGATTTCAGCTCAGCTCTTTACCGCTAGACCATGAGAGATCCATTCATATTTGGAGAAGATAGAAAATGCTCTACCTGCTTCCTAATGCCTTTCTGTTTGTTGTTTTTGCTCAACTTAAGACTCTCTGGTCCGACCTAGTCTATAGCCTTTTCCCAGCTGAGCTTTGAAAGAAATAAATAACTTCAAATAATACATGGGAGTAGAAAAATGACTTGTCCTCGTAAATGATATTCTTGTCTTGAGAGAAAATGTATAGCAGCTGGGGAAAGAATGAACCTATGAAACCAGAAGCTTGTCCATCTTTCTCCAATAGGGCCACTATTGGCTTCAAGCCTTCAGACGGGCTTGGCCTTTGGCAGAGCAGCACGATTTCCTATGGACTGCACTAACACAGCTCCTGTTTTTTAGTGGATTTGTTTGTTTGCTTCAAACATGATTCTCAAAAAATCCTGTAACCAATTCCCTTATTTTACACAGGGGGCTTTTCAGAGTGCTGTATAAAGATATTGGTGAATTGCTGGCCTGGAGTGCCCTACCAAGTTACTTTAGTTGAAAAGACTTAAAAATGTAAAGCACGAGTAAATTCTCCCACTGTGAAGAATTGTCATGAGACCTACTGAGACCTCAGTGAATGCTGCTGGAAACAAATTGCATGCATTTCCTGCCTTGCTGGGGAGCTAGCTCACAGTGCTTGGCTACTATCTCTGACAGAGGCATCTCTTGCCCTCCTGGGGAGATTAGCTCAGTGATCATTAAAGCTGAAGTTTTAAGACCCCTTCCCAACTCATGAGCCCAATTTTATATTTGTAGCTTTGTATCCTTTGGCTTAAAAGAGGGATTTTCAAATTTTGTGAGCTTCATGCCCCAGGGAACCCAGGGCTTGCTTTATTTGTTCCTTATAAATGTAGTCCTCTGAAGTAGCCATAAGCTCCTGAACAGAAGAGGGGACCAAATGAAGGTGAGGCTGACTCCTCCTAGATATAGCTAGAAAAACAAGCTGGGGCCTGTGAAGAACTTGGTTGAGATAAAACCTTGAAGACCTGCCCATATTATGTCATAAATTTCGTTCCCTTCTTGTTCCTACCACCATGATCTGTTTGCCCAAACCAAACTTGTCTTTCATACATACCTAAGTGGGATATTTGGTCTGGCAAGGGTCCTGTTTTGTCATCATGCCTAATTTTGTAAGCATTATGCATAGTTTAAGAACTCCATTTCCTAAACTCCACTCCCTGTAAATTGTAGTCACCATATTGGCCAATAATTGAAGCAGGAGGTTTACTCGTCTCACTTGTTAGATACAATCTGCCTGGTGTGTCCCTGTGTGGGAGAAAACCAATGAATGAGGCTTATTTAGACAAGAGCTTCAATACAACTCAAAGTGGTGCAATCCTACATCTTCACTTAATGTTCTTTATGAACAAAGCTCCTGTGTTCCTTTCTGAGGGTAGATAAAGCTGAACAAAACGTACTGCCTGTCACTAGCTCTGGTGCCCCAGTGGGTAAGGAGTTGTATTGCCAACACAAAAGCAAGGAGTTCGAACCCACCAGCTGCTCTGAGGGGGAAAAATATAGGCAGTCTTTTCCCCCATGATTTACAACTTCTGAAAACCCACTGGAGGATCAGCTATGAAATGGTTTTAACTCAATGGGCTGTGAGTTATTGTTGCCATTAAAAATATCCTTGATTTTATTCCATGCTACTACCCAACTAAGCAAAACCCATTACCATAGAGTCAACCGGGATTCATGATGACCCCAAATATTCAATACCTGTGACGTACTTACCTAACTACATAGGGTTGCTACGAGTTATACTCGACTCGGCAGCATCCAACAACAAACAACTACTAGATAGATATTATCATCCTCATGTTTGTTGTTGTGGAAAGTAAGGCTAAGAGAAGTTATGCAAGTTTTACAAGTCTTTTCTTTCGTGCCTTCTTCTGTTTGTTAGGGGCTGGTAGAAGCTGAAAGAGAAGGCTTGTAATATATGAGATTATTGTTATTCTGTGCCATTGAGTCAGAACCCATCCATAGCTGACCTTCCAGCAAGTTTTCAGAGACAGTAAATTGCAGGGAAGGAGATTATTCATCCTTCTTCAGAGGAGCAACTGATGAATTCAACCACTAGGCCACCAGAGGAGGAAGGTTAAAAGACAATGAACATCTCTAATACCACTTTGTTTTCTTCCAGGGCTTTATTCATGTTAGGGAGCAGGGTTACTAACGAAATGTAGGCTTGGTGGTTGGAATTCACCACTCTGAGGTAGAAAGAAGGGATACTTTGTAAAGATTTCATAGTCTAGGATAACTTGTGGGGATCACTGTGAATCTGATCAACTGGATGGTATGGTTTTCGATTCAAGTCTTAACTCAAACATTTATTAATTGCATGGCTTTTAGTTCAAACATTTATTAGTTGCATGGCCTTGGGTAAACTGCTCTCACTCTTCACTACTTTAAATTGGACAAAATATCCCACTTTATAAGGCAACTGGAATGAAGAAATGAGATTGTGCGCACAGAATATTTCTGTATGAAGTGCTCATCACCTAGGCTTCTGTATGCGCACTCACCTTCACATCTTACAGCTTACCTTCTGATATTGTCGTCTGGTTCCCTACAGTGTAGGGGACATGTGTGCGGGCGCGCAAGTGAGGGTGACCTCCTGCAAGCCTGTGCTCAACTGTGTCTGTTACCAATTGTGTCATTGTGTCATCTCCAGGGCAAGTCACTTAACTTTTGACACTGCATTTTTCCTCACACTTTAAGCATGGAATCCCAAACCCACACCTCACAGCTTTGCGGTCGGGATCACAGGTGAGCAAAGTGCTTGGAAGTGACTGTAAAGCTGTGCAAACAAGCGCTGTTCCAGGCATTAACACTCTAGTTTCTGCTGCAGGGAATGGATCCCGGGGTCCCTCTCACAGCCTTGCAGTTGCGCGCAGGAAGGAACATTAACCCTGGGCGCCTCTCTGGGCGTTTCTCCCAGTGGTGGGGAGGAGTTCCGCCCTGAGAACCGCCCAGCCGCCTTCTCTCCCTCACTCCTACTGGAGCTGGGAGTCCCAGGAGTCACGTCTTTCTCTGGAGCCCTGGCTGTGCTTCCTTTGCTGGCCAGGATCAGAGGGCCGGTCACCAGGATGCAGGCCCAGCACAAGGAGCATCTGTACAAGCTTCTGGTGATCGGAGACTTGGGCGTGGGCAAGACCAGCATCATTAAACGATACGTGCACCAAAACTTCTCTTCGCATTACCGAGCCACCATCGGTGTGGACTTCGCGCTCAAGGTGCTTCACTGGGACCCAGAGACTGTGGTGCGCCTGCAGCTCTGGGACATCGCAGGTGAGCGCTGGGGAGGGGTGCGAGAGTGATGGAGGGGCTGCCCAGGCACCCTCTCCAGTCCCAAGGCAGCGAACTGCATCCAGGCATACAGACTGGATCTCCTGGACTCTGTGCCTCAAGAGACCTTTTCCCAGTGGGGTAGACACTTGATTTCAATTCAAAGAAAAAGTTGTTCACGTCCAGCTGAAACTTCTGGCGTACCCTCTTGTGTTTTAGGGATATTTCTTGAAATCCTTCAATATCCTATCATGCATCTGACTACTTGGCATCAGCAGATTGCCCAAGTGACCCAGAAGGAGAATGGAGTTGCATTCGGTTCTTGGTCTTCAGCTCCTTTTCTGCACTTGGGCAATCCTCCTGTGACACAATTCATTGTCATGCCAGCCCTTGCTTGCCCTCAGCAGTGCAGGGGAAAGCTCCTAGGCAGGTTACCAGCTGGGACCCAGGCAGTCCAGCAGTTCACAAATTATCTCTTTTTAGTAGCTCACTTCTCTCCTCTCCAACCCCAACACACAGGCAGGTACACACAAATCTCACCCCTAGCGTTTTGCCAACATGTCTGGCTACAGTTAAGAGAGTTTTGGGTTCTCTGCTGTTAGGAAGCCAAGGACGTTTCTATGTTTCTATCAGGGCAATTTACAAGCTCTGTCTGAAGTTTACATTGCACTGTCTGGAAACAGAGGAGCACCTTTAGAGGATTTGAAATCAGAAGGGTTTCTAAGGATTTATACCAAAAGTTTTGAATATAGAATGCCTGCTCCAATCTTGGCTCTTCTATAACCCCAGTGTGGAACCTGGACATGGCCAACATCCCCCTGCAGATCAAGGCTCACCAACTTGCTCAGTAACTTAGCACAGTCCCTTCAGTTTAGTTTTCTCTTTTGAAATAAGGTTGGTTGCTGTTGGCCCAAAAGTCTGCCTTCTTACAAGCTTCAGCAGCTACTTCAGACAGTCTGACTTTATCCTTGACTATTTCATACTTTGTGGCACCAAGAGTCTTTATAAATACTCACACAAGCTTCTTTTCACCTTTAGAAAATAGTTTCATATAAGCAAGTGTGTTTGAATGGAAATATTTTATCATGGCTTAAAGCAAGAACAAATGTGGAAAATTTTTGAAAGGGCATTTCTGGTTCTGGGGAATCTCCTGCCTCTTAATCATGAGCTGTTCGGTCTTATGATAAGGTTTTTGGCTTGTGGATAAATTCACGCCTTTGCAGTCATCTTCAGCAGCCCCAGTAGCTCCAGGGTTATCAGAGGTTAGAAGATGTCATCAGCTACTATGTAACTGGATTTTTTAATTTAGAAAACCCACTCTTGAGTCTGGAAGCTTTGTGGCTACCTGTTTTAGTGTCTGAAAACCACGCTGGCTGCCTAAAGATCCCCAGGGCTTCAATTTGGAGTTAGTTTATGTTGAAAAGTGAGTGTAGGTGTAATTTGGATTTCTCTGTCATATATAACTAGCAATATGAACTTTAGTGTTTTATATAATGTCTATGGGCTACAGTTTTCCTCTCCTTACAGAGGTGATGGAAGAATATAGTGATTAAGAACCTAAGTTCCAGAAATGGATGATGTTAACTAAGTTCCCTAACATCCTCCTCTGTTTCCTTGTGCTATTAGCCTAAAAGTTAGTGCTTTAAATCTACCAGCTACTCCCAAGGGCAAATATGACTATTACCCTCATGTTAAGATTTACAGCCTTAAAAACCCAACAGAGGATCACTGGTCAACCAAAGAAACTCTCCCACAAATGAGAGGAACCTAGGAATAGTCCAAGACAATGGTACTTACTGCAAATTAATGACACTGGTACCTTCCCCCCCCTCCTTAAGTGTAAGCAGGGAACCTCTCCAGAGTGCTGAAAAGAAATGATGTCAATCTGTAGACTAAGGTGCACCTGATCCAGACCATAGCCTTTGCAATTACTTGCTATGTGTCAGAAAGCTGGACAATGACTAGGGATGACAGAAAGAGAATAGATGTCTTTGAGCTATGGTGCTGGAGAACAGTGGACTGCAAGGAGAACAAACAGATTTGTCCTAGAGAGGGTGAGACTGGGCTGCTCCTTGGAGGCAAGGATTCTGAAGCTTTGTCTGACATACTTTGAGCATGTTGCAAGGAGGAACTAGTCCTTGGATAGGGATGTCATGCTTGGGGCGGTAGAGGGACAGTGCAAGAGAGGAAGACACTCAATGAGATTAATCAATTCAGTGACTGGGTTTAGGAAAGTAGATGTGTCAGAGACATTAAGGTTGGTACAGGTAAAGCAGCTTTCAGAGCTGTTGTAAACAGGTCGCTATGAGTTACAAGCAGCTTGATGGCACATAACACCACCAACAAACAGAGAAATGTGAAACACACATTCTGATTAAATCCTAAGAAATGATAGTTTGAATTCTAACTTTTTCCCCCAAACACTCAGCACCATTTAAAAAACTATTATTTTGTTATTTTTGATGACAATATATATACCATCAAAAAACCTCAAAACTTCTTTTGCTTTTGAATAGGAACTGACTCATAATTGACCCTCCAGCGAGTGTTCAGAGACTATAAATTTCACAGAAAGAGATTGTCCATCTTTCTCCTATTGAGCCACTGATGGACTTGAACTGACTGCCTTTAGGTTAGTTGTGCAACTCTCCTACAACTACACCACCAGAACTCTGGATTCATTAGCATAGCTTATTCCCATTCAACAGTTTCTGCATGTACAATTCAGGGATATTGATTGTTATCCTTCAGTTATGCACTCATTATCATTATCACCTTCCTTTAGAATGATGGGTTTTACACTGTCAGCACCCTTCTAAGCTTTATCCACCACACGCAGTCAAAAAATAATTTCAAGCTTATAAATGCCTCCGGAGTCATTCATGACTCTGGATTGAGATCCCTTCCTCCTGCCCATGAGTCTGTAGTAATAAAAGTATGTTAGTAAGAAATCAAAGGCAGTTGAGAAATCAGTTCCACAGACTCAGGGGTGAGTAGAATCCTAGCTTGGAATTTTCTTTTTCCCCAGAACACTCATGTTCTCCAGTTGCTTGACTTTGTCAGCCTTAAGCCCAAAGGCCATGAGGACTACCTCAGACGTTGGACAGCACACAAAGCTGACTGAGAGAATCAGGGCCATTATGGGATAGAATGGTTGGAAAGTAACACTGACACATTTCAAACTGCATAGGTGGCCCCATGGGGAGTGAGTTCATATGAAACCCAGCCATAATTGCCCACCTAGACTCCATTCAGCTAAGTTCCTTCAAGCACCTTCAAACCACAGTCTGTCTGAGGATGACAATGCAGCTCTCTTTTCTCTTGCTGTACTCTGACATGTACTTGGCAAGTCGTGACAGTTGGTGAGCCTAGCTTGAGAGGGCTGGTGTGGATGAGCTAGAGGGAATCTTTCAGTCACTTGCTTTGTCCTGGTAGGATATCAAATTAGCCAATGGGGAAGGAAATCTTGACTCAACTTGACTTTCTTCTCCACTAGCCACTCCGTGGGAGAAGGATGGGCAATCTCCTACCATGTGGTTTAGTGCCTCCGAAAACCACTGGAGGGGTAGCTATGGGTCATTTCCAACTCAACAGTGCATAACAGCAACAATTACTATAGTAAATATATATGTAGGGAGCTATGGTAACTTAGTGGTCAGGAGTTGTGCTGTCCACCCAAAGGCTACAGGTTTGAATCTACCAGATGTTCTGAGGGGGAAAAAAGATGAAAAATCTCCTCCTATGTGATTTACTACCTCTGAACACCCACTGAAGGGTCAGCTACTAGTCAGCCTTGACTAGATGGTACTTACCAACAACAATATATACATCTATAGCCAAATATTAAACATTTTTAACATTTTTCACATGTACATTTCAGTCAAAAGTCAGATCCAACTCATCGCTGATCCTTTCAGTAAGTTTCTGAGGTTGCAAACTTCACAGGAGAAAATATTTCCCCAAGGATCTGCTGGGAGATTTTAACCACAGAGACGGTTAGCAGTGCAACTCCCTACAGAGTAGGCCACCAGAGCTCCCTTCTCCCCTGGTTTTTACTTTTATGTGCCTTCTAGTCTGAACTGACTCATAACTGACCCTCCAGGGGGTTTTCAGAGACTGTAAATAGCACAGGAGAAAATGACCTTTCTCCCATGGGTTAATTGGTGGTTTGAACTACATATCGTTGGGTGGTTGTCCAAGCATCTCCTTACCCACTAGGCCACCAGAGTTTCTTCCACTCTTGGTAGTCACTAGTATACTTAGGTCTGAATACACTTCCCTTTCTAGTCCTACCATATTTGTTCTTTTATGTTTGACTGCTTTTACTCAGGGTCATATCTTCTAGGTTTATATAAGCTGAAGCATGTATCAGAATTTCATTTCCATTATTAATAGAGCAGTATTCCAATATATGTATTTTATTTATCCACTCATTTCTTGATGGCAATTTTGGTTGGTCCATCCTTTGGCTATTGTGACTATCCTATAATAAACTCTTGCCATTCATTAGAAAGGAAGTTCCTTCTAAGTAGGGCGTGGCTTGCCCAGTGAATTACTGTAATATATTCCCTAGAGCTACTCAGATGGCCAAATCTGTGGAGAAGGTCAAAACCCTCACAAATCCCATAGGGGATAGATAGTAATTGTTCCGGATTTCAAAAATGTTACCACTGGGAAACAGCTGAGTCAGCTCTTTGTTCATTAGCCTTTGATAGAATGAGCAAAATTAAGCAATTTTGCCCAAGACCAGTCAGCTAATAAGCGGAAGAGGTGAATTTGACCCAGTTCTTTCTGACGTGAAATCAGGCCATGCTCTTCAGGCCTGTTGGTTCCTGGCACACAGTCAGCCCATAAGTCTGTGCCCATTTCCTTTTAAAAGTGTTCTCTCTTTTGCCTAAAATAACCAAATTCACTGCTATCATATAGATTCCAATTCACAGTTACCCTGTAGAACAGGGTAAAACAGGATTCCAAAAGCTTTAAATTTATGAGAAGTTTTTTTGAATGACTAGCACCATCAACTGCGAGAGCACTGACAGAACTTCTTCAGTACACAGGGTATCCTTTCCTGTTTCTAACTGGTTTTGGGATTTTATTCACTTTTACACTGTCAAGATAGTAGAAGGAAGTGTAATAAAAATCCATTTTAGAATTAGGTTTTGGAGTATGACGTTGTTATGTGTTGTCAAGTTGCTTGTGACTTATAGCAACTCTATGTACAAGAGCCCTAAATCCTGCTCTATCCTGTGCCAATTGCACTGTCTTTGACATTACTCCAGTGACTGAATCAATCCATCTCATCGGTTTTCCTCTCCTGTGCTGTCCTTCCATTCTCATAAGCATGGTGTCCCTCTCCAAGGACAAGTCCCTCCTTGTTACATTTCCAAAGTATGTCAGACAAAGCTTCAGAATCCTTGCCTCCAAGGAGTGGCCTGGTTTCACCTTGTCTAAGATGAACCTGTTTGTTCTCCTAGCAGTTCATGGTATATTCAACACTTTTCTCCAGCACCACAGCTCAAAGGCATCAATTAACTTTCTATAATCCTTAGTCATTGTCCAGCTCTCTGACACATATCAAGCAATTGCAAAGACTATGGCCAGGATCAGGTGCACCTTAGTCTCCAGACTGAAGTTGTTGCTCTTCAATACCCTGGAGAAGTCCCTGACAGCTGACTTTCCCAGTGCAATTTGTCTCTTGATCCCCTGGCTGCTGTACCAAGAGTGTTGATTGTAAGGCCAAGCAAATTAAAACTGTTAACAGTCTCAATATCTTCACCATCCATAATGATATTGCCAATTGGCTCAGTGGTGAGAATCTTTGTTTTCTTGACGTTGAGCTTCAGTCCATATTGAAGGCTGCAGTCCTTGATCTTCTGCAGCAAGCACTTTAGGTCATCCTCAGTTTCAGCAAGCAGGATTGTGTCATCTGCATAATGCAGGTTGTTGATAAATCTTCCTCCAATCCTGATGCCACTTTCCTCTTCATATAGCCTAGCCTCCTGGATGATCTTTTCTGCATTTAGATTGAAAAGTCATGAAGACAGAATATATCCCTGTCGTATACCCTTCCCAATTTTGAGCCATGCAGTGTCTCCTTGCTCTGTTCTGATGATTGCTTCCTGGTTCAAGTATAGGTTTCACACAAGCACAATCAAATATTCTGGGATTCCCATTCTTCTCAGAGTCAGCCACAGTTTGTTGTGATACACACAAATGCCTTTGCATAGTCAGTGAAACACAGATAGACATTCCTCTGGTACTCTCTGCTTTTAGTCAAGATTCATTTAATATTAGCTATAATATCCCTAATTTATGGCCTTTTCTAAACCCAACCTGCATATCTGGCAGTTCTTTGCTGACTTACTGCTGCAGTCATTTGTGGATAATTTTCAGCAGAATTTTGCTTGCACGTGATATTATATTGTTTGATGATTTCTGCACTCTGTCGGGTCACCTTCTTTGGAATGGGAACAAGTATAGATCTCTTACAGTCACCTGGCCAGGTGGTTGTCCTCCAGATTTCTTGGCACAACTTAGCACATCCAGGGCAGGTTTTTTCCCCCCAACTTTATAGATCTATCAGGAAAAAAAAGTAGCCAGTAAGTTTATATCAAAATTCTCCTACCCTTTCCTCATACCCTACATAGTCCTACAATTATTCTATTAGCACTTCTAGAGAGAACTATCTCTGTAAGCCTAGTGGTAAGGAAATGCGCTGCCAACCTGAAGACATGCATTAGAATCCACCAGCTATTCTGTAGGAGAAATATAGGCAGTGCGTGAGATTTACTGCCTCTGAAAACTCATTGGCGGGTCAGCTATGGGTTGATTCCAACTCGATGGTAAACAACAACAACCACCACCCGCAATAACATATCTCTTTTAGCCTTCACATCAAGGTGCAGGAAATGATCTCTTATTAATGTTATTACTAGGTACCGTTAAGTCTCCTTCAACTCATCACTCACTCACTGATCACCATTAGAATTGACTCATAGCTGACCCTCCAGTAGGTTTTCAGAGACTGTAAATCATACAGGAGGAGACTGTCTATCGTTCGCTTGTGGAGCATCTGGTGGATTTCAGCCACCTGCGACTGGGCTGGCAGCATTGCTCCTTACCCATTAGACAACCAGAACTTGTTATTCCAACCTGCATATAACAGAATGAAACATTTCTGTAACACTCTTCCATGTTGCAGTCATTGTGTCAATCCATCTTGCTGGGAGATTTTTTTTTTCTTTACTGACCTGCTATACCTAGCGTGATATCTTTCACCAGGTACTGTCCTTTCCTGATAATATGTCCAAAGTATAGGGACAACATTTCATTATCCTGGCTTCTAAGGAGCATCTGTTGTAATAGTAGAGAGTATTGTCCAGGCACATTTAATTTCCAAGTAGAAGGCAATTAAGTGACAATGCTGGAATTCACAATTTGAATTCTAGCATCCAGCTTCTTAGAGCCATGGAGGCTCTATTGTCTTCTTTAATTTTAAAACAAAGTATTTAGCTGTTGGACATTGGACAAACCCAGAGACCTTGCTGGTCTTGATTATTCCATTTGCAAAATGATGATTGTTTTATTGTCCTCTGAGTCTGCATCTTTTGAGTTGATACAAGAATTAAATTAATTAATATATATTTGTGCCTGCACAATTAATAATTAAAATTATTGGATACATATTAAGTATCACTTTTTTTAGAAATTCTCATGGTGTAGTGGGTTAAGTGCTGTGTTGGTGATTTGAGAGGTTGGCAATTTGAATGTATCACCTGCTTCAAAAACTATGTGGTAATTCTACCCTGTGTGATAGTGTCACCAGAAGTTGCTATTGACTCAAATACAGTGGAGTTTTTCTTGATGTCATTGTTTTAATTAAAAATTATTTTTGCACACTTTTTTTGTGCTAGACCTTATTGACATCCTTGATGGTATAGAGAAAATGGTGTTAAAGCCATTTTCTTTAAGTCAAGACTTAAAGATATAAAAAATTTCCCCAAGGCCACAAAAATGAACTAGTAAGAGAAGATTGGGGGAAGTGGGTTTGTTTAACTCCAGCATTTATGTGTGTGTATTATTTATGCATGTGTGTGTGTGTGTGTGTGTGTATGTGTGCTGTGTGTATGTATGTGAATGCATATGTGTGTTTGTATATTTTGAGAAAGTAGAATATAAGAGACAAGTTCAAGTTGGCCCTTGGAAAATCCAACTCTCAATTTAATGAATATAGTTGTAAAGAAATCCATTTGGAGACATGTTAGAAAGTGCTTTTTTACTAGTGAAAGATTCACTGCAGGGAATAGATTACAAATGACTAGATTACAATTACTCCAAACATTTAAAACAAGATGTATGATACAAGTTAGTTCCATGTAGAGCTTATCTATTTTATAAAGTAATTCAATCAATGAAGATGTGTAAGGGTGTATTGACTATCCAACAGGCAAAGAATCAGGGTGCAGACAACCTCCCCTGGTCAGGGACCCTATGAGCTGAGACACTGCCCTTATTACTACCTGTAAGACTTACCTGGGTCACACAGATACAGTGTTTTTGAGTTTTTCAATGCTTTGGCATCATTTTTAAATTCATTTGAATGAAGTAATTGAACTCAAACCATTTCTTAATATCTAGCTATAAATAGCCAATTCTCACTGAGGTTTTCTAAAAATGTATTGTCTTAAACATTAAGGTGAATAAATCTAGGAATGAATAAATCTAAACTCAGCCAACAAAATGTCAAGAAAATAAAAGAGCCTATTATGTTTAAGTCATTTTCTGGCAGACAGTTTGTTGCATTTTTTTCTCATCTGACTAATTACAGGTTTTCCAGACACCATGCAGTGTAACATGTGTATTGCTTAATGTTTGCAATGAGCAAAAGTAGTGCACTTTCAGAGTAGGATAAAGGGTATGTGGATAAACCACCTCAGAATTTCTTTCAAAACTGATGAGGTTTTTCACCTGCCACAGATAGATGGGCAGTAGGCATATGGTGAGCTTTAGAGGACTAGTTTTTACAAGAAAGCAAGGAGCAGCTTGAACAAGTAACACTGAACACTTGAGAGAAGGTAGGGGTGGGAAAAGTAAGCTCTTTTATGTTCCATTGGTTAATCTAGCAAATATATAATAAATGCTTTATATGTATATACACCAGTCATTATGCTAGTTGAGGGGAAAATAAAGATTATTGAATAAAACCTGATCCTAGACTTCAAGAAGGTCACAGTTTAAGTATATAGGATAATATATAAGCAAGTCACTATAAAAATGAGTAATGTGTACTGATTAGGCAACTTCAAAGAGATTATGTCCACCCCACATCTTTCCACTCTCAGATTAAAACTGAATGAATCGGACAAAGCCTCTGACTTGGTATGATATTTCATGTGCTCTTACCTAGCACTGATTATTCCCTGTGAGTGACCTCAGGGTGGCCCAGCTTGAGACAGAAGTTAATCCTCTGGGCCCCTTTAAAGCTGCCTCCTTCTTTTGAAGATTTCATTCGTTCCCATGCCTTTGAACTCTTGGCCCACTCAGCTGCTGTAGAGTCAATTCAGACTCATGGAAACCCCATATGTGTTAGGCAAGAACTACCCCCATGGAATTTTCAATGGCTCATATTTTGGAACTAGATCTCTAAGCCTTTCTTCCACGATGCCTCTGGGTGAACTTCAGTTGTCTACTTTGCACTTAGTGGTTAAATCAGGCAACCACTTAGAGTTGCCTGCAAATCTTTGTCTATGACCCATGTCTATACCCTTGATTTGGCATGACCTGTATACCTAGAATTCTAGTTTCCTGCTGACCATCCTTCAGAATATTTCACATGACTTTCAAGATCATTATATTTGTAGCAACGCTGGCATTAACTATCAGGAATATATTTTTTCTGTCAATATAGAAATATATGTCCAAGATAACAAATACTAAAATATAAAGAGAAAACAATAGAACAAATAGAAAATATTCACTTTTACTCAACCTAATGACAACTAGTGGATATTACATGCAAGTATGTGCTAGATAGATGCAACCCAGAAGTGTTCGCTAGTCTATGCCAGGAAATTTGGAGGATAGCTTCCAGGCTGATGGGCTGTAAGAGATCATATTTATTCCCATAATCAAGAAAGGTAAGCCAACAGAATGTAGAAATTATTAAATAATATCATTAATATCACTTGCAAGTAAAATACTGCAGAAGAGCATTCAAAAATG
Organism: Elephantulus edwardii; assembly: GCF_000299155.1. Lineage (NCBI taxonomy): Eukaryota > Metazoa > Chordata > Mammalia > Macroscelidea > Macroscelididae > Elephantulus > Elephantulus edwardii. Next base: position 2,095,702 of record NW_006399913.1, read on the forward strand.
GCTGGAACAATACAGAGAGATCTGCCAGAATTTCAAGCAGGATTTAGAAGAGGTCATGGAACCATGGATATCATTGCTGGTGTCAGATGAATCATGGATGAATACCACAAAGATGCCTATTGTGCTTTATTGTCTATGAAAAGATATATGACTATGTGGACCATAACAAATTATGTCTAACATTGAGAAGAATGAGAATTCCAAAACATATATATTTTTTTTTCTCATGTAAAACCTAAAACTAGAGCAAGAGGTTATTGTGTGAACAGAATAAAGGAACACTACATAGTTTAAAATTAAGAAAGGTGCGCATCCAATCTGAAGAAGATAAAATTGATGAATGAGACCTTCTAAAGATTAAATCCCTGTGCACATCAAAACCTTTTCCCAACAGAGTGAAAAGAAAACCTACCAATTAGGAAAAAAACAAAAACAAAAAACAAACACATTTGGCAATACCATTTCAGACAAGGGTCTCATATAAAAAGTTTACAGAATCCTACAGGACCTCCACAAGAAAAAGACTGATAAAACACAATTACAAAATGGGCAAAAGACATGGAAAGAATTTTCATGGCAGAAAATAGCAAAATGGCCAACAAACATAAAAAAGTGCTCAAAATCACTAGCAGTAAGAGAAATGCAAATCAAAACCACGAGATAATGTCTCACTCCAGTTTCAGTGGCAAAGTTTAACAGGACAGCAAGTAATAAATGTTGGAGAGGATGTGGCGAGATAGGAACTCTTATACATTGTTGGTGGGATTGTACAATGGTACAACCAATCTGGAAGGCAGTTTTACACATCCTCAAAAAACTGAAGATAGAAATTCCATATGATCCAGCTATACTACTGCTTGGAATATACCCTGAGAAAATTAGAACAGAGGCACAAATGGAGACTTGTACACCAATGATCATAGCAGCATCATTCACATTGCAAGAACATGGAAACAGCCCAGATGCCCAACCACAATCTAATGGCTCGAGAACTTATGGTACATTCACAAGATGGAACACTACACAGCTCACAGGAGCAATGATTTTGTAAATTACCTAATATGGGAGAAACCGAAGAGCATTATGCTAAGTGAACTAAATCAGTCCCATAAGGGCAAATATTGTATAAGACCATTATTGTAGAATGAGTATTAAGATCCAAGAAGGGGGAGAGTGGGAACAGAAGGGTGGGGGTAGGGCATTAATCACAGGGTCACACAATTTGGTGGGTGGAGGGAACAGGGGTGGGGTGAAGGAAATGGGAAATATCCTGTGTGAAAAACAATGTATACAAACTTTGTCAATAAACCAGTATAAAATAAAAATAATAATAAAAAGAAAGGTGTGCATCAAGATTGTAGGCTTTCTCCATACCTATTCAATCTGCATGATAAGGAAATTATTTGGGAAACTGGATGCTGTGAAGAAGAATATGACATCAGAATTGGGGGAAGAGACTCATCAATAACATACATTATATAGATGAAACAATGTTGCTTACTGAAAATAAGAAGAACTTGAAATGTTTGCTGCAGAAGTTCAAAGACTGCAGCCTTTAATATGGATTACAACTCAATGTCAAGAAAACAAAATTTCTCTCCACTGGACTGATGGGTAACAATCATGATAGATTCAGAAAAGAGTAAGACTGTCAATGACATCATCTTACGTCAATACACAGTCAACACACTTGATATCAGCAGTCAGAAAATCAGGAGACATGCCTTGTACTGGAAAAGTTGCAGTCAGGGACCTATCCAAATTATTGAAAGTTGATGTCGGTTTGAGGACTAAGGTGTGTATTATTCAGATCATGGTCTCTTCAGTAACATGCTGTGTATCAGAAAGCTGGATGGTGAATAAACACATGAAGAAATGTTCAAAATCCCCAGCTCTAAGAGAGAGGCAAATCAAAACAACTATGAGATAACATCTCACTCAGTAAGACTAGCAAAATTCAACAGAGCAGTAAACAACAAATGCTGATGAGGTTGTGGAGAAATTTGAACCCTTATTCACTGTCAGTGGGAGTGTAAAATGGTGCTACCACTGTGGAAGGCAGTATGGCACTTTCTCAAAAAGTTGCAAAAGAAATACTAATTGACCCAGCCATTCCACAATTGAGAATATGCCCTAAAGAAACCAAAACTGCCACCCAAGCAGATATATGCACACCTATGTTTATTGCTACACTGTTCACAATAACAAAGAGGGGAAACAACCCAAGTACCCATCAACCAAGAATAGATAGAGAAGCTGTGATATACTCAGTTCACACAATGAAATACTATGCAGCACTGAAAAACAAAGAACTCATGAAATATATAAAATGGGTGACCTAGGAGGGCATTATGCTGAGTGAAATATCTCAGTCACAGAAGGACAAATACTGCATAATGCCAATGTTATAGAACAGGACAGACACCGGGGTTTGGGGGAAACTTAGAAAAGATGGGATCAATAATGTACACTACATTTAAACAGATGAGTGAAAAAACTGCTTAAAAGAAATATATGACTAAGTATTATTTGCATGACAACAGTTGACAATAAGAGCTGCATAGTAAAATGGACGTGGGTGGGGAATTTTACAACAATGAATTCTCTTTTCAAAGATAAAAGTGAACTGGGGGACAGGGAGTAAAATGTACAAGAATCAATTAATGGAAATCCAAGTTCTCTATAAATTTTCATTAAGAGCTCAATAAAAAAGTGGGGGAAAGAAAGCTGGACAGTGAATAAGAATGACAGAAGAATAATTGATGTTTTTGAAATGTAGTGTTGGAGAAAAATATGAAATAGTCTAAGGACTGTCATAGAAGAGGGTATTTCTTGGAGAGGGGCATCATCCTTGGAAAGGTGGCGGGACGGAGAAGGAGCTGAAGACTCTCAGCTAGATGGATTGACACAACGACTAAAATAATAGTCTCGGTGTGTCAGAAATTGTGGGATGGTACAGGATAGAACATCGTTTAAATATGTTGTTTACAGGGTTGCTGTGAATATCATTCAACTTGACAGCACCTAACAACATATACTAGATGTTTTTTTTTTAGTTTGTTTTCTCCTTGACATATGTTTTCTCCTTTCTCCTTGGCTTATTAGACTTGAAAACCAATGTCCTCTTGTTTTACATTGAATAGGATATGCCATTAATGTCTAAGTATAATGGTAATGCTTTTCTTCACCTCACCCCTGAGAGTGAGAGAGAGCAGGCCTCTGGAGGCTTAGTAGCAAGAAGCTGTGCTAAAATTCCTAAGGTACACAGTTCAATTCCAGCAGCTGCTCCATGGGAGAAAGATGGGCAATCTCCTCCCATGAGATTAACTGCCTCTGAGAACCTGCCAGAGGGTCACCTTTGGGTCAATTCTGTCTTGATGGAACACAAAACAACTCCTATATATCTATATCTATCTAGGGAATATTTATTTCCTGATAATTTAATATTAATTATTAATATTTAGGGTTTTTAATATTTCATTTTAATTATTGAATACTTGTTTAAAAAAAAATAGAACACAATATTTGAAAGAAAAACATTTTGTTTCCATTCTAGTGTATACAGTGAATTACTAGTGAATTGTGTGCTCTTTAGCCTTTGAATCATAGTGGATACAACCACCCTCATTTCCAGCTTCACAGGGATTTTCACATGATTCTTTAATTTATCACAAAAACTGCCCAAACTCCAGTTTCCCAAAATATGATAGCATCAAAGGGAATGTATGTAGTGTGACCGTAATGTTGCAACAATGAACTACAAACTGGCATTTCCTGTGGTGTTGTTGCTGAGTAACACTGGCTTTGCCTTGGCCTGGGGTGCCTTTGCTGCTGCACCCTGTGACTTCATTTAGACAGCTCAGGATATCTTGGCTCACATTTGAGGAATGTAACTTGAGAGGAGTCTGAAAATTCCTCAGGAGTGGAAATTTCTGGGTGTCCTATGAGTCTTATTAAAAAATATATTTGAAGAATATCTAGAAGTGTTTTGTCAAATATTGAATAAGTCAGAGGTCCCTTTTAACTTGATATATTTGAACCTACACAGGCTTTAATTTGGCAAGATATTTTTCAATTAGTTTATCAGCCTCGTTAAAAGCATGAGTTGCTGATATTCCTATCTTAAGTCATTGCAGCCTCTCACCTGTGAACTGGTGTCATTTACTCCTTTCACCCACTAGTGAATATTACATTGATGTATCATCTTATCTTTCCATCCAAATGAGTTACTTCATTTAAGCTCACTTTAAATGACTCAAGCTGAAAAAAACTAGGATGAAATATCTGCTGAAATACCGTAGTAACACTCAATTGTATATGCCCACATCAATTCCCACTGTCATTTGCCAAGTGTAACACCTACATGTAGCAACTAACTGTATGCGCATCAGAATAGAGCTCTACTCTAGAAGATTTGCAGAGCTTAATTTTTCTACAAGTATATCCCCAGTTTTTCTTCCATGGCACCTCTAATTAGCCTCAAACTTCCAGTCTTTTGGTCAGCAGATGAGCACTCTAACTATTTTTACCACTGAGAGACCATACACACACAGTTTTGAATTTAAATATAATTTCAGAATTCAGAGACTGTTTATTACATTTGGAATCCTTGGACTGACAGTTAACCATAAAATGAAATAAGAAGCAATTATTATAGGAAGTCTCTTTTAGGAAAAGAGCTTCAGTGGTTCTGGTTGAGGATGATTTTTTGTTTGTTTTTGGAGTGGACCATAAGGAGCACAGAAAGTGGACTGGATGAGAGATACTGCTTTATTACATCCACTCCTGTACCTGCTGGGGTTCTCTTTCGCAAATAAGAAATCAATATTAATTGTTACTTTATTATGTAAAGAGCACTTATGCTCCCATTTCCATTCTATTCCACAAATCTGTTGTGAGCACGGGCTAAGAGCTTCTCTGAGTAGCGAGCGCCATGGAGACACAAGGGAACAGTAATTGAGTACTTCAGCCACGGAGTCAAAGTTCTGGTGTAATCGGGAGATAAGCTACAGAGATTTGTAGCACATAAAAAAAACAACCCAGTACACCCCTGGGTTAAGAATGTCTAATTATCAGACAACTCATAATTACCCTTTAATTTTATGTAAATTTTCTGCACTTTAAAATTTGAACCAACAAATACTTCAACACCTTTGTTTGCTACACAGGCAGCTTTTGAATTATTGAAAAGATGCTTCACCTTTCTTGCACTGACTTACTCACTGGCATCGTGTCCATTTGACTCACTCATTACAATTTAGAAAATTGTAGAAAACTGGAAAACACAACATTGTGAGTGAAAGGAAGTGTTAAGTGGCTGACTAATCTAAATGGTTAACATGCTTGGCTGCTAAATGAAAGGTGAAAGGTTGACGTCCATTCAGAAGCTTTGCAGAGTGAAGGTCTGGTGATTTCCTTCCCAAACGACCAGCCATTTCAGACCTTATGTAGCACAGTTCTATTCTGACACACCTGGGGGCCCATGGGCTAGAGTTGACTTGCTATTGTCCTGTAGTGATTGATTGATCTTGATACTATAGCCAAAGAAAATTAATTGAATGATGTCTACTGTGAGCCATGAGGTTTTCACTAGCTCTTTTTTGGCATGTACGTTGCCAGTCTTCTTCCTAGTCAGTCTTAATCTGGAGTCACCACTGAAACCTGCCCACCAAGGGTGGCCCTGCTGGTATTTGGAATACTGGTGGCAGAGCTGCTAGCATCATAGTAATATGCACTCAACCACATTATGACAGACATATACATGGAGGAGGAAAGGGTAACACAAGGCTATTTTCAGGACAACTGTCTAGGCAATTTATAAAAGTAGTGATAAATTGGCACTTTTCTGTCATGACTTTTGAACAAAGTAATAACGAGAGAAGAATAACTTCAGAACTACTGCCAGAGTCAGGAAACCTTGCTTCACAGGGTATTGTCCTGTAGCAGAAGAACTGTTGAGTTCAGTGTATTTTCACCACAGTTTCTTGATCTCTTAACTGTGTTTAAAGGGTGGAGAACTCAGGCTCAGATTTTGCAATGTCATGATAGAGACCATAGCCTGGTAGGTGTAAATGGTTTAGGATACTGAAAGTTTGCAGGGTCATGAAAACTGGGTCATTCTTTCCAACTGAAAGGACTAAGACAGTCACCTTAAATGTAGCGAGAATTCAAAGTGTTATTGAAGGGTGCATAGGAGTTTACTCAACCGACAGGGAAGAGAGATGGAGATGGAATTCTAGGTGAAGGAGCAGAGATGTAAAATAACAAAACTATCTAGGGACCAAAGTAGGGGATGTTTTAGGAAGAAACATGCAGGAAGTGTCAGAGTTTGGAAAGGTGATTGGGGTCAGAACACAGTCAGCTTCACCTATAACTGCAATTAAGGTGTCTTTAAGGAAATTCTTGCTGGGATAGTGGGTAGAGAATTGAGCTACTAACCTAAAGGTGGTTTTATCTAGGGGGTTGGATTCACTAGACATTCTGCAGAGAAAGATGGGCAATCTCCTTCCATACTATACAATCTATAGCCGCTGAAAATCCACTGAAGGGTCATTTATGAGTTGATTGAATTCAACAGCAATGAGGATTTTTTTGCATTTTCTTTTTAGGTGTTTAAGACTCATTGAAGTAAGAAAACCACAGAGCACAATGATAAGATTTACATTTTCAAAAATGGACTCTGAAAGATAATAAATATGTCAAACTTAGGCTAACGTCTATTTCACACAGGAATGCTTAAAAATATGTATTCTTGAGTCCCACACACAACCAACAGAATCTGAATCTCTGAGGAATGTGTCCCAGAATGGATATTTTATGAATTCTCTGAGTGATTTCTTATACTGCTGGAATGCAAATGCCTGGAATCCTATGTTTTTGGAGAATAGGATTAATAAGAACCAGTATGCTTAGAGTTAGGGAGTTGTTCAGGTCTACGTTATGCCTATTAGAACCTGCCTGGGTAGATGCATGGGGCAGAGTCAAGAGCGCTTTCAGAATTTCTAGTGTTTGTATGATGTTAGAGGGCCTTTTGATCAACAGCCATTTGGGGGCTGGGAACTTCTTATCTAAAGCAGTTGAGACCCAGAAGATAGGTCTAACAACAACAGCAACAGGTTACTAGAGACTTAAATGTGTGAGTGAGACAGCAGTTAGAAGATCACGTGAAAGTATCTCTTTGGCATCATGGATAGTGATAGTTTGAGCCAGAGTAGGTAATGCAAGAATAGAAGGTAGAATATTAGATGCATATGATATTGGGGATTACGAAGTATGTGACTGATTAGAGGAGAATGACTGAAATAGTAATGCATTTTGTTTATTCAGTCTGGTTTCTTTTTGCCAGTGAGACAGCTGAGGCTTAAAGTGACAGAGTAACTGCTATTAGGTGATAGACAGTAGGGACAGGACAGTACAAGATTGCAGCCAATTTAATAAAAATCCTGACATTTTCTGCCACTGCTTTTCCACCTGCCCAGAATATTCATTGCCTTGCCATACTCTCCGAAAGCATACATAGCAATTACCGTATGAAAATTTCATTAAATGCACATTATGGCTTTGTTGCCTTGTTTATATTTTTAATTAGAAACCCATGGCACCAAATGTACATTATAGTCTGTTGGGAAAGGGCCAACTACTGATTCCTAGTAAGTGCTATTTCTAGTGGAGCCAAGTATTGATGATACTTCCTGGAGCCAGAAGGAGAGCAGGAAGGTACATTAGAGACCAACCAGACCAACTGCATCCTGCCCCATCCTCACGAACTCTTCCAGGCTCAAGTCCATTGTTGCAGTCACTATGTCAATCCATCTCATGAAGGGTCTTCTCTTTCTCCATCTCTCCTTCTTTCCCGAGGACTGGTCCTTCTTGACAACATGCCTAGAGTATGGGAGACAATTTTGCCTCTTTCCTTTTAAGGAATAGCTTACTTGCAAGATAGACTTGCTTGTTCATCTGGCAGTCCATGGTATATGCTCAATACTCATCACCAACACCACAGTCCAATGGCATCAGTTCCTCTTTAGAGTTCATTATTCTTGTCCAACTTTCAATGCGTATGAAGCAATTAAAAGTATTGTGACTTGGGTCAGAAGTACTGCAATCTTCAATTTGACATCCTTGCTTTTTAGCATTTTAAAGAAGTCCTTGACAGCAAATTTTCCCATTGCAATGCTGTTATATTGATTGTGGATCCAAGTAAAATGAAATTGTTGACAATTCTTTTTTTTTTTATTTATCATGATGTTGCCTATTGGTGCAGTTGTGAGGATTTTTTGTTTTACTGATACCAAGGTATAAGCCATACTGAAAGCCAGAATCTTTGACTATAAAAGTTCATCAAGACTTCTTCACTTCCAAGCAAGGTTATGTTATCTGCTTGATTTTGGTTGTCAATGTATCTTCCTCCAATCTTGATGTCACATTTTATTTACATTTATAGACAAGTGTCTCAAATTACTTATTGTATTTCACATACAGGACACTGAATCTCAGGAAGAAAAATGTAGTTATCTAAGGCTACACCGCTAAGTGTGATTCAAGACCCATTTCTTTCAAATTTTTAATTCAGTGCCTTCTACCACAAGATTGTTTGATCAGTACTGAGGCCATATTACTAACTTTTGTGATTCAGTTGGTTTCTTTGTCATTTAGCACCCTTTAAGGTTCATCGTGAACCATATTTACAAGGCTGTGGATTGTGTGTTTGTAGACTAAGAGAAGTGAAGTGTTACATAGTGAATTGGATCATTTCCTCAAGAGTACATAAAGGATTCATTTTTCAGAACACAGTACTACACTTGAACTGTATTAGTTATTCAGTAATTATGTTAAGTGAGTGATCTAACTTCATTGGCTGCTTTTAAAAATAGTCTTTTAAATTAAATTACCTGAAAAAAAATTACCTGTGAAAAATACTTAATCTCTCTACTCATATTTCCAAATGTGCTAAAAGTCACTTGATTATCAGTTTTTTAGTAAGACACAGCAGAGAAGGCTGTCTGTCAGCTGACTATATATATATATATATATAAAGGGATAAAATATGAATGCTGACAGAGCCCCCTTATCTAAGTGTGATGCAATCTGGAATGTAAAAAATACAGACTTTCGAAGTCTAGTGGTCCAGTGACCTCAATAAAAAAGATATTTTCTTTTCTAGTGATAAGCTTTCTTTCCCTTGTTTCTGATCGGACACAGACAAATGTTCAGAAGCTCATGCTCTTTCTCTCTCTCTCTCTCTCTCTCTCTCTCTCTCTCTCTCTCTCTGTATGTGTGTGTGTGTGTGTGTGTGTAAACATTTGTGAAAATATAAAGGAACTCTAGTAGCAGTGTTTGAAATCTCAGCTGCTAACTGAAACACCACTGGTTCAAATGCACCAAATACTGTTCAAGAAAAGGATGTGGCAGAGACTCCAGCCGTAGAAATCTACGGGACAGTACTACTCTCTGCCCAAAAGTTTTTATGGGTCATCATTGCCTAGAGAGCACTGTTGTTGTTGTTTTGTGCCATTGAGTCACCTACAACTCACAGCAACCCTATGTACAACAGCCCTAAACCCTGCTCTATCCCTTGCCAATCTTATTGTCTCCCACACATCTATTGCCATTACCCTAGTGACTGAATCAATCCATCTCATCAAGGGTCTTCCTCTCCTGCACTGTCCCTCCACCCTCCCAAGATGATGTCTCTCTCTCCAAGGACTGATCCTGCCTTGCAACATGTCCAAAGTATGTCAGATGAAGCTTCAGAATCCTTACCTCCAAGGAGCAGCCTGGCTTCTCTCTCTCTCTCTGATGAACTTTTTTTTCTCCTAGCAGTACATGGTATATTCAGTACTCTTCTCCAGCACCACAGCTCAAAGATATCTACTCTCCTCCAATCATCCCTAGTCATTGTCCAACTCTCTGACACATAGCAAGTACTTGCAAAGACTATGGCTTGTATAAGGTGCACCTTAGTCTCTAGACTGACATCATTACTCTTCAGTACTTTGGAAAGGTCTTTGACAGCAAACTTCCCCAGTGCAATTTATCTTTTAATTTACTGGCTGCTGGTACCATGAGTGTTGATTGCAAAGCCAAGCAAACTGAAGTTGTCAATAATCTCAATCTCAGTCTCTTCACCATGACGCTGCCAGGTGGCCCAGTGGTGGGAATCTTCCTTTTCTTTCTTTTTTTAATTAATTTTCATGAAAGTTTATAGAGACTTTGGATTTTCATCCATTCATTATTGCACTTTTCTCCCTGACCACCCCTCCCCCCAATTCATTCTTCTCTTTGAAAAGTAAGATAAAAATTCTTTTATTGTTATACAATCCCCCGTACACAAATTTTAAAACATCTAATGGACTGCAGCCTTCAATATGAATTGAAGCTCAGCGTCAAGAAATAAGATTCTCTTATACCTTTGTTTTCTTCATGTTGAGCTTCAATCTGTATAGAAGGCTGTAGTCCATTTGTTGTTGATGTTGTTATGTGCCATCGAGTGTCTTGTGACTCATAGCAACCCTATGTACAACAGCCCTAAACTCTGGTCTGTCCTGTGCCAATCACACTGTCTCTGACACTCCCATCCCAATTATCCCAGTCACTGAATCAATCCACCTCATAGAGGGCCTTCCCCTCCTGCACTGTCCCTCCACCCTCCCAAGCATGATGTCCTTCTCCAAGGACCGGTCTCTCCTCACAACATGTCCAAAATATGTTAGATGGAGCCTCAGAAACCTTGCCTCCAAGGAGCCACCTGGTTTAACTCTTTCCAGGACAAATCTGTTTGTTTTCCTAGCAGTCCATGGTATTCTCAATACTAGCCCTGAGAAAGCTGGTCGGTCTTGCTGGAAAAACCCACGTGCATTCATTGTGTTGGTGTTAGCCTCTGCACACCTATTCTGAAGACATCTGGAGTCCCTTCTGTACACATCTGATGCATTCAAATTAGTAAGTGGTTGGCTGAATGTGTTTCTCTCTCTACAATACTGATGTAGTCCATTAGCTCTTTTAAAAATTTGTTTGTGTATGAAGGTGTATGCCCATACATTGCTTAAAATGTTTATTTATTAGTAACTAATGATAAATTGAGTGGAGGGACATCGCAGGAGAGGAAGACCCTTGATGAGACAGATTGATTCTGTGATTGGGGTGGTGGGAATGAGTGTGTCAGAGATGGTGAGGTTGGCACAGGATAGAGCAGAGTTTAGGGCTCTTGCACATAGGGTCACTGTGAGTTGCAGGCGACTTGACGGCACATAACAACAATAATAAATTATTAATTTGATTAATTAATAAAGATTAATTTTATAAAACACAATGCATGGGAATGATCATAACATAGTGTGAATGAACGGATGCGTGAAACATAATATATAAAAAAGAAATACAATGCATACAAATTTTGTATGCAAACAAATGTCCTATGCTATATATTTGAAATGAAACTCTTCCTGAGGTCTGGCTAATTCTGCCATGAAAATCTTGTACAATCAGATTATTGAATAACCCATGACTTTGTCCTTCATGCAACTGGTTCCCTGAAAGAGATCATAAGACATCCTTGAAAAGCCTTGAGGCAGGCAGAGTCCTGAATAATCACAGAGGCCTTTCTCCCTGCTTTCTTGAAATGTCATGGCCACCCTGAGCGTTATCAAAGGAGAGCACTGTTTGCATCATGCATTTTTTAAAAAAGGAAAGAAATTTAAAGTTCATTTAGGAAAATGGAAGTTCATCTGTGGGTTGAGTGTGTCATATGAAGGGTAGTGTATAATTTTCTTTCATTGACTGGATAACTGTGGAAAAAACCACTTGTGTGGTATGCCCATGTACGAAGAAGTGTTTTAGGGCTGTCATGTGCGGATCCTGATGGCATGCTCTTCTTTTCAGTGCACACTGGACCCACACAAGCACAGTGCACACGTAACCAACGAGACTCGTCAGTTCCCTAGGACAACGGAGTCTTGACCTTCGTTCATTTTCACTAAAAGCTTGGGGCCTTCTTACACCTTGCATTGCTAATGTCACTGTGAATATGACTGAGAAAATAATCTGGAGCTCAAAGTGAAATGTAAATTCAGATGGTTCTTGAAAGTATGTCTACTCGGATATTCTTTAATACAGCCCTTTTTCAGCATTTCATGTTCTGCAAGGAAAGGTTAAATACACTTGTTAAATACACATGTAACATTGTTTTATGTAAAATTATTTTCACTATGGAACTCTGATGGCATAATCTGTAGGGTGTGTTGCACTGCTGACCGAAAGGGTGTGTGTTTTTCTCATGCTTTGAATCGAGTGAGTGGCTCCTTGAAAGACGTACAGTTTTCTCTCATGCAAATTAAATTTTAGAAACTCAAAGGAGAGTCAGAAATGAGTCAATTCCGACTTGATGGTAATAATTTTAACTTAGAATAAAAATATTTTGGCTAGTTATATATCAAAGGGATCTTTTAAAGAAAACTATACACTCCTACATTAGCTACTGCTTTCAGAAACCACTAGTAAACAGAACTAGAAGTAATGAGATTTTATCCACAGTTTTTATCTGTGATACCTGTAATTTTGGCACCAAAAACTCTGGTCTGCATTTCTGAGTTCAGCACATGTCATAATGTCTTTTATATTTTTTTTAACATGCAAAGGGAAAAGGATAGAAAACCCAAATACCAAATTATTCCAAAATGCCATGACAAATGCTTTAGATCGATTAATTATGTTCACGTACATGACCACTATTCGAGGTTGATATAATTATTCTTTCAGGTAAGAATGACCATGCTTAGAGAGCGAGTTATTAAGAAACTCGTTATTTCCAATATTTAATTATAAAATTAAGCATCAGAGCAAAACAGATCTCCAAATTTCTATTCTCGTCCTTTTTTCTTTTTTTCTTTCTTTAAAAGAACAGAGAGCATTCATTGTCTAATAGATTGTAGACTGCTTAGTGGTAGTGATTTAGTTCATTGTATTCCTGCCATTGGATTCAGCGGCTGGCACTAACACAATAGATGTCCAATAAATAACTGTTGTATTGAATTGAATGAGTCATTCTTGGTACATGACCTTGAAGGAGATTGTATAAGACTGATTCAGTAGTTGAGGGCATTTAATAGGGGAAAATGAGAATTGGCTGTGGATCCAAACAGGTTAGGTCTGAATCCTAGATTTCTGAACTGTTTCTTTTTTAATATAATTTTTATATAAATTAATAAGTAAACTATTTAGACTCTCCAAGACTTACTTTTCTTATCTGAAATAGGGGGACAATAACTGTACCTGGCTGATATTGTATAAATCACATCTCGGATGGTTAGCAAACATACATTACATGTTAACTATTACTATTCCTCACAGTTGGAGTTGCTGTTGTTGTTAGGTATCATCGACTGTGCTACAACTCTTAGGGACATATGAACAGTAGCTCTGAACGTTGCCCTATCCTGTGCTATCCTCATGATCTCTGTCTGGCATTTTCAAGTCTATTGTTACAGTCACTACATCAGTTCTTCTTGTTGAGAATCTTCCTCTCTTTCTCTGGTACTCTGCCTTTCCCAGCACAGTGTCTTTTTCCAAGTACTGGACAAGCCTTATAAGTCATCCAAAGTGTGGGAGACCGTGTTTCATTATCCATACCTCTAAGGAGCACCTTGGTTGCACTTTCTCCAAGACAAGTTTGTTTGTTCTTTTGGCAGACCGTGGGATAGTCAGTACTTTTCTCCATCGTCATGGTTCAAAAACATTGATTTGTCTTCTGCCATTCTTATTTATGTCCAACTTTCAGATGCATAGGAAGCAATTAAAAATAATGTCTTGGAACACAAGTGCTCTAATGTTAATCGTAGTTGGAACAGGACACCATTTAAAGATGCTATATAATTTGTAATATGTTATGTTTATAATGTATCATGTTAAAATGTAAACTTCATGGTTACAGAGTATCTCAGTTTTAATCATTATCATTTAACAGTATCTCTACTGTTTAAATTGATATTGTCAAATAGACTTTTCTGGGATGATGGAAATATTGTATATTGACACTGTCTAGTAACCACATTTGATTTCTAAGCATTTGAAATATGCTTAGATAGTGTGACCAAGCAAATTAATTATGAACTATTTATTTTAAATTAATTTAAAATTAAATTGAAAAAAACTGTGTGGCTAGTGGATAATACACTAAGCAACAGCTGTCTAGAATATTATATGTTGTTCAGATGGGTCTCTATGCATGTTTGTTAAATTATTAAATTCCCTTCTGAACATAAAAAAAATTAAAACAATCTGCATAATGTGTAGGTAGATAACACATTAAAGAGTAGCAAAGAATCACTTTACTGTGTAATTTATCTATCCTAGAGACCTTGGGGGTTCCAATCTGTGCTTGAGTTTGCAGCTGTGATATGTGGTTGGTTTGTGGTTTTTTTGTTTGTTTATTTGTTTTTTAAATTTTTTTTTGTGACAGGTCAAGAAAGATTTGGAAATATGACCAGGGTCTATTACCGAGAAGCTATGGGTGCATTTATTGTCTTTGATGTCACCAGGCCAGCCACATTTGAAGCAGTAACAAAGTGGAAAAGTGATTTGGACTCAAAGTTAACTCTCCCTAATGGCAAACCGGTTTCAGCAGTTCTGTTGGCCAACAAATGTGATCAGGGGAAAGATGTACTCCTGAACAATGGCCTGAAGATGGACCAGTTCTGCAAGGAGCATGGTTTTGTAGGATGGTTTGAAACATCAGCAAAGGTAATGTCACCTGAAAAAATAAAGCATTGTAGGTAAATTCACAAAGAATATAATCATCTTCACATGTGGTTGGTGATTTATATTTATGAAATTACAATAAGCTTTTACTGTCTCCTTGATTTCTATGATCAAGACAATGAAATGGTCAGGAGAGGAATTAAGGGAGCCATGTATCTTGAACATGGTCACTTTGAAAAGATTCCATGATTACTTTGGGTTATTGAGTGTTTAGTATATATGCTAAAAGTAATTTACCTGTATTTCCTCCTTCAGTCCTCACAATCACTCTGTTAGGTAAGTATGATTGTTGTTAGCCACTGTCCAGTCACTCCTGATTCACAGCAGCTCAATGCACAACAGAACTAAGTCAACATAATCCTGGCCATTCCCTTGATGAACTGTTGTGATCAGTGAACTGAAGAATGAACTGTTGAGATCAATATGGTTTTCCTGGACTAATTTTCAGAAGTAGAATCTCAGGCCTCCTTCCTAGTTCATTTTAGCCTAAAAGCTATTTCAGGAGAAACTTGTCCAACAGCAGAGCAACATACAAGTTCCCACTGACAAATGGGTGATGGCAGTATTGAGGTGCCTTGGCCATTAATCAGGTCCTTTTTCCAGCACGGGACATGAGAATTCTGCCATTGACCCATCAAAGTCCTCATGAGTATGATTCTTTTTGTTGCTATGAGCCATCAAGTTGGGACCAACTCATAGCAGGCGCTCCAGCAGGTTTTCAGAGGTTGTAAATTGCATGGGAGGAGGCTGACTCTCTTTCTCTCCTAAGGCAGCTGGTGGATTTGAATTGTGTGCCTTTGGGTTAACAACACAACTTACTTACCAGGCTATCAGAGATCCGTATATTGTTGTTATTGTTATTATCTATCAAGTTGACCATGACCTTCAGTGATCCTTTGAACAATGTCTCTGAACTTTGCTCTATTCTCACCCAGCCTCACCATTTCTGACACACTTGACTGTGAAGCCACAGTCAATGTGTCAGTCTGTCTCATCCAGAATCTTCCTCTCCCTCACTGACATCCTCTCCAAGGACTGATCCCTCCTGAAAACGTATCCAAGGTATGTAAGGTGGAGCTTCAAAAATCCTTGCCTCCTAGGAACAACCTGGTTGGTAAACACGACTCCTTACTCACTAGGCCACTAGAGCTCCCTATGAGTATCACTATTAGTTCCATTTTATCAAAATAAAAGATAGGCTTCAGATTGGTGTTCAGTACCTTATTCATGGATGTATTCGTTTATTCCATTAATAAACTGGTAAAATACTCATGTACCAGGGATTCTATTTTGTTCTCTAGGTAGAAAGATAATCAGAACACAGAATTACCACATGGAGAATATTCATGAAGGTGTGTGAGAAAGCTCACAAGTTAAAAAATGAAGAATATGATACTGCTGGTGCTGCTGCTCTGCTGTGGCAACAGAGTAGCAAGAGGGATGTAGAGGCAAGGCCTGCAGCTGAAGGACTTGGGGTGGCAATTTTTTTCTCTAGTACTTTTTGGTTTTGTTAATATTTTATTTTCTCATTATCAGAAAAACAACTCCTTTTGGAATAATTTGAAAATCTCAAACCAACACCAATAACAAAAGGAAAAACAAATATTAAATATGAAGGAAATTAAAACAATTTGAAATATTATAAGCAGGATTAACATTGTTTTTATACTTTTCTGATATCATAAAATTATATTCTTCATAACATTTGATATACACATTTTTCCACTTTTATTGATTTACAGACAATAAATACTAAATGTGTGTAGCACTGTGTTAGCTGGGATTCAGCTGGTGATGATATAATCGCTGTCTTTGCCCTTGGGAATTCAGATGTAGTCCTTATTGTGAGCATCTGTGCCCATCATTAGAGAACTAAGTTATAAAAACAGTGCATGCAGCATGGAGCCATTGTGTCTGACATTCACCAACTCCACGAGGAGATATAATCCCCCTTCATAACACCCACAGCACAAAACTGATTCCTATGAGATTAGACATGTCTCCACGCTCTGGTACTTACTTCTAGAATTCTAATACTACTGTCCTTCCCATGGTTCTCACTGATGGGTTATTGGGTCTGCTAATCTGATGCAATGGCCACACAGAGCTCACAGACAATACTAAGTACTATGGTGTAGATTAGGGAAGAAACAGGTTGCAATTCAGTTAGGACAGATTCTTAGATATGCTGTCAGGCACTCTGACCTCATTGAGTCCTATACTTTGGGCCAGCACTACACAGCTATTTATTTAACAGTTTCCCCCCACCCTGACCCCACCAGCCCTCTAGTAATCCTGGGTGAAGGTCTCCAAGTCTGAATCTTGGGGGCCTCAATTCCAATTCAGGTCTGTCTCCTCTCTATCTCTGGCTCTCTGTGGCTGCTACTACACATCTCACTCTATTTTGTATAGGAATGTTGGACCCAGAAGAATGCCCCACACTCTGCTTCATTCTTCATGGTAGTGGGGTTCCCATTTTCTGCCTCTGGACCTGCTCCATTTAAGTCTAACCTTAATGGAAAGACTGACCAATCCACTTTTAGTAGTTCACACACCTGGTTTGCATGTTCCCACCCAAAAGGTGCTATTTACTTAGTTCACATCACTAGCATAGTTCTCCTCAGGGATGTGGCAAAAGTGAAAGCCAAGAGCTAGGTCAGCCATTTTAAATAACAGACCTATCACATAACACAGGTGAAAACATAACAAGAATGGCTACTTCTGAAGGGTTTTATGATGGAGCAGAGCATGATTGTACTTCCTCTGAGGACTGTGGGATGATAGATTGAAAGGAGCGATTCTAGGACAGAGTGATAAAATAATTAAGTGCAGCTCAGGAAGACAAAGTGAAGTGTTATAATGAAATGTGCAAAGAGCTAGCATGGGCAAATCAAAGGGGCTGAATTTGTCCAGCATTTATAAAGCTGAGGGAACTAAAGAACAAATTCCAGCCTCAAGTTGCCATACTTAAGGATACTATGGACAGAATATTGAATGATTCAGGAGCCATCAAAAGAAGATGGAAGGAGTACACAGAGTCACTGTACCAAATAGAATTGACAGACACAGAAGAATTTCATGAAACAACATATGATCAAGAGGCAAGAGTGAAAGAAGGAGGAAGTCTAAGCTACGCTGAAGGAATTGTAAAATACAAGACTCCAGGAACTGATGGAATACCAACTGACATATTTCAACACAGAGATGCTGTTCTGGACATGCTCACCAGGCTGTACCAAGAAATCTGGAGGACAACCACCTGGCCAACTGACTGGAAGAGAACTATATTTATTTCCATCCCAAAAAATGGTCATCTAACGGAGTATGGCAATTATTGAACAATATTATTAATATCACCCAAAAGCAAAATCCTGCTGAAGATTATTCAAAAGTGACTGGAGAAGTACCAGAAATACAGGCTGGATTTATAAGAGGCTGTGGCTCTAGGGGCATCATTGACCATGTCAGATGGATCTTGGCTGAAAGCAGAGAGTACTAGAGGAATGTCTACCTGTGTTTCTTTGATTATGCAAAGGCATCTGACCGTAGATCACCACAAATTGTGGCTAACCTTGAGGAGAATGGTAATCCCAGAACACTTGATGGAACTCACGTGAAACTATTACATTTGGATGAGAAGGCAGTCATCAGTACAGAGCAAGGAAACAGCATGTGGTTCAAAATCAGAAAAGTGCATCAGTAATGTGTCCTGTGTCCATAACTTTTCAATCTGCATGCATAAGAGATCATTTGAGCAGCTAGATTTTATGAGACAGAATGCGGCATCAGGCTTGGAGGAAAAGTCATCGACAACCTGTGTGTGTTATGCAGATGACACAACCTTACTTGCTGAAACTGAGGAGGGCCTGAAACATTTGCTGCATAAGGTCAAGGACTGTAGTTTACAACATGGATTGAAGTTCAAACTCAAGAAAATGAAAATTCTCACAACTGGGCCAATTGACAGCATCATGATAGATAAAGAACAGATTGAGATTGTTAACAGTTTCAGCCTGCTCTGTCCACAATCTTGGCACCAGCAGTCAGAAAAACAAAATTGCATTAGGAAAATCTGCTGTCATCAACCTCTCCAGATTGCTGAGTAGCAAGGATATCAGTCTAGAGTCTAAGATGGATCCAGGCCATGGTCTTCACCATTACTTATGAAGTACTTACTCCATCAGAGTGAGTAATGCATTCTAATTACTCAGAATAATTACATACTCCATCAGAGAGCTGGACAGTGACCAAGGATGACAGAAGAATAATTGATGCCTTTGAGTTGTGGTGCTGGAGAAGAACATACCATGGATTACCAAGAGAATTAATAGGTCTAGCCTAGACAAAGTGATACCAAGCTGCTCCTTGGAGGCAAGAATTTTGAGACTCTGTCTTGCATACTTCGAACATGTAGCCAGGAGGGACCAGTCTTTGGTTAAAGATATCATGCTTGGAATGTTGAGGAGAGGAAGATCCTGGAGGAAGTGGATTGACACATAACTGGTAGGAGTTTCAGAGACAGAGAGACTGGCTCAGGATAGAGTAGTTCAGAGCTATTGGACATATGGTTGCTATGAGTCTTAGTCAACTCGATGATGATACATAACAGAAACAATGTTTTTGTTGGAAACATCAAAGACTTGAACTATAGTAATAGCTATGAGCATTGGAAAGACAACACGGACCTGAGTATATCCTTACACGCAGAAGCCAACAGTCGTATGCAACTGGCTGACTTAAGAAGTAATGGAGAGAGAGCAAAAAAGGTGAGGGGCTGCTGCCTTTCCTGTCTTAGCTGGAATGTTCTTGTTTTGGCCATTCTATTGAGAGGCCCTGTGTTGCCTTTTTCATTCTTGTACCACTAGGTCTTAGATTTGGAAAATTGTTACTCCTCCCTTGTCCTTCTTGTCGTGCCCAGTGATCCAGTGTGGTTTTTCACCTTCATTTTTTGTTTTTAAATCCTTTCTTTCCTCTATTTCTTAGACTTAGTCCTTTGATTAATTTCCTAATTCTTAGCTGACATTATACCTTTTTGATCTACACGTTTGAAGGTCATATAAGAAAACAGATTATTGTTGTTAGATGCTATAAAGTTGACTTTGACTTAAAGCAACCTTATGAGCATCATATCTGAACCTTGTCCTATCCTGCACAATCCTCACCAGCTTTAAGATATTTAAACCCATTGTTACTGTGTCAATCCATCTGCTGTTGAAGACTATCTTTCTCTGGCATCCCACCTTTCCCAGCATGCTGCCTTTTTCTAAGGACTGGCCCCTCCTGACAACATGCCCACAGTATGCAAAATTAAATTTCACCTCTAATGAAAGTAAGGTATATAGGTGGATCAAAAATCATAGTTATGGTTAAGTTACAGAGATTTAAGAGAGAGGATATTGTTATAGTCTGGTTATCTTGGATGTTAGTCTTAGTTTTTAATTCTTTTTACTTCATAACGTGACTGGATGAACATATTCTATTTCTCCTTTAGCCTCCACATCACATTCAGTTTCGTTTCACAGCTCTTGCATGTTCTTTCCAGTAATTTCTTTCTAAGAGATTCACTTTCTGACTCAGAAGCCTCTAGGGACAGAGGTAAATGAATAGGGTTTTGGAAAAATCTTATCTCAGTTGATTACTTTATATCTCAAGGGGAAAGTAGACTGAGTTATCCACAGTTATATAAGAAGTGGAATCTTCCATTTTTCATTCAATTTACAAATATTTTTTAACACCTATTTCATGCCTGGCAAGTGGTCTAGATTCTGGGACTATATGCCTGTATATAAAACAGATAGAATCCAGCATTCATTAGATCTGAAAACATAACTAAAATATGTAGTGTGTTAGAAAGTGATAAGGACAAAAAAAGAAAAAGACACCTAGAAATTTGTTGGGAGAATTGAAGTTGGTTGTGGGTCAAAGGACACTTTAGATATATTTTATCACTGCACTTTGACTTTCATTTGTCAATTATCAATTGTTGTAGAGCCAAACTCAGCTGTTTAAGGTACACCATTTAACAGTTGTGACCCCATTGACAGGTGTCAACTACACCACTGGGTGGGTTACTAAGCAGTAATCTTGACAAGAACCAGGGGTTTTCACCCAAGAAGACAACTTCTGTTTTACATCCCAAGCTTCTTGCATAAGGGCATAATACTCATTCATTTAAGGCCTGACTAACCCATGGTACTTGTATATTCAATTTCTAATTCTCAAAGCTCCTGAAAGTGTAAAGTTTGAAGAGAAGGTTCAAAGGTGGGACATTTCTTAAGCTGAGGTGCACTGAAATTCTAATGTAATCAAGAAGACACAAAGTTGCATCGTAATAAGTAGATCCACATTCAGCACTTCTCTTACCTCCATATATACTGCTCCTAAAGGTGTCCTTCCATATTTTTCCGTATTAAACAATGATTTATTTTGCTAGGTTAGTATTCAAAGTCAGCACTTAAGAATTTAAGAATTTGTAAGTTGGAATGTCAAAGTATTCAGAAAGTTTTCTTAAAGAACAGTTTAAAACCAATATATGATAGGGTATTATGGTTATCACAAGAGTCCCGAATTAAGGTTACATGGTAGAGTGTACTAGGGGCTGTGGGGGAGTGGGGTGCAGGGGAATTGTATACCAATGAAAGAATTTTACTTTTCAAAGAAAGGAACAAACTGGGGGTGGGGAGGGGTGGGCAGGGAGAAAAGTGCAACAATGAATGAATGGGAATCCAAAATCTCTGTAAATATTCATTAAAATTAATAAAAGAAAATTTAAAAACAAAACAAACAAACAAAAAAAAAGAATTTTGGTAAAGCTTTCCTTACTTTCCAAGTATAGTATTACAACACTTTCAAATCAGAATCCCAACTCAAACTAGCTCTCAAAAGATACTTAGACCAACTGGAAGCATGTATATTGCTTAAAATTTATTCTTTGACTAAAGAATATATTGGGGATTAGAGGACAATTCCTATAGAAATCTTTCGTCTAAATGTGAATCTACTTACAACCGAGGCTTCTTGAATGATATCATTTTTCTGGAAACAACATCTGATTTCCTTCTTCTTTCTGAGATTTCTAATCAATCAATGATCATAATTTCTGCTTTGTCCCCGTGGCCACATTCTGTGGAAATATTGTGTGTATCACCATCTTTTTAACCATCTATTAAGCTGAACCAGGCAAGGCTGATGTGAAGCCTATAACCAAGACCACGTCCTTTTTGTTGCTGCTGACTTCACTGCAAAGGGGAATATCCTCTCTTGCTCTTCAGTCTTCTTGTGTAACTTTCCATGAGAGTATTTATGCTTAATGCTGCTGCTGAACCAGTCATGGCAACCCTGACACACTGGGAAACAAAACAAAACCAAAAACCGAAACTAGACAGCCATAGAATCAATTCTTCTTCACAGTGATCCTTCTCACAGTGACCCTGTATTGGGTTTACATAGCTTTCCATCTTCACAGGACACTGCCCATAAGTCTACCATGGAGCTGCTGGAAAATTCAGACTGCCAGAGATACACAAGCTTTTGGCTAACAACACACTATCTTCAGAGAACTGAAAATTATATGTATATTGAAATCTCTGATTTCTCGCATCATCTCTTCTGATATTAGAAGCAAAGAAAAAAAAATCCCAAAAGAAAAACAGTCTTCCTTGAGTCAGGTCTTCTTTGGTCATACACCTTTATGTACTTCTCTTTCAGCCTTTTTAATGTACTTGACTTCTTACTGTTTTAGTTGCTGAGGAGTTGATTCTGACTTATTGACAGGAAATGTATAGTAGTTACAATGGCTATGCTGTTGTTATGTGTTGTCAGGTCAGAAACAGCTCAGGGCTATCATCTATCAATGGGCTTTCAGAGGCTGCAAATCTCACAAGTGGAGATTGCCTAGCTTTCTCCCTTGAAGTAGCTGGTGAATTTGAACTGCTTGCCTTTGTGTTGGCAGCACAACTCTTTATTCCCTGTGCTACAAGACTTACTTGGCTCAGAATTTTTCTGGTTAAAACCCGCTGTCCCAACATAATAACACTGTTTTCCCTGGTTTGTAATTTAAATTTACACTGGTCACTGTGAGAGTGAAGGCTTTTTGTTACTTACTCTCTCCATCATAACTTTTTAAGTTGTAGTTAAATTATAATAATAGTTATTTTGTGTGTGCTTATGCTCAGGTATAATGTGAGTTGGTGATTTTTTTTTTCTTTTTTTTTTTCAATTAACGGCTGTCTTACTGTTTCCTGGCAAAAGAGACATCAGTTTGCAGTGCCAAATGTGCTTGGCTGTGTTAAACAGTTAACAAAATAGTGAACACATTTAGGAAGTGCTGCTCTAGAATTCTCTTGTAAGGGGCAATTTTTTTGTGTTTTATTGAGTTTAGGGAGCTATTTTTAGTCTATTATTTTTAGTTGCTCTGCAAGCTGAAATATAGAGCTGTTAAGAACTGGCAGGCTTTTTGGAAGCTGTTTGAAGAATAGCTTCACACACCATTCTTTTTTATAGGCTTCTGGAATATATTCCATGAGAGTTATTATGTATTTATTTTAACTGGGAATGCATACTTAATTGAATTGAGCATGTATGATTATTCTGACTCATTTTTAAATGAATTTAATATAGGACATACTTTTTAAATAGGGTAGTAGACCATCTCTAATTATTTTCATTTTCTACATGTCAAATCATGAAAAAATTCTTTTTTTTAAACGAAAGTTTTATTTATACTGGTTTACTTATGTTCATATACATTGTTTTTTACACCAGATCTTTCCCCTTTCCTTTACCCACCCTTCCCCCTACACATCAAATTATGCTGCCCTATGATTACCCCCTCCCCTTTTCCTCCCTCTCTGCTCCTCCCTCCCTTCAAGGATCTTCGTACAAGTTCTACAATAATGGTTTCATACAGTTTTTGTCCTTATGGGACTGAGTTAGTTCACTTAGCATAATGCTTTCCAGTCCCTCCCAAGTTATGTAATAATTTACAAAATCATTCTTCCTGTGTGCTGCTTAGTATTCCATTGTGTAAAATCCATTAGATTGGGGGGGGGGCTTTGGGCTGTTTCTATCTTCTTGCAATGGTTAAAAACGCTGCTATGAACATTGGTTTACAAGTCTCTGTTTAAGCCTCAGTTCTCATTTTCTCAAGGTAAATTCCAAGCAGTGAAATAGCTGGGTCATATGGAATTTCTGTGATCATCTTTTTGTTCAGCCAAACTTCCAACGTGACTCTACAATCCCTCCAACAATGTAAAACACTTCTTATCTCATCACATCCTCTCCAACATGTATTACTTGCTGCTCTGCTAAATTATGCCACATTACTTGGATAAAATAGTATCTCATTATGGTTTTGCTTTGTGTCTCTCTTATTGTCAGTGCTTTAGAGCAGTTCTTTATGTGTCTGTTGGCCATCCAGATGTCCTCATCTGTGAAAATTCTTTCCATGTCTTTTGTCCATTTTGTAATTGAATTATCAGTCTTTTTGTTTTGGAGGCCCAAGAGTATTCTGTAAGCTTCTGTGGTGAGGCTCTTGTCTGAGCTGGTGTTGCCACATGTTTGTTCCCAGTCAGTAGGTTTTCTTTTCACTCTGTTGGAGAATGTTTTTGTTGAGTACAGCAATTTAATCTTTACAAGGTCCCATTCATCAATTTTATCGTCTTGATATTATGCATTTCTGGCTATATTTGGCAATCTCTTTTATACCATAGACTAAGCCTTCTAAACTTGATCCTAGTTTGTCTCTTATGAACTTTATGACTTAGGGCTTTACTCCCAGGTCTCTGACCCACCTTGTATTATTTTTTGTGTGTTGTGTGAGATGTGGATCCTGTTTCAGCTTTCTCTGATTAGCAGTGCAGTTTTGCTATACCATTTGTTGAAGAGGTTGTCATTCCCCAATATGATAGGTTTTATTTTCTTGTCAAATACCAGTTGGCCGTGGATATATAGATAGATCCATTTCTGGGTTCTCAATTTTATTGCATTGATCTATGTGCCTGTCATCATATCAGTACCATGCCTTGAGGTCTGGGAATACAATGCCTCTCATTTCATTTTTGTTTTTCAGAAGTGCTTTGCTTATTTGGGGTCTCTTTCCTCTACAAATAACCTTGACAATGTCCCTTTCAATCTCTTTGAAAAATGAGATTTTTATTGGGATTGTGTTGTGCTGAACATGCAGATTGCTTTTTGTAGGACTGTCATTTTCACAATATTGAGTCTTCCTGTCCCTGAACAGAGAACGTTTTTTCATTTATTAAGGTCTATTATTGTACCTCGGATAACAGCAGAAGAAGGCGTCTTCCAGGCGTCTTCCAGGCATCTTCCAGGCATCTTCCAGGCATCTTCCAGGCGTCTTCCAGGCGTCTTCCAGGTCAGACACAGCGAAACCTGGCCAGAGAGGGAGGGAGAAGGCGGCACTGGGCAAAGTCACCTCGGATAACAGCAGAAGAAGGCGTCTTCCTGGTGTCTTCCAGGTCAGACACAGCGAAACCCGACCAGAGAGGGAGGGAGAAGGCGTCACTGGGCAACGTCACCTCGGATAACAGCAAAAGGAGGCCAGAAAATAAAACATAATCTACACAAGAGTTCTACAGGACACGTCAACTTCCCTTGGAGACAGTACAACTAAACTTAAGAGACACTGGTCAAAAGAAAAATGTCAGCAGTCGACGTTTTT
>NW_006399913.1:2123911-2153017 GCF_000299155.1 Elephantulus edwardii
CTGGAGAAGGGTACTGAATGTACCATGGACTGCCAGGAAAACAAACAGATTTATCTTGGAGAGGATTAAACCAAGCTACTCCCTGGAGGCAAGGATTCTGGGACTTTGTCTGACATACTTTGGACATGTTGCCAGGAGGGACGGGTCCTTGGAGAGGGACATCATGCTTGGGAGGGTTGAGGGACAACGCAAGGGGGGAAGACCCTCTATGAGATGGATTGATTCGGTGACTGGGGTAATCGGGATGGGTGTGTCAGAGGCGGTGCGGTTGGTGCAGGATAGAGCAGGGTTTTGGGCTGTTGTGCTTAGGGTCGCTATGAGTCGGAAACGACTCGACGGCACATAACAACATTATTGTATCTCACCAAGATGTGCATTTATGGATTCAATGTGATTTGTGTGGTGTAACTGGTTTTTCTAAGTCTGCACCATGAATGTTGTGTGTTATGTCTGTGTTAGCACATACTTAGTGCTTGTTATTCTTAAAATAATTCACTTTGGGAAATAGATACTCCGATATGCAGGCATCTAATTCCAAAGAATTTAGGTGAGATTATAGAATGTGCTTTTGTGAGCTTAACTCAGCACAGCAAACTTTTCCGTACATTTTTAGCTGCTCTGATTGTGGTTAGTCGTTGTTAGGGACATGGAAGGAAAAGGCCCACTGGAAATCTGACTAAGGGCACAGTCAGAAGGCATCATTCAAACGACGGCTGTGTGTAATCATCATCATTATGCATAATGACCACAGCCTGTAGTACAGTTATTAGAATCATTCTTCCTGGCAGAATATGAATTCCCTTTTTGAAAAATGAAAATAATTTTCTGAAATTGAGAGTAGCATAAATATTTGAGTCTCAAGAAAGGTACTCGTCAGCTTAAGGATCAGAATAAATGAATAACATTTTTCTTCTTATTTAAAGGATACCAGTTCTAACCCCTTAGCAACTCTGACAAAAAACTGACAACTTCCTCTCAGTTGATTCACTGCCTCTGAAAAACTAATGGATAGCCAGCACTAAGTTGGTTTTGATTAAATGTCTAAGAAATGGAGAAATTGAGGGGAGTTTTCTAGGGCTTTTTAGGTATACTTCCAAACTGGTATATATGGATGAATACTAGAGTACTTACTAACTGAAAAGGTGGCAATTCTAACCCACCTACAGGTACCTCAGAAGTAAGGCCTGGCAATCATTTTTCTGAAGGGTCACGATATTAAAAACCCGATTGTTTTGATTCATGGTGACACCAAGAATGCCTAGAAGAATTGCTCTTTAAGATTTTCGGCTCAGCACCTGGGATCACCATGAGTCAAATCTTCTTAACTATAATTGACAACAATAATGTCTATAATTTACTAGATAGTCTGAGATCCAACTATGATTGAGGGGATTAAAAATAAACTCTCAAATGACACACCCTTAGCTTGGTACACAGGAAGTAGATACTGTATTTGCCATTCTTCCCATTATGTTTTATATTTTCTTTATTTAGATCTTAGATCCTTAACTGTTCCTGCTTGGACAATTGTAACATACCATCTCCAGAGTCAACCTGTAGTCTATACTTTGTACAGCTAAAAACTCAAACTACCTAAGGGAACTGTTTGATTTTTGTCACCATCTAGATCAAGAACTTTCTGTAAATTCACTTATTGATTCAAATCCATTTAACTTACATTAGGGGTTTGCAAACTACAGCCCACAGGCCAAGTATGACCTGCCAAATGTCTTGTAATTAAAGTTTTATTGGGATACATCCGCACCCACTGACTTACATATTCCCTATATCTGCTTTTCTGCTACAACTACAGAGCTAATTATTTGCAACAGGGACCTCGTAACTTACAAGGCCTGAGTTATTTCCCATCTGACCCCTTATAGAAAAATAATCGCTGACATCTGTTTCACAGTAACATTTCTTTAGTCCACTAATGAATTTACCTGCATTACCTCATCAGGAAAAAAATTTTTAAGGTAGTTACTATTTTTGTTCCTGTGTTTATCGATAAAAGTAGCAAAGCTTAGTCTAGATAGAGTAAGTGATTAGCTAAGAATTTCATGGTATGCTGCATTGTTGTTATGTAGGTGCCTTCATGTCAACTATGACTCACAGCATAGTAACCCTGTGAACACTGGATCTGAACATTGGCTAGCCTGTGTTTTCCTCTTCATCTCTGATAAGCTTAAGCTCGTTGTTACAGTCCCTGTATATTACTGTTAATTCATCTTATTGAGGGTCAGTATTAAGCCACATATGCTAACAGTGCAAGTTTGCTACCCAACCACCATATTCTGATAAAATGTTTCCAGTTTGGTATGATTCTATAATAACTATTTATTGAGCAACTGAAACAATGTAAGATAGGAGACAGTGAAATATGGCCTCTCTTCCCAATA
The DNA here is from genome assembly GCF_000299155.1 of Elephantulus edwardii. Classification (NCBI taxonomy): domain Eukaryota; kingdom Metazoa; phylum Chordata; class Mammalia; order Macroscelidea; family Macroscelididae; genus Elephantulus; species Elephantulus edwardii. The sequence continues at coordinate 2,126,311 of NW_006399913.1, forward strand.
AACTGCAGTTCTAATGAGAAACACAGAGATGTTAAATAAGACCTCTTAGAAATTGTGACCAAGTAGAATGATTCACTTGAAAATCTTGAGGACTGATGAGAAGGGGGATTTTCTCACTGTGCTTTCATTCTGGCCGTTAACAGTCTCCTTTCTTGTGCTTTCCTCTTTTGTACTAGTGTTTGTATATATTTTGTTTTGAACAAGAAAGTTCAGCTTTGAATATAAGAGAGAAAAAGGAGCAAAGCCCTTAACTGTAGCTACAAGCATTCTTCAGTAACCAAATGTTAATGGGCTTAGAGATGAGCTCTCTAACTTTCCAGATGTATCTTTCAGGAGACTTTGGAGAAAACACTTACAAAGATTCTTCATTCTTAGACATGATAAAAAAAAAAAAAAAAAAGACATACTTTAGAATCTATCAGGGAAGACTAAGCCGTACACCACACAAAACAATTCTGAAATCACTGACACATCATACAAAACCTCTGAAACCATTGCCATGGAGTTGATATGAAAACTCATAATGGCCCTCTCCCATGCAGTTTACAGTCTTGGAATGAAAGCACAGTGGATTACATCTCAATGTCAGGAAAACCGAAGATCGTTATCACTGGACTGATAGGCAGCATCATGATGGATGGAGAGGAGACTGAAACTGTCAACAGCTTTATTTTGCTTGCATCCTTGGTACCAGCAATCAGGAAATAAAGAGACACATTGCTCTGGGAAAATTTTCAGGTAGGGACCTGGCCAAATTATTGACACCAGTTTGAGGACTAAGTGCATCTGATTCAGACCATGGTCTTTCCGATTATGTATTATGCATCTGAAAGCTGGACAATGAATAAAGATGACAGGAAAAGAATTGACACCATAAAAAAAAAGGGAGGGGGAGCTCTGGTGGCCTAGTAGCAAGAAGCTGCACTGCAGTCCCAGAGGTGCATGGTTTGAATCCACCAGATGCTCTGGTGGGGTAGGAGGTACAATTTCCTCCTGTACCAGTCAGATCTGATTTGACAGTATACACACACACACACACACACACACAAATAATAAAATAAAAATAAATTTAATAAAGGAAAAGGAAAAAAATAATTGACACCTTTAAGATGTGGTGTTGGAGAAGATCACTTGAACATCCCATGGACAGCCAAGAGAACAAACAGATCTTCTTGGAGAGAGTGCAGCTGGAGTGCTCTTTGAAGGCAAGAATGATGAGGCTTTGTTCCACATGCTTAGGGCATGTTACTAGGAGGGCCTGTTCCATGGAGAAGGACATAATGCTGGAAAGGATAGAGGGTCGGAGAAGGAGAGGAAGACTCTCAACCCGGTGCTTTGACCCAGTAACTGCTACATTGAGCTCTTGTGTGTTGGGAAGTGTGAGAATGGAGCAGGATAGATCAAGGTTCAGATCTTTAATTCATAGAATCGCTATGAATTGTATTTGACTTGCTGACACCTAACAACAACAACAACTATATTATTTATGTAACATTTAAAAAAAAGTTAACCAGGAATATGACATTACATTTGATTTTTGTGTGATTTAAAACAGAACAAAACAAAAAACAAAACCTGTTAGATTTTTTACTTTAGAGTTCTGTAGTCTATTAGATCTTTTGCCTGAAAAGAATATGTTAAAAAATATGGACTGACCCGTAGCAGAGGCTATCCTTCTGTTTCCCATTCAACTGGTACTGCGGTCTGACTCCATTTAGGCATTTCTAGGACTCCCTGTCCTTTCTCACTTTTGCAGTTAAACATATGGGGTGGTTTGGGATTTTGTTTTTTTGTGGGGTTTTTTTTTTTATTTGGAAATTCTCCACATTTTTTGTGTCCCCTGTTCTCTTGCTACCAGCACCATATGGGATCCACAGATTCTTTCAAGGGGCTTTATCTCTCTCACCCACACACCTGGTACTACCTATAAGATTTCTGTGTTTGTGTATGTGTGACTGGCCAGGCCCTATGGCTCACAGAAAAGCACTCTGAGACACTGATAACATTTTCTGTTTGTATTTTATTGTCTCTCTTCTCCCAGCTCTTTATCATGATTACATTTGTATAATTTTTTTATTTTAATTTAGTTTGTTTATTTTTCATTTCAATGAACATCTACAGAGATTTTGGAATTCCATTCATTCATTGCTGCACCCGTCTCCTCGCACAAACCCCTCCCCCCCCATTTGCTCCTCTCCTTAAAAAGCAAAAGAAAACTCCCTCATTGGTACACAATCCCCCCGCACCTCCCCAAACCTCACCCCCTACCCCCAAATATAATCCACTCTGCAACCCTCATTGCGTACTCCTACGATAAAAATAATGCCCTAAAATATAATACTTTTAGACTATTCTCTCCCCCATAGACTTCAATGCCGTAAACGCATAATTTTTTTCTTTTTTTTTTTTAAAATTTAGGTTGTTTATTTTTCATTTCAATGAACATCTACAGAGATTTTGGGATTCCATTCATTCATTGCTGCACCCGTCTCCTCGCACAAACCCCTCCCCCTGCCCCCCCATTTGCTCCTCTCCTTGAAAAGCAAAAGAAAAACTCCCTCATTGGTACACAATCACACCCCACCCCCTTCCCCAACCATACCCCCAACCCCCAATATAATCCACTCTGCAACCCTCATTGCGTACTCCTACGATAAAAATAATGCCCTAAAATATAATACTTTTAAACTATTCTCTCCCCCATAGACTTCAATGCCGTAAACGTATAATTTTTAAGGGCAAATTCCTTATCTGCCCATCTTTTGGACTTTTCGGTAGAAAGGATGTGCCTAAGGCTATATCTTTTTTTTTTTACTTTGAAGTTACTCTGAATAGGAGAATAACCCTATTAAAAAACACATGTGGTAAAAGGGAAAAAATAGATTGAATTCTGCTGCTTCTTTGGAATTCTTTTGGAAAAAGAAGACATACTGGATGAAACTGACTTGAGGTAAAGCTATGGTTTCTGGACAAGTAAATCATGCCTCCCATTCTCAGACTCAAGGAATGGTTGGATACAACCAGATTCTGCTCCTGGAATCAGTGTTCCTCGTGAACTTCTATCTCTTGCCATGATTTCTTCTGAACTTCAGGATTTCCTATCGCATTCACTAGATAGAGCTCAACCTAGATATCACAGATGGCTCATCAAACCCAACAGGACTGAGATAGATCCCATGAGCTTTTCCTTTAATGATCTGGATGGGTTTATCTGGCTTGAAAACCATGCATCCATTACTACACCTAAGTTTCACACCCTTATGACCATTATACTCAACTTTTTTAAAGCCTATTACATACATGTTGCTGCTGTTGTTCTTGATTGCTGTCAAGTTGAACATAATTCATAGTGACCCTATGAACAAAAGGCCTGACCCCTGTTCTATAACTATCATCGTTTCTCTAAGTTCATAGAGTTTGCAGAGGCATATTGTTTAGGAGGTGGATGCCACTGATGCTACTCCTACTTCCAAATATAGAGTATAAATTTCCATATTTATCCCTGCTTCTCCTTTTGTCCCCTCAGTTTCTTTGCTATGCAGTCTGAATCCACTCCTAGCTGAAGGTTTCAGAATCACATGGGAGGAGATTGTTTCCCTAGAAGCTGCTGGTGGATTTGAATTTCCAGAGAAGCCTAGCCTTTAGGTTAACAGCTCAATTTCACACAGACTAAGCCACCTCTATCCTTTCTTGTGTCCTCTAGTGATGCTAAACACTAACACATCTCTTGTTAGCACCATGATAATCCTCTTGCCAGTAATTTTTTTCCTATTTACTGTCTTCAATTGTCTCCTGCTCACCCATCAGAACTCAGCTGGCTTATGCACCAGGTTAGCTCTCAAGAAATTTCTCCTAGCTCATTCTACCTTATGTTGAAATTATTCCTTTATCAGTCTGGCCTTGTGCTGGTCTATAAAATGCTCCTGTTCATGACCAGCATAGTACCTTGCAGCCAGACAATGACCCTTCAGTTTGTGTTAATTGAATAAGCACAATAATAGAGGGTTTCTAAATCATTTGCTGCTTTGTCTTCCAAGGACTAGTTCAGATCTATTAACTGTAATCTTCCTGGCCCTTGTGGGGATTTCTGTCCTTAGAGAACCATATAGGAATAGAGGATATTAATTTGGTTCTGCATTTCCCAGAAGGACTTCCCACTGTGTAACTCTTTTCATCCAGAAAGCTCTCTAGACACTTTTCACCATGTGGAGAGGGACCCACAGTGTAGATGAGGAACTCAAGAAGAAAAATGATGGTGTGACAAGCAGCCCTCGTAATTGTTTGGGGCCTAAACTGACTGGGAAGGGCTGCATTCTTTGCTTGGCAATGCCCCAGCACCCTGCAAGGACCAAATGTGACCCTCTGGATGGGTAGATCTACAGCTTATCCCTTTTTATGCCATCCCGTATTAGCTATTTCCGTTCCCCCCCTGAATTTCTCCTAATCTTGTTTAACATGCATTTCTCTTTGTTTTACCAGCTGCCATTTGAGCCGATGAAGGATGATATTTGTCTTTTGTACTAATACAGAAACAGGATTACAGAGAAGTTTTAAAAATTATTTACTTTGGAGAATTTAGGCGTACACATTTCCCAACTCTTAGTGCTGAGCCACAGCCAATCACAAGGGCTCCTGAAGTGGCCTGGGCATCGGGATCTTGTGAGGAGCTTGTGAAAATTGCAGATGTCTCAACTGTGACTTCAGAGAGGTTTGGAAGGGGCGCCCCTTTGTGTCCTTTTGGAAAAACTCCTCCGATAGATTTGATGTGCAAACTGATTAAGGTGCACTGTATTGGACTGTATTCATTTGTTCATTCACTTACTAAGTCATTAAATTTTCATTACATACCCACTATGTGTTCGGGTAAGGTGGCTTAGTGCTAAGGAATTTTTCGGCCAACTCAAAGGCATGCAGCTGCTACACAGGATGAAGATGGCAGTCTCTTCCTATGTGGTTTACTGCCTCTGAAAATCCACTGGAAAGTTGGCTATGAATCAGTTTCAATCGATGACACATAACAGTAACCTGCATTTAAGTAGGCACTTTGCTATGTTACTGGGGCACTGAATCCCAAGCCTTATGAGGAAAAAGCCCAATAAAACTCAGTAATTCCAATCCAGTATTAAGTTCTATAAATGTGGTAGGTAGCATTCACAGGAAAAGTGAGAGTGCTGGAAAGAAAACTCACTCCTTCTTCCTCGGAATGAGGCAGATTTCTTGACATTTGAGCTGCACACCAAGATGAAAGTATTTTATCAAGACTCAAATGGTCAAGAGAGTCTTTTAATGGATATTGTCTATAAATGCTTTGATGACTCACCTATGGGAGCCTTCAATACTACAAAAACAAATAAGCTTCTCAACTTTATTCTGAGATATGTATGAGCATGCCACTATAACAGACTTAACTACCTAATTTTATCAGTCATCAGAGAAGTGTCAATATTAGACCACAGGAAATCTTGATAACAAAAGTTATGTGAAAGCTTTCTCTGGCTAGAAAGTGGCAAAACTGGAATTAGAACTCAAATGTTGAGCTCACATTTTGTATTCTCTGATAGTGTAGTCCACAGAGGGTAGCGCTGCTAGCCTAAAGGCAGACAGTTCAAATCCAAGAGCAGCTCCACAGGAGAAATATGGGAAGTCTCTTACTATGTGGTTTACAATCACCAATATCTTGCTGTAGAGTCAGCCATGAGATGGTTTTAATTCAATAGCAATAACTTTGAGATTTTAATCTAAAAGTAGTCTTCTATTGCTATCCCTTGATTTAGTAGATGTAGAGATAACTGCTGATGAGGATAAAATTTTACCTGACCACCACATCTCCATCCTTCTAGTTGTGTTTTCATCACTGACTTGAGTTTAACAAAAATTATGGTTTATATAATGAAATAGAAAAGCCTATTCATTCTCATAACTTGCCATCTATAAATCCTAAATGTTTTGAAAGTGACATGCAATTTTAGTACGCTCCTCAGGTGACACTGACACACTAACCTGTTTAACTCTTAATATTTTTGTCTTTCTTATTTCTTGATTGGTCTGTTCATATTTATTAGTGTAACAAGCTAGGACTATGCCACCCGAGCTCCTTTCCACCACAAACAAATTTATTCCTTTATAGTTTAGGAGGCAAAAAGTCCAAATTCAGGATTCCTGTTCCAGGGAAGGCCTTTTATATGTGTCAGTTGTGAAGGAATGCCTTGTTTCCTTCAGCATCTGCATGTTTAAAGTTCTGACCTTCTCAAGTGTTAAACAGTTTTTCATGTATGGAGTCCAGGTCTAAAAACATGGACTCCACTCCTAATTTCCACTCCTAATTTTGGTGGTACAGAGTTTCATCATGTCTTTTAGTCTACTGAAATTAATTTTGTCCTGGTCCCCTCAATACTAGAGTCCTCTGTCATCTTCACCAATTTGTTTGGGCTCCTCTGTAGATCTACTTATGATGGTTGTTACATGCAGTGGAGTTGAAACACACTTATAGCTGATGACCCAGCAGGTTTTCAGAGTTTGTAAACTCACAGGAGGAGATTGCCCATCTTTCTCCCTCAGAGCACCAGCTGGATTTTAATTGCTTGCCTTTGGGTTGTCAGCATAACTCCTTACGCACTAGGCCACCAGAAGACAGAGCTATAATCCTAGGATTTCCCCCTCATCATTCTTCTGTAAGAGAACCTTTGTTGCCTGGATCCCAGTTCTATATTATTGTTTTGCTGAACAGTTTCCTGTAACTTCTTAGAAAAAGCTACATGGTCACCTTGTAATGTTGTAGTTCAACAGTTACCCAATATTTATAGCTATAGAATTCTAAGTTGGATTTTTTTGTTCTTGTAACTAGGAGACATTGTTCCATTTTAGTTTAAAAAATATAAGCAAACAAACTTATTTCTGACCCTTTCTTGGGGTTTCAGAGGATGTAATCACACGGGAGAAGACTATCTTTCTCCAATGGAGGGCCTAAGGGCTGCGAATTAGATTTTAATTGTTTTTGGTGAAACATTCTTCTAGGTCGTATATCCCTGGTCTGTCCATTTGCTGTACAGAGGTAAATTGTGGTTGCTGTGAAACTGAACACTATGACACTGATAAGTCAAATGTGAGAATAGTTACCCATGGTGGACAGTGTTAGGTGGAGCTCCCTGATTAAAACAAACTTAGATGCAGGAGAGGCATCCACTTCCGTAATAGCTTGCCTTCAGAAACCCTATGAACCTGGAGAACGGATGAAAGTTATACAAGAGTCCCCGTCTTTCTTTCATAGGGTTGCTATGAGTCACCTTTGACTCAGTAGCACTTAACAACTTAACAACCTATGGAGGAGCTGGTGGATTCAAACTATTGGACTGTTTAGCATTGGAAGCACAGCTTCCTACTGATTAGGCCACCAGATCTCCCACGTCTTTGGAATTCTTATGCTATTCTTATGTTTATTGCTTTTTAATATTTTAAAAAATTCTCCGCTTTTTTTCCCTCACTGACTTTTTGGGGGATTGTCTATTTACTCTTGGTTATTTAAGGTTCTATAGCTCTGTAGAATACATGAACCTTTGTTCATTCCCTGTGCCCTCTGTGAGCCTTTTCAACATAGGAAGTATTCTTCTGTAAAATAGTCTTAAGCTATTTATTTTCTATTTTTCCTCTCTTTTCTTTCCTATGTTTTCTCTTTGTGAAATTTCTATTGATTTGAAGTTAATATCTTGAACTAAGCTTGTAAGTACTTGTTAAAACCATGTTGACAACATTTTGTGATTTTTTTTGTATATTCTACAATTTCCTTCCTTTAACTTTCCATGATTTTATTTTCATTTCTATTTCAGCAATCATAATTTTGCTCTGAAGAGTTACTTCCGACTCTGATTGCTTTTCTCCTTTCCTATTATAATTAAGCATGCAATAGCATCTACTATCAATGTAGATACTGATTGTCTCAATTAATTTTTCAATTTCTTGCACTGACTGGTTCATTAAAGTTATCTTATTCAGCACATTTTGGCCTTCTCCTTTACAATCTATCTTACACACTTTTTTAACCTCGGCAGAACATTTGTATTTCCAAGTCAGATAATAAAACTTACACTAAGTTCTATGTGTGTGAGTAGGCTGTTGATTGTGATTGTTATCAATTGTTGATTTACTAGGTTTCCCTTCAGGTCTACAGCCACTGGGGAATCCCATGTGTCAGTTGCTGGAAGTCTTTTCTTCAGAGAGAAACTGGCTTCTTTCCTGCAAGGAACGAAGAAGAGAGTTCTATACACAGAGGAGATACCCTAGTGGTAAGAAGCAGCTCTGTAATACCGAAGGCACACAGTTTGAATCTATCAGCAGCTCCTGAGGGAGAAGGATGGACACTTTCCTCCCATGTGATTAACTTCTTCTGAAAACCCTCTTGAGGGTCAGCTATGGGTCGGTTCTGACTAGATGGGAAACAACAACAGCAACAACTCCTTTTTAGCCCCTAGCTACCAACCTATGCATGCTGCTGATAGCTGCTTAAGCATCAAGTCTCTTTACATTGATTTGTTCAAAAGACAAAGTAGTATTTTAGTAGAGATAAACATGACCAAATGATAAGTATTTCATGCCAAGGAGGGTAAATTTTTGATGTTTCTATTCTTCAAACCAGTTTCCCTGATCTCAGCCATTTTTAACATGTGAGCCTTTGGGAAATGAACTAGCTGTCATTGTCTGTATCTCTCTCTGTACCTCTTAGGTAGTGGTTATGTCCACTCTAGTAAATCCATTTACCTTCAGAATTTTTAAAAATTTACTGAAATATCTTTAATGTTAGTGCATGTTTTCTCATACTCCTAATTCTTGAGATTCTTTTTGAAATGTATGTTTATTTGAAATCATTTTTTGCAGTCTTGGGAAGGAAAAGGATATAAACACATTCTATTGGCCTGCCTTCTTTAACTGAAAAGGGGATATGCTTTCTTGAATTCTTTCTTGAATGTCTACTTCATCTCTGATTCATTTCTATTTGTGCTGTAATTTAGTCTTAGTGCTATAACTTAGATCACAACTTAGTCTTAAATGATATATTGTTGTTGTGGCTGCTATGTACTGTTAAGTCACTTGTGAACCCTGTCTCCAACATACCTGTCCCTATAACTCCATTTACTGTATCAATCCATCTCATCCAAGATCTTCTCCTGCATTGTCCCTTCACCTTTCCAAGCATGAGGTCCTTCTCCACAGACTGGTCCCTCTTGGCAACATGCTCAAAGTATATGAGACATATCTTGAAAATCCTTGCCTCCAAAAAGCAGCTTGTTTTCATCTTTTCCAGTACAGAACTGTTTGTTCTCTTGGAAGTCCATGTTATGCTCAATACTGTTCTCCAGCACCACAACTCAAAAGCATTGATCCTTCTATCATTCTTAGTAATTTTCCAGTTCTCTGATGCAAAGGGAGTAATTGCAAAGACCACAGACTAGATCAGGTGCACCTTAGTCTGTTGACTAACAATGTTGCTCTTCAGCACTCTGGAGAGGTCCCTGAAAGCAGATTTACCTAACATAATTAATCTTTTGGTTTCCTGAATGCTGGTGCCAAGAGTATTGATTGTGGAACTGAGCAAGCTGAAATTTCTAACAATCTCAATCTTTTCTCCATTTCTCATGGTTCTGCCAATTGGCCCAATGGTGAGAATCTTTGTTTTCTTTTTTAGGTTTTTTATTATTATTAATTTTAATGAAAGTTTACAGAGACTAAGGATTTCCATTCATTCATTGTTGCACTTTTCTCCCTGCCCACGCCTCCCTCAATCTTTGTTTTCTTGATGTTGACTTTCAATTCATATTGATGACTTCAGTCATTGATTTTCAGCAGCAAAGGCTTCAGGTCCTCCTCAGTTTTGGCAAATTAGGTTGTGTCATTTGAATAGCTCAGAATGTTGAGGAGTCTGCCTCCATTCCTGATGCCAGATTCCTCCTCATGAAGTCTAGCCTCCTGATCCGTTCTGGATGTTGATTGAAGGGGTATGGAGACAGGATGCATCCCTGGCGTACACCCTTCCCAATTTTGAACCATGCAGTGTTTCCCTGCTGTGTTCTAATGACTGCTTTCTGGTCCAAGTATAAGTTTTGCCTGAACTCAATCAAGTGTTCTAGGATTCCCATTCTTCTCAAGATTAGCTACAATTTATTGTGATCTACATAGTCAAATACCTTTGCATAGTCAATGAAACACAGAGAGACATCCCTCTGGTTCTCTCTGCTTTAAGCCAAGGTTCATCTGACATTGGTGATGATGTTCCTAGTGCCATAGCACCTTCTAAACTCAGTTTGCACTTCTGGCAGTTTTCTGTTAATGTACTGTCCCAGTCATTTTTGGATAATCTTCAGCAAGATTTTGCTTGTGTATGGTATTAGTACTATTGTTCAATGATTTCCACTGTCTGTTGGATCATATTTTTTTTTGAATGGGAATAAAAATGATCAGTCAGTTGGCGAGCTATCTGTCCTCCCTATTTCTTGGCACAGCTTGGTGAGCACATCTAGGATTGTATCTATTTGTTAAGATATGCCAATTGATATATGACATCAGTTTCTGTGGCCTTGTTTTTGCCAGTTCCTTCAGAGCACCTTGAAATTACTCATTCATCACCATTTCCTTATGGTCATATATTGTTTCAAGTGAAATTCTGTGTCAGCCAATTCTTTTCGGTACAGTGATTCTGTGTACTCCTTTCATCTTCTTTAGATCTTCCCTGGATCATTCAATACCCTGTCCATAACATCCTTATAGATTGTAACTCAAGACTTGAATTTGTTCTTCAGTTTCTTCAGATTAAGAGATGTGGAGCATATTCATCCCTTTTGATTTTCTGACTCCAGCTCTTTGCTTGATATCCTTCCACAGCTTATCTGGTCTTCATTCATTGCTGTTTAAGTTCTCAAACCTGTTCTTGAGAAGGTTTTTAAATTCAGGTGGAATAGACTCAAGGTCAAATTTTGGTACTTGTGGATTTGATTTCATTTTCTTTAGCTTCAGCTTGCACTTACATAAGAGTAGTTGATGGTCTGTTTCACAGTTAGTGCCTGACTAGTTTTCACTGCTGATATTGATCTTTTCCAACTATTCTTTTCACAATTGTGATCAATGTGATTCCTGTATAGACTATCAAGCAAAATCCATGTGTGTAGTCGCCATGTTTCTTATAAAAGGTATTTCAGTGAATAAATCGATTGTACAAAATTCTCTCATTTTATCCCCAGCCTTGTTTCTGTCACTAAGTTCATGTGTTACATTTACTTTATTTTTATTTTATACCATGGAAGTTAAAGCAGCATTAAAGGAGTTCAATCAAATTTATATAGCCAGTAAGTCTCAGAGGAAGGATTCAAACTCAGATCTGCTAGAATCTTGATCCACCCCGGACCAGCTCATCCCAACATGCTGCTTTTAACAGTATTAGACAATGAGGCTTATGTGAAGCCTATAGTTGGACCAGAAAACAATCCTCAGAACATAGCAGGAAAACACTGCATGGTTCAAAATCAGAAAAGGAATGCATCAGGGGTGCATCCTGTTTCCATACTTTTTAAGTCTATATGCAGAAAGGATCATCTGTGAGGGTGGGCTTCATAAAGAGGAACGTGGCATCAAGTTTGGAGGAAGACTCAACAATTTACATAATGCACATGACACAACCTTGCTTGGTGAACTGAGGCATACCTGAAGCACTTGTAGAAGGTCAAAGACTGCAGCCTTCAATATGAATTGAAGCTCAGTATCAAGAAGACAAAGATTCTCACCACTGGGCAAATTGGCAGCAACATGATGGATGGAGAAGAGACCAAGATTGTTAACAGTTACAACTTTCTCAGCTCCACAATAAACACTCTTGGCACCAGGAGTCAGGAAATCAAAAGACAAATTGCATTAGGTAAGTCTGCTGTAAGGGACCTTTCCAGATTACTGAGAAGCAACAATGTCAGTCTAGAGACTAAGGTGTGCCTGATCCAGCCCATGGTCTTTGTAATTACTTGCTATGCATCAGAGAACTGAATAATGAGTAAATAATGAATAAAGATAATAGAAAAAGAATTGATGCCTTTGAGTTGTGGTGCTGAAGAAGAGTCTTGAACATACCATGGACCACCAAGAAAACACATAGATCTATCTTAGAGAGAGTGAAACCAAGATTCTCCTTGAAGGCCAGAATTTTGAAGTTCAGTCTTACATACTTTGGGCATGTGGACAGGAGGGACCAGTCTGTGGAGAGGGACATCATGCTTAGAATGGTGGGCAGACAGTGCAGGAGAAGAAGACCCCAGGTGAGATGGATTGGTAAAGTAATGAGGGCAATGAGGATAGGTGTGTTGGATTCAGTAAGATTGGCTTAGGACAGGGCAGGCTTCAGAGCAGTTGTCCACAGGGTCACTATGAGTCTCAGGTGACTTGACAGCACATAACAGCAACATGTCTTTTCTGTCAGAACAAATGTGTACTTTGCTTCATTGCCAAGATAGCTTGCTTCCTTATTTCAGAAGGGGTTTCATTATTGAGACACATTTGTCTTCCGCCTCCTTGTGTTTCTTCATTTTTTCAGTATTGATTTTCTTTGCCTTTGTTTTGTGGTCCTCTTCCTTTCTTGATGTGTCTTATTTGCCATCTTTGAAGTACCCTAAGATTTGTGGGTGACAGCCCTGCCCTCCCGTGGCCTTGCGTTTCATATCCATCTGCTTCACTGCCTAGTGAGGTATTGATTTCTCAGGAGAGCCTACTGGGATTGGGGAAAAATCAATAACCCATTAGACATCACTGAAGAGCAGCGGTAGCAGCCTGCTCGCTGACCCAGGATACGGAGAAAGTGTTCAAAGGCCAGTTTAGCCTGACGTCCACGGATATTCCAAACTAATTAGGTTGTCTTAAGAATGGTGTTGCAAAGTAAGTGACAGAAAAATCAGAGTTGTAAATCCATCTCTTTGGACTAAGTGATTGATTGATTCATCTTTTGAAAATAACTTTGCGTATAAAGGATTGTTCCCGGATAGAAACTCTGTTGCAAATATTTCTAATTCTTGGCCACTTCCTATTTTCCTGGGGGGTGGTGTTAGGAGCCATTAGGTTGAATATGACTCATAGCAACCCTATGAACAACAGAATTGAATCCTGTCCTATCCTCATCCTGTTACACTTGAGACCATTGCAGCGGTCACCATGTCAATTCATCTTGTTGAGCCTCCCTCTTTTTCCAAGCATGGTATCACTTTCCTAGCAGTATGTCCAAAATAGGAGACAAAGGTTCACCAACCTTTGTTTCCAAGGAGCACTCTGGCTGCACTTTTCCCAAGATATCATTGGTGACTGGAATCATAAGGCAAGGAATTTAGTTTTCATATTCTTGGAGTTCCCCAAACAAAGGAAGGGACATCAGCTTTTAAATCCTTGTCATTACTTATATAATGTTTCTAAATCATTGTGCCTAAAAACCATTTTTAAACAGTGCATCGAAAGACTCATTATGTCATCTCTTTTGGGGTAAGGGTTTTTGAGAAATAACTCCTTTGAAAAGAAAATTATGTCCTCTGATTCCTCTAAGAAACTCTGGTGGCTTTTCTATAGTACATTTTCTATTGGATTACTAATTGAAAGGTTGACAGTTCTAATCCATCGGTCACTCCTTAGGAGAAAGATTAGAAGTTTCATTCTATAAAGATTTATAGCCTCAGAAATGCAATGGAGGGTCACTGTGAGAAGGAACAGATGCTTTGGCAATGGGCTTGATTTTTATTATTAAATTATAGAAGCCTATAATTAATACTAAACTGTTAAGTCATTATATCTTCCCCATTTTAATGGAAACATTAAAGATTCTAAGATTTCTAAATTTTTCTAAGATTTCTAAGTCATTCTTAGATTCTTAGAGTTGAGACAGTTCTTAAAAATCCTCTTGTTATTGAACTCCTTCTTTTAAAGATTACTTCTAAGTCATTAATTCATTCTTCACGTAATCTTTGATCAACCCTATGTGACAGAAAAAATAATTTTTTTAAAAAACATGTTATTTTGTGTGTAATTTGAGTGAAAATTTAAGTTTCTATCAGTCATAAACATTTTGTTTTATAATATCAATTATAATAATTAATGCAATTAATTAATGACCATGTCTGATCAACCCTTTATTGCCTATTGCTGTTTCCTTCACTAAAACTAATAAGTATGTATTACATATTCATTTTGTACTCTCCTATGCCTCCTTTCCCATTCTTAGTAATCACCTAGGGATGATCATTACCTCTTCTTTTCTTAGCTTTATATAATAATGATTTTTTTACCATAATTACCCTTTTGTGATTGACTTAACTATTTTGTGACAGCATAATTTTATATTATGAAATAATAGTAATTTAAAATAATAATGTTTTATAATAACATCATTTCCTCTAGCCTCATCCAGGTTATACAGTCTTTTACAAAGTCTTTATTATCCTTTAGGATGCATAATACTCTGTTATTACAGGAAATTTTAGAAACAGATTACTTAAAAATCCAAACTCACTATCTTTCAGCTTGTTCTGATTCACATAGCAACCATGTAGGACAGGGTAGAACCAACCCAGAGAATTTCCATGGCTGCTGACCTTAACCCATCAAGTCCCATCAGGGCTCCAACTAGGGTTATAAAAACCTCAAACCTTGTTATCATTGAATCAGGATGGACTCATACCTAAGTCTCCAGTGGGTTTATGGAAGTTGTAAAATGCATCAAGGAGATTACTCATCTAATACCTCAAAGAGTCACTGGTGAATTTTAACTTCCAGAGTGGCACAGCCTTTGGATTCACATGGAAAAGGGTCACCATAAGCCAGAATCTATTCAACAGCAGCAGATTTAAAGTAGTTGAGATTTCCTGAAAATTTCCATGAAGATTATGACCTTTGCATGGACTAGGGAATGGCTTCACAGTTTCTGAGTTGAGCAATTAGAAGACCTTCAGTTGTCAATTTCCTGAGATGGAAGATTTACATGAGAGATCAGTGAGGAAATAAGACTCAGTTTGTTATATGTCAACATTTAGAAGATTACTAGACATCTAAGAATCATGTGATTATTGCATTTAGCTGCTAACAGAAATAGTGGAGACTCATGACCACCTAGCGGTGCCTCAAAAGAAGGTTCTGATAGTCTTCTAATGAAAACCAAGCCACAGTTCTACTCTGACCCAGGTTGGTTGCCATACATGGGAATCATCTTGATGACCACTGGCTTTACAGTCATAGTGCATTTTTTTAAAGTTACACACATTGTAACATCAATGGAAGATTTCTAGATTAAAGAGGACACAAACATTGACTAGCCTATGTTGGGAAACAACATTTAAATTTAACTCTAAGTGAATACTATGTACTGTTAAGTTTTAGGTCTATACAATGGCCAAGAGGAAACTTTGTAATTGAATGTCTCATCTAACTTGAAAAGGCTTGGTTTTGCCTAGAACATTTGAAATAATAATTCATAGTATTTTCATAGTTCTTCCAAGTTTAAAAAGTTTCTGATATTTGTCTTCTGAATTGTGATTTATACATTCCCAGCATAGAATGATTCTTTGTTCTTCTATAAAAACTCTCTTTATTAAAAACACCTGTCTGTTGTTCACATGACATGATTTAAAGACTCTCATCATTCAGGTAGCCTTGTACGCTCTGTAATCTGGCCGTGTGTTATTGAAAGGACAGTGTCCTGATCTACTGACAATATGCCAGATATACGTGGAACTGTCTTTAATCTACCTTGCCAGAATATTTCTAGTTTATGTACTGTTTTACTATATTAACTTCTTTTTAGCAGTTAAAGCAAACTTTGAATCATTAATGCTAAACTAAAAGCTTCCATACACACACACATACACACATACACAGAGGTTTTGCACATTTAAGCTGTTGATCCCTTGAACTCAAGCCTATGATTTTATGTTAATCTCTACTGTATGTTATCACTGATGTTTTAATCTCTTATCCTAACTTTATTTTTAATCTATTATTTCTGCTTATGGAGTAAAATTTTCAGTTTCATTTATAGTTGTGTTTTACCATATTTATTTATTTGTTGTCATTGTGAGTCGTCTAATTACATCCAACTGGCACAGAAGGAGATTGCCCCTCCTGATCCAGTGGAGCACCTGGTGGTTTTAAACCGTGCACCTTCGGGATTGCAGCACAGATTCTTGCCACTATGCCACTAGGCCACCAGAGCTCCCTGTGTTTGTCCATATTTAAGAGACCCTAAAATTAATGTCTTAACTAGATTGGAGTTAACATGGACCAAGTATTGAGGCAACCAGCAGATCAAGGGAATTGTCAGCCTTCTAACATCCTGCTTAAGCAACCTAAAATGTTTGTTCTTTTCAGTTTTCTATTACTTTCTAACAAATTACTGCCAAGGTAGTCTCATGGGATGATCTCACAGTTTCTCAGAAAGGAGACTAGAAATACTGGATTTTCTGTTTAGGGTTTCAATTCAACTAACTCATTGCTGTTAAGTCGAAACCAACTCATAGTTGACTTCTAGTAGGTTTCCAGAGACTTCTATATGATGCAGGAGGATATTATTTATCTTTTTCTTACATTCAGGGTCTCTAGGTGAAATCAAAGTGGCCACAGGGGCTGCCGTTCTTATCTAGGGCACGATGTCTTTCTCTCTAAGCTCCTTTAAGTTACCGGCAGGGTTCTGTTCCTTGCTGTTGTAGGACTGAGATTACAATTTCTTGCTTACTATTGGTTTAGGGGCAAGGTTAGGGAAGAATAGCTCACATTCTAGGTTTCCTTTAGATCTTAACAGCTTGCCTTTCTCAGAGCATAGCAGTTTACTGTTTCACCATCAGAAAATAATTTCTCTCCAATCTGGTACAGTGTATTTTTAAGTAAGGGAACGTAATCAAGGAAATGACAATCATTATTCATAAGACTAAGGTGAAGAGATTGAGATTGTGCACAGCTTTAGTTTGCTTCGCTCCACAGTCAACAGTCTTGGCACCAGCAGCCAGGAAATTAAAAGGCGCATTGCCATGGGAAAGTCTGCTGTTAGGGACCTCTCCAAAGTGCTGAAGAGCAATGGTGTCTCTTTGGAGACTAAGGTGCATCTGATACAGGCCATGATCTTCGCAATCACCTGTTATGCATCAGAGAGTTGGACAATGACCAAGGAGGATAGAAGGAGAATTGATGCCGTTGAGCTGTGGTGCTGGAGAAGAGTATTGAGAATACCATGGACTGCTAGGAAAACAAACAGATTTGTCCTGGAAAGGGTTAAACCGGGTGGTTCCTTGGAGGCAAGGATTCTGAGGCTCCGTCTAACATACTTAGGACATGTTGTGAGGAGAGACCGGTCCTTAGAAAGGGACATCATGCTTGGGAGGGTGGAGGGACAGCGCAGGAGAGGAAGGCCCTCTATGAGGTGGATTGATTCAGTGACTGGGATAATTGGGATGGGAGTGTCAGAGACAGTGCGATTGGCACAGGACAGAGCGGAGTTTAGGGCTGTTGTACATAGGGTCACTATGAGTCGCAGGCGACTCGACGGCACATAACAACAACAACAACAAGGTGAACCTGATTTAGGTCACAGTTTATTCAATCATCTGTTGTGCATTAGAGAGCTGGACATTGAATAAATATGACAGAAAAAAAACTAATCCCTTTGAGTTTTGGTGCTGGACGAGAGTACTGGGTATCCCACGTACTGTCAAAAGAACAAACAGATTTTCTTGCAAAAAGTCCAACCTTAGTGCTCCTTAGAGAAAAAGATGATGAAGCTTCATCTCTCACATTCTGAATATGCTGCTAGGTGAGGCTATTCCTTGGAAAAAATAATCGTATTAGGAAAGATGTAGGGTCAGTGAAGGAGAGGAAGAATCTCAATAACATGGATTGATACAATTGAGCCTACTGGAATGGGCTGTTGTGTCAGAGATACTGAAGATGGCACAGGATAGGGTAAGATTCAGGCCTTTTCATCATGTCTCTATGAGTTGTACTTGACTCAACACCACCTAACGACAACTACACAGTAGGAGGGAATTATATAGGGCGTGTGTCCCAGGGCTGAGAATCTTAGAAACAAATATTTTAGAATTCTGCCCACCATACACTGGCTTTAATCCTCATAATACATCATGGGTAGAAAAAAGTATTTTGGAAAGGTTAAGGAGAAAAGGCATATAACGAGAGTTTGGTGTTATCCTCATTTTCAAATTTCAGGAATCAGTAGACTTACTAGAAGCCTTATCAGGAGACTTCTATTTATATTTCATTAATTCAGACCTAACCTTACGAGAGGGGAAGCAAGAAAGTCACTTTTTTTTTACTACTGAGACAAAATCAAAGGGGTTAGAAAGGAAAGGAGGCATTAACTAAGTAATTTCCTGTTCGTTCTTATGTATATTTCTATTTTCCAATTTATAGGACATACATAGTGATGCTCTCTCTTTCATCTTGTTTGGACAGTAGGAGTACAATAAAGGTATTATGGTGCCCTATCACCTCTATCCTGGTTCAAAACCAATCATTCATTTTCCCTCCCCTAAAACCTTTGAATATGAGAATTAAACTAGTTTCTTTTTCTTCTGTAGAAAATAATGGGCATTATAAAATAAATAAAATAATCTCTAATCATTCACACTATTAGCATTTTACTCTACCCTTATAATCAGAAATATATTTAAATAGTTACATTTTTATACCCCCTTTAATTTACTTTAGGTGACGCCTGCCAGGAGGGTTCTCCTCTCTCATGATTACGCATGTGCATACCACTCTCCCAGGATCCACCATATACATATGTACAGTTTTTTGTATATATTTTATCATCTTCCCCCTCCGCACACAGGTTTTCTAAGTAGGAGATGTCATCTGCATACTCTGTCTCTAAAACGACAGTGACTGGTCAATAGAGTCAACATAACCTCAGTGTGGTTACTCATAGTTCCAATTTCTCCTGAACTGTAAGTTGTTCTAGTCTCGACGTGAACACATGACTGATAAAGAACTCATCAGTTTTTCCTCAGGATTCTTCTGTTTGAAGTCAGAAATAGGAGCTTATGTAGCAAAGCAATGCGAATAAAAGCACAGAGGCCACCCAGCAGTGTATCTCTGCCAAGCACATAGGAAAGAGAAAACTGACCTGACAGTGTTTGAGACTCTAATTTTATTTCCTGAGATTCCTGGAGCAACCTGAGTCATTCCACATTTCTGTCATCCCAGATGGCCTAGGAAATTCAATGGGTTTCTGATTTTTGAGACCAAATATTTAATGGCTAATCATGTTGATAAAACGTACTTGCTCTAGTAAATGATTGCTTAAACAAATGCTTTATACTTAAACTCTCAATATGAGAAATCCTCCCCATTAAAAGGACATTATTCTCAGGCATCTCACAAGTTTAACTACATCAGTCAAGGCCCAGAGATAGTCTCAAGGGTCCCCGCCAATCCTGTTTAGAAAAAGGCAGACTATAAATTCTCTCCTTTCGACATTGTTGTAACTAACACTGGATAAAGGATGTGATCTAACACAGTGAACAGCCTAATTTAGAACAGTCTCAGGGATAGAACTCAGAGCTGCAAATCCTAATTCTGAGGTTCTGTATTATTTATACTAGCATAGAGAAATCCACATTTTAGTGATTAATAATTGGTATTAGTTTATTTTCCCTTTCTCTTCATAGGGCCATTTGTTCATTTATTATTTAATAAACATTTATATACCAGCACTCTATGGGAAAAAGATGGGCAATCTCCTCCCTTGTGATTAACTGCCTCTGAAAATGTACTTGAGAGACAGCTATGGTTGGGTTCCAACTTGATGGCACACACCATCAGACAACATATGCCAACAGACCTTGTGTTAACTGCTGGTGACCCTTCGGTCCCTAAGTGTCATTTCTTTCCCAAATAGGTTTAGGCTCTGTTCCAGGTATCATTTCGTTCTAAGGCACCTTATATTAATAGAATGATACCCAGGCTGATGCTGTGTACCCACTGGTGCAGTCACTGCATCAATCCATCTCATTAAGGGTCTTCCTCTCTTTCATTGCCCCTCTTCTTTTCTTCTACCCTTTAACTGACCTCCTACAGTTTGCTTAGAAAAGTTTACAATGTAGTGGGAAGTATATTTCTAAAAGTAATTCCAGCCATAGGTAACAATAGCTATTAGAAGGAGTAACTATGGAAACACTTGGGAGAGGCACCCAGCCAGCCCTTGCTGGTGGAGACTTTGATCAATGAAGGAAGGCCCATTAGAGTGGATAATATCAGGATGACATCATAACCAGTCAGATTTCCTCTTATGAATTTTACTACTAATGTTACTAGATCAATCTGTGCTGTTAAAAAGATATGAAAAAGTAAGTATTTGTGATTCATTTTAAACTGGACTTCAAAAATAAATGGAGAAAGGTGAAATATAGAGTTGCTTTTTACTTAAGTAAAGGTAAGAGATCTGTTCTTCAAGGTACCTGTGGATTTGAACTGTGAACCTTATGGCTGCTAGTCAGGCATATAGACATACGCACCACACAGAGACCTTATTTAACCATGAGATGATTTTATTCCCCCTTCTGCATCATCCTATATAACATCAGAATCCACACTGGGAAATTTACCCAAGCAAAGCGATAGTTTGTTTCTCTTAAATTTCTCATATTTCGCTTAATATATTTATGCGATATATAATTTCTTAAGTAGTGGGTTATTGTTTTTTGTTTGTTTTTCTTTTTTTTTTTTGTATACCTCTTTTTTCCAGAGCTGATTGTTTATCAAGAATATTGCAGAATTCTTTGGCACACCTCTTATCATTTTATATACTTCTTTAGCAACCTCGTGAAATGGGCAGAGAAAGGTTATGGTGACTCCCTGACTTTACACAGCTGGAAATTGGCAGAGTGGAATGGTTCTGAGTCTTCCTAGTGTATCTTTCCCTTAATATTAAATAAACATACAAATAAGAAGAGCTCAAAAGGACCAGAAGAACTCTGAAACTGAGCAGTATACCTGAATGTTATCCCAAAGTTCAAGGACAAATTAAATGAAGTAATTGTATTTTATTACAATAATAATAACGAATATATGTAACTTAGAAATAATTATTTTTGTTATTGTTAAGTGCCTTCCAGTTGGCCATTACTCATAAAGCCACTATGAAAAACAGATTCTATACTTATTCTATCCAGTGCCAATTATAGGATCTCTGCCATGATCAAGCCGTAGATGTATCAACACATCTTATTGAGGGTCTTCCTCTATTTCTCTGACCTTCTACCTTTCTCAACATAATGTCTTTTTTTAAGGATTTGCTCCTTCTGACAACAAGTCCAAAGTGTTAAATCAAGTTTCATCACCTTCACCTCTAACAAAATCTGTGGTTGCCTTTCCTCCAAGACATACTTGTTTGTGCTTTTGGCAGTCCATGAAATACCCAATACTCTTCTTTACCACCACATTCAGAGGTATTGATTCTTTGGTTCATTGTCCAATTTTCAGATGCATAAGAAGCAACTGAAAAAGACATGGCTTGTATCAGTCCTACTTAGTCTTTAAACAGATATCCTTGCTCTTTACCGCATTGGAAAGTTCTTTGATAATAGATTTCTCCAACATAATGAATCTTTTTTTGGCTACTGATACCATGGTGTCTACTGTGAATTGAAGTAAAATGAAGTTGTTGACAACTTCAATCCTTTCTCCAATTATCATGATGTTGCCTACTGCTCTGGTGGTTAAGATTTTTTATTTTCTTGATGCTGCGATATAATCAATGTTTAAGACCATAGTCTTTGATAGTCTATAGTAAGAACTACACGTCTTCTTTGATTTCTGCAAGCAAGGTTGTGTCACTTGCATAAGGTTCTTTGGTAATGAGTCTTTCTCCAATTCTGATGTTGCATTCTTTTTTTATATACTCCAATTTCTCAAATTATTTTCTCAACATTCAGACTGAGTAAACTTACAAATCTGATATGATAATAGCGAAATAGTTTCAAATGATATAGGGTTGTTCTGTATGAGATTATATAGAGTGTAAGAAAAAACACAAGCAAAGATCTGTAGTAGAGAGAAAGCAAAGAGCATATTCAGGAAATTACCTTGTCTAGTTCAGCTGGAACCTTTCTAAGAGGAATCAGTGGAAATGAGACAAGAGAGTTAAGTGGTGAACCTGCTGGTTTACCTACAGTTTAGTTCTCTGGAATTAAGAGTGCAGTTTATGGTTTACTACTCTGGATTTATACTATGAAAACTTACTGATGTTTTTGTTTTCTTTTTTGTCTGTGAAATAGATATGTGTTACTAGTATGACATCCTAATTTCAGTTAGGGGGTTCAGCAGACAGTCTAATCAGAATAAATTCATACCACTGAATTGTGGATCAGCCAACAGAGAACATAGAAGATATTTGGAATAGGAAGAAAATACAAGCATGTGGACTAGAGAAGAGACTATTGTAGATCCTGAAGTAGGAGATAATAATCTAATAACTCTAAAGAAAGGACACAGTAATGCCTTCATCTTTTCCCAAGAGAGGTGGATAAGGCCTGGACTAATAAAACAATCATATAGTAATGGGTTTCAGAGAATATTAGAGTGTAAACATTTTTTGGGATTATGCCTGGTCCATTAAAAGGGCTCAAATAATCTCATAATGTGATTTATCAAAACCCATTGCTTTTAACTCAATTCCAGCTCATTATTACCCATTAGGGCAGAGTAGAACTTCTCCATGGAGATTGTAAGGCTGTTATCTCTGTGGAAACAAACTGCCACATCTTTCTTCTGTCGAGTGACTGGTAGGTTCTGACCTTTCAGTTAACAGCCAAGCACTTAATCATTGCAAAACAGTTGTTCTTTAGGTGCCAACCAGTCAGAACCTCTTTAAAGCTGATCTTCCAGTGGGTTTTCAGATGCAGTAAATTGCACAGGAGTTGATTGTCCATCTTTCTTACAAGGAGCAGCTGGTGGCCTTGAACCATGTATCTTTGAGTTTACAACAGAGCTTCTTATCATCAGGCCATTCGAAAGCTCTTTGTAATATGTTTAACATTCTAGTAGGCAGTGCTGGTGGTCTAGAGTCAAGAATCTGGGCTGCAATTCTGAAGGCACACAGTTCGAGGCCACCAGCTTCTCCAACGGGAGAAGGATGGGCAATCTCTTCCCATAAGATTAATTGCCTCTGAAAACCTACTGGAGGATCAGCTATGGGTTGGTTCCAACTCTATGGAGAGGATGTGGTGAGAAAGGAACTCCTAGACATTATTGATGGGATTTTAAAATGGTGCAACCATTCTCGAAGGCATAAAGTTCAAAAAGTTGTACATAGAAATTCCATGTGACCCAGATATTCTGCTGCTTGGAATATACCCTGAGAATATGAGACCTGAGGCACAAACTGAGATATGTACACCAGTATTCATAGCAGCATTATTCACTATCAGAAGCACATGGAAACAGCCCAACCATAAATGAATGGATTAAAAAATTATGATACATTCACACAATGGAATACTATGCAGCACACAGGAACAATAACTTCGGGCATTATGCTGAGTGAACTAACTCAGTCCCACAAGGATAAATATTGTATAAAACCATTATTGTAGAGTGAGTATAAGGTTCCAGGAGGGGTGGGAGAGGCTGGAAGCAGAGGTATATGGATGTGCAGGGAAGGGGGTATTAAACATTGGGTTGTACAATTTGATGAGTGGGTGAATGAGGAAAATTGAAAGAATTTGTTTGAATTTATACTCGAGTTTTGTAGATAAACTAGTAGGGGGGAAAACACAAAATATAAAAACCTCAGCCAACTCTATGGTATTCAAAAAGAAACTTTCAAGTAGAGTTCAGCTCAGCTCCACTCGCTGCCATCTAGTGGTCTCCGATTCGCAGTGACCTTCCATGGGGTTTCCAAATTAATGTATCTTTCTTTACCCTCAGCCCCCATTACATGTTTGTGGATGAAGAAAGGTTAGTGTTATTCACTATCAAAAAGGAGAAAGTTCTATGTAGTCTCCTACTTCTAAGAAGGCCCAATAACTCTATTGTGAGTCAGTTCTAACATATGACAAGTACATTTATTTGGTTTTCATTGTTTTCATTTTTGTTGCTCTTAAGTATCTTTATAAATTCAATCTTTGAACATCTACAAACTAACATCTGAGAATGAAACATCAGCAAATTAAATGATGTAACTTTGTATGTGTTGTTCTTAAATACTTTTAACTATGAATCATGGTGACCCTATGATCATTGAATCTAAATCTTGCACTATCCTGTGCTGTACTGATCTTCTCTAATATACTTGAGCCCACTGTTAAAGTCACTGTGTCATACATGTTATTGAAGTCTTCCTTTCTTTCATGGACATTCCACCTTTCCAAGAATGATGTCCTTTTCCAAAGACCAGCTTCTAACAACATGTCCAACATATGTAAGGTGAAGCTTCACTATCTTTGCCTCCAAGAAGCTACCTGACTGTATTTTCCTCCAAGACATATTTGTTTGTTCTTTTTGCAGTCCATCAGAAGTTCAGCACTCTTCTCCAATACCATAACTCAGAGACATCAATTCTTCTTCTATCATCTTAGTCACTGTCCAATTTCCAGATGCATGACATCACTCTTATAAAACAGGACTGACATGAGGGCTGGGGGAAAACTAAGAAAAAAAGGGGGAAGTAATCTACATGGCATTGAAACAGACAAGGGAGAGAACTACAGAAAAGGAATGTATGATTAGGTATTATTGGCATGATACAAGTCCAGAATAAGAGCTGCATAGTAAAGTGATCTGAGTGGGGGGCTGTATAACAATGAAAGAACTTTTTTCCCCCAAGGAAAAAATGATCTGGCAGGGGAGGGGAAGCAGGAAGGAAAATGTGCAACAATGAACAATTGGAAACCCAATTCTTTATAAACTTTCATTAAAATGTCAATAAAAAGAGAGGGGGTGGTAAAAACTATAGCTTGACTCAGGTGCACCTTGGTCTTTAACCTGACATAATTACTCCTTAACATCTTAGAGAGGTTCTTGACAGTGATTTACCTAATAAATTGTATCTTTTCATTTCTTGACTGCTGGAATCAAAGGTATTGATTGTGATGTAAGCAAGATAAAACCATTGATCCCTTCTGTCTTTTCTCCATCTGTCATGATGGTGCCCTACTGATCTAGTGGTAAGTTTTGTCTTCCTGTGGTTGATATGCAATCCATAGTAAAGGTTATAGTATTTACTCATTTGTAGCAAGTGTTTCAAGTCCTCTTTGCTTTTGGCAAGCAAGGCTATACCACCTGCATAACACAGTTTATTGATGAGTCTTCCTCCAATCCTGATGCCACACTCTTTTTCATAAAGTCCACCCTCTCAAATAGTTTGCTTGATATACAGATTAAGTATGTATAGAGAAAGGACACAGACCTGGTGCACACTCTTCTTGATTTTCAAACATGAAGTCTTCCCTTGAACTTGGTTAATAACTTCTTGCTCTAGGTTTCACATGAGCACAGTTACATTTTCTGGTACCCATTCTTCACAATGTTAGCCATAATTTGTTATGATCCACACAGTCAAATGCATTTGTATAGTCAATAAAACATAAATAAACATCTTTCTGGATGCTAAGATCCTTCTGTAATCAGCAATAATATTCCTATTGACCATGGCCTTTTCTAAATCCAGCTTATATCTCTGAGAGTTCTATTCCAGCTGTTTTGGAAATTTTTTTTTAAATGTCACCAAGATTTTACTTGCATTTGATATTAACAATATTGCATGATGATTTCCACAATCTTTTCTGTCACCTTTTTTTGGTGTGGGAACACCAAATAGGTATCTCTTCCAGTCGGTTGGCCAGATAGCTGTCTTCCAAATTTCTTGGCCTAGGCTAGTGAGTACATCTAGGGCTACATTTGTTTGTTGAAACATGTTATTGACATCTCATCAATTTCAGGACCTTATTTTTGGCAATACTTTCAGTGAAGCTTGAACTTCTTCCTTTATCACCATTGGTTAGTGAGTATATGCTACTTTTGGGAATGATTCTATTTCAGCCAATTATCTTTGTCACAGTGAATATACACTTCCTCCATCCTCTTTTGATGTTTCCTAGACCACTCAAAATTGTATCATAACATCCTTAACCTGAGGCTTGAATTTGGCTTTCAGTTGTTTTAGCATAGGAAGTGCTGGGCAAGTTTTCCCTTTTTATTTTCTAACTCTAGCATTTTGCACATTTATGATACTTTGTTTTGTCTCCTCACACTGTCCTTTAAGATATTCTGTTAACCTCTTTTACTTCACTATCCTCCCCCCGCCCCATTTGTTTTGGCTTATCGATATTCAGTGCAATTTTCAGTCTTAATAATAAGATAAATAGAAAAAAACCTACCCCAGATTGTTGACTTCAGTATACACCATAACACAAATACATTTTAAGCCAGTAACTACCTGTATATTACTCAAACTCAAACCTACTGCCAACAAGTTGATTCTAACTCATAGCAAAATTCTACAGGATACCTTAGGACTCACCCATAATGTTTGTGAGACAATAAAGCATTACAGGGCCAGACTGCTTTGTGTTTTTCCTGAAGGGTAGACTGTTGTTGCTGTTGTATATCCTTGTGTTGGTACTGATTCACAACTGATATTCTAGTGGCTTTTCAGAGGCAGTAAATTGCACAGGAGGAGATTGTCCATCTTTTTTTA
>NW_006399913.1:2153717-2194296 GCF_000299155.1 Elephantulus edwardii
TTCTCTCTACCCTCCTCCCAGTTTGTTCTTGTCCAAATGCCACAGTGCTTGTCAAAGCCAGTTCTGATTAATCTTCTTTGTCAGTGTGTCCATCTTTTTCTGAGTAGCTTGTGGATTTGAACAGCACGATTTCTTACCCACAAATCACAGCTTTTGGCTAGCAGCCCAACATTTAATCCACAATGCCTCTGAGATAGAGTTAAATGCTGCCTTGAGGAGATTGCCCAGGTTAAACTTGACTTATTATCTAACTGTAGAATTTAGGAGTTAAATGTCAGGTATTTGGTGGGAAGGGAAAGACTGGAGTTCTCGGGTTAAAGCCAGAGTGCAGGTAATTAGGATCATTAACGTTCCATTTACTCGGAAAAAAAAGTGTGTTTAAAAGATTAATTCCTTTCTGTTTTAACACCAACTCAATTTTTACAGTTCTTGTTCTAAAATAGTTTCACTAGAGCCAACATTAATTATTCTAATAAAAGTGGCAGAAATTGAATGACTTAGGCTACAATGAAAAGCAACAACTTAAGACTCCTTGCTAAAGAGTTCACTGAAGACTGGGCAGAACTAAGATTCTGAAAGAAAATTGTGAATCCGTGTAGTCAATTCCATAAATATTCTTATGGAATAATGGAATGGTATTGAAATAATCATGTGTAATACACAATCATGAAAGATAATGTTGTTGAAATTTTCCTTTGACTGAAATATTTAGAATCATTATAATTCTTCCATATTATGTCTGCCTCACAAGTAAGGCCCCAAAAATGAAAATATCTTACCTAAATACCAATAGCTATTAAATGGCAGAAATTATCTGAAGTTGTTTCAAAAACAATAATATGTAAGCAACTTTTTTAAAGAGAAAAAGTAAATCCCAACTTAGGTCTGCTTGCCTGCAAAGGGTTTAGTAATTCAGATAAGTTTTTATAAACTAGTTTAGTGAGTCAGTCTTTCATTTTACCTGGAAGAGATAGTGTCAAATCGTAACTGAAGAACAAGATAAGAACAGGCAGTTTGACCTGTGCAGTAAATTCTGCTGTGAACATACTTTTCCTTTTCATTCCTTGCAGAAATTATCTCCATTGAAACCTATTTTCAGGTTGAAACCTGCACATGCCACTCTTCTGTGGCCTTTGTTCATTCATTTGTTCAGCAAATCTTTTGAGTGCTCCATGTTTGTCAAGCTTTGTTCTGGATATTAGGATGCAACAGTGAAGTCCTCGAGACTTCCCAGTCCATTGGAGGGTAGATACATTAGGTCATCACAAAAAGACAAGTGATAGGTACCAGAATAGAGGAACAAGGCTCAGAAATAACTTCTTGTGAATAACACCAAAGAATGCCTTGAAAGGAGATAAAGAGAAGGAAATACTAGACACTTTTTCATTTGAGGACCTGTTTTGTGATGGCTAAGTGTCCTGTCTGTGTTCATGATTTAATCCTAATGAGAACCCTATGAAATATAGATACCATTGGCTTATTTTAAATAATGAAGTATCAGGGTTTGGACCTGGTGGTGATCCTATAGTAAGCAGAAAAAACAAGGTTTTGTTGGTTGGGTTTTTTATGCTGTGATTTGAGTGAAAGTTTACAGAACAAAGCAGCACTGGTGGCCTAGTGGCAAGAAGCTGTGTTGCAATCCTGAAGAAACATGGTTCACAATCTCCTCCCCTGCAATTAACTTCCCCTTGAAAACTTGCTGGAGGGTCAGCTATAGGTCAGTTTACGGAACAAATTGATATTTCATTCAGCCATTGATGTTTATTTTGTTTTATGACATTGATCATAATCCCTAAATTGTATTATCACTTTCCCCACAATTGCTCTGTGGTTCTTGTTTTCATTTACTCTTCCTAGCTCTCTCACCTTCTGAGCTTTATCCCTGGATAGAAGCTGCTCTTGTGATCTTGTGTTTTTGTTTTAAAGACTGAGATATGAATGTAAGATCTGTTATTATGTGTTATTATTTACCTTACAGATCAGTCTGTTGTTTGGATGCAATTGCTTAAACTCACCAAAGGATGAGTACAGTTCCAAATTATAAGTTAGCTAGGGGTCATAGTCTCAGAGTTCTGCTGGTCTCTTTCAGATCAGTAAGGCTGGCCATTTTTCTAATTTTAGTTTTGTTCTATGTTCATCTCTTAGTCTATCCACCACAGCTTTATTGTAATCTTTTTCAGAGTAGTTAGCAGTGGTAGTCTGGCACCATCTAGCACTTTTGGTTATGAAAGTTGAAGTTTTGACAGCAAAGTTCATTTGTTTTCCATCCATCTATTACTGCTGTTTTCTGGGAAAATAATGGTCCATTTACATTTTTAAGACTTGGTACATAGAAGTGTCAGAATAAAAACATTTCATAGTGGCAGAAATATATAACATATTCTTTATGTCCATAGTTGTGATTCAGTAAAGATAATTTTAAAGCAAATTGAATGCAGGCAGAAAATATGGCCAAGTAAGTTATCCTACATTTGTGTTGTTCTCCTCATTTGTAAAATAGGATTAATATTGTGCTAAGTGTTAAAGGAGATAACAAACAGAATATGCATAGCACAACATCTCAGTAAATGTTCTGGAGAAAATGTTCAATGCACGTTAATAATTATCATAACCAGAATTATTAATCTAGTGGGGCATATCTGTTCTCAAACTAATAGACTAAGTAGTCTAACTGAAGCCTGCTGTCTTCACTTATGGGATTTATTAAGTCTAGCTAAATGTGCTCAATGTTAGTTTTTTGTGTTTATTTTTTTGTTCTTTTTTAAGACCAGTTATCAGATTATCTAGCACAGTTTCAATATAAAACTAACAGTGAACACAATTTAAAAATACTAAATTGAAAGCAAAATGTTCATAGAGGTAAGATCTGTGATCACTTGACATTTTAGTGGTCATTAGAGTAAATCACACAACATATTAGATTTGAATGCATCTGGGAACTGGTAGACGCTAAAAAAGATCTTGGAAAGTATGTCTTCCTGTACTATGATTGCAGCATTGGCCTTGGAGATAGAGGCAGGGACAGTGAAAACAAATGCCTTCAAGGGACAGGAACTTGACATGGGTAAGCAGATCAAACTAGAAAGTACATATGCATGATTTAAAGTTATTTGAAATTAAAATAATAAAACAGTCATGCCATAGTGTGGAGCACTTAATCAGAGTTTGGAGATTTAGAAAGAAAGAACTTCCCAACAAATTAGCAGACCCGACTAGTTCTCTGACTGATATTTGTAGAGAGGATTTGAGGTAGTATTTACAAGCAGGGGCTTCAAGACTGGGCCAAGCTCTGCCATTTAAAAAAAATGTCATAAATTTCAGATTCTCTAAGTATGGGCTCACAACATGGATGAGAAAACTAGGTGAAATAAAATTGACTTACTGTTTATATCCCATGTAGGAAAAAACCTAACATACCTACAAACACCTCTTAGAGGAAGGATGGGGAAACTTCATCTCACATATTTTTGGACATGTTTAAAGAGGGTACCAATCTTGGCAAAAGACATCATGGTGCGAAAGATGGAGATTTAGAGAAAGAGAGAAAGACCTTCGGCAAGATAGATGGACACAGTGGCTGTAACAACGGACTCAAACTTATCAAAGATGGTGAAAGTGGCTCAGGTTAGGACAAGATTCAGTTCTGTTGTTCACAAGGTTGTTGTGAATCATAGTGGACTGGACAATGCATAACAACAACAACGTCTATGTGACCCTGAAAAAGAATCTGGCACAAAAGAGGAAGACTCTCAGTGAGATAAACTGACACAGTGATTACAACAGTGAACTTGAACACAGCAGGGATTGTGAGGGTGGGATAGGAACAGGCATGTTTCAATCTTCATACACAATCAGTCAGAGCCAACTCAGGAACATCTAACAGCAACTTACGTCAATTTCCTCCTCTCGGTTTTTGTGAGGATTAATTTAGTTATTAGGTTGTGGTTATTGCTGTAAGTTACCGTTGAGTCAGAACTGGCTCATAGCTGACCATCCAGAAGGTGTTCTGAAGCAGGAAGTCACAGGAGAGGAGATTGCCCATGTTGCTCCTGCAGAGCGGCTGGTGGATTTGGACTGTGCGCCTTTGCTTTGGCGGCACAATCCCTTACCACTCCTTTAGTTAATACAGGTAACAGAATAAAGTGGTTTACCACCTGCTATTAGTTTGTCATATGCAAGGGCTTGCATGTTGAAATAGTAGGATAGTCACACATAGTGGACAGGTTATAGTGGAGCTTCAAGACAAAGAAACTAGGGAGAAAGCTCAGGCAACCTCCTTCCAAAATCAGTCAGTAAAAATCCTACAGATCATAACTGAATATTGTCTTACTCAGTATGGAATAATAAGCCACCAATACTGGAAGACACTGAACAATGGCTACAGCAAGGGACCCAAACATTCTAAATTCATGGAGAGAGCATCTACCTAGACAATGTTTCCTTGCATAAGACTGCCATCAGTCTGAGCTGACTTGAAAGCAACTACTAACAACAAACATTAGGTGATTCTGGTTACATTATTGTTTAGAGACCTTTTATGTACTAGGTACTAGGAGTCAGGAACATAACCCGAAACTATTCCTGTCTTCAAGGGGACAATAAGCAGTTATGATACAGTGGTTATGGTTAATGAAGGTGCATAACAAGTGCTGGTAGCTTTAAAGATATATTTCACAATGCTGAGAGCAAGTTATTCAGAAAAGTATCTTTTCAGAAACAAAGAGTTGTGCAGGCAGGAGGGAAAAGGGCATTTCAGGTTAAAAGATGTTAGGAACACTTTTGCATTTTGCCTGTAAGATTCAGTGGCCTGTGTGATGCCAGGCAATTTATATCCCTTCTCTGCTTTAATTTCCTGATATGCCAAAGAGCAAACTGAATTAGCAATGTCTAAGGAGTTCTCATGAGGTGATATATTATGTGTTGTACTACTAACCAAAAGGTCAGTGATTGGAATCCACCAGCTGCTTTAACAAGAGAAAGATGGATAACCTTCTCTCATAAGAATTTATCTACAACCTTCTCTCCCTCTTCAAAATTCAGTATTTGACTATTCTCTGCAAATTTAGGAATATTTCACAGCTGAAGTGGTGTACAGAGGCTTCGAGTAAAAGAGGTAGATAATGAAGCTGTCTAAGGAACCCTGGTGGTGGAATGATTATATGCTCACCTACTAACTCAAAGGCCAATGGTTTGAACCCACCTTATATTTCATTGAAAAAAGCCCTGGCAATCTAAACTTGTAAAGATTTTAGCTTTGCAAACCCTACAGGACAGTTCTACTCAGTCCTAGAAGATTACTATGAGGTGGAATTGACAAGACAGCACACAACAACAAGGTGCAAGCCTTGAAGTTACAGAAAAGAAAGAAAGAACACTTTTTGAATGGGCCTTTACATGTAGAACTAACAGACAGGAGCTGGAGTTGGAATGGAGGAAGTATTGTCAGAGAGACAAACTCTTTGTTTGTGACTGTTCTTGATGCCCCAAATCTCCAGTCAACCAGCAGGATTATGCCCTGAGTTGAAGTCAAACATAATATAACTTGACTTTCAGACAGTAGAGAATCATGCAATCCTCATTTCTCTGCTATTGTGCCCTTCACTTACATCTGTTTACATAGAGAAAGTATAGAGAAGTTAAAGTATAAACCATGGACTTTGAGTTCAGTTAGATGATGAACTGGACAGCAACTGGCCTTAAGAAGGCAGCAAAACTCAAACTCACACGACTCATAGATGAGGCTGTAAACTGTTCATAAGGAGACGGCTCATCTTTTTTCCGCAGGTGGATTTCAATTGTCAGAGAGGTGAGGCCGTTGGGTTAGTAACCACCAAAGACTATGCCACCAGAGAGCTCTAGAAGGCAGAAAAGTGAACAAAAATGTGGGTGTTTCCAAATAGGATTTTAGAGACACATTTTGATCCTTATTACCATAGAGACTGGATATGCCATTTAACCTCAATTAACTCCCCTTTCCTGATCTACCCAATGGAGTAGTAATTCTCCCATGATACTAATTGTGAGTATTAAATGGAATAATGAAAATATAATAATAATAAATAATAATAATAACAAGGTCTGAGAGAGAAGGAAGAAACATTATTGGGAAGCCCTAATGGAAGCTCCTGATTGTTATAGATGGAGGCAGTGTCCCACAGAAATGGGGAGAGGTGGTACTAGGGATGAGTGGTGGCAGAAAGACTAGGCAGACCACAATACACATGTCCACTCTGTTAGCTCCCAGGTTGGCTATTAACTAAGGTAAAATGTTTGACACTTATGTGTTCAATACATGAGTGTTGAATCTTCTGAGAGAAGGGATTTGAAACCTTTGTTCTCTGTAAGACTTCTTACTGTGATGTTATTATCCAGTGAACCATCTGCTCTAATTAAAATTTCACAGAGCTGAGGAATTTAGTGCCCTAACCTCAAAGCCTCGGGTACACTTGGTGTTTTGTTTGAGGTTGATGTATTTGGAAAGATTACAGGAGAATGATTTCTTTACTAGCTTCTAACTAGGCAGATGTGAAAGTTTGCTGCTAAGATTTTATTTTTTTAATCTCTGGCATGGGGGTCAGGGATTAAATAATTTGTCACCAGACAGATGTTCTGAAGAGCTAATTAAGAAACTGACACTTGTACTCAGGACCTCTGATGGCGAGATTTCTATCTCTGCCTCTCCAGGAGGATCAGAATCAGCATCAAATCACAGTAATAAGTATTTCCAGAAATTCTGCCGTTGATGAAAAAAGGATGCTGGTTTTAAAGACATTCTTAATTTTAGAAGTGAGTCTCAATTTTGGCTGAACATTTCAAGGAAGTGAAAATTTTTAAAAGTACCCACGCTGTGGCCAATTCAACCCAATTAGAGCAATGCTGGCAAGTAGGACTCTAATAACAATATTCTTTTTTTAACTTTCTAAGTGATTTGAATGTGCAGCTAGGATTGACAGCTACTGATTGACAACGGCAGCTATTTTAATGTTTGTTTTAATCCCAGAGATGCCAAACTGTAATATATTGGAACAGGATAGGAATTGGAATTAGACCAATCTTGGTTGGAATGACAGATTGGCCAGGATCTCATTCTGTTCTGAGTAAGACCCCTAACCTTGTTATTTCTCAGCTTCCTTATCTTTAAAATACCACCATGCCCAGCATGTAGTAGACCCTTAAAAAGAACTCTGGCAGTTATTGCCATTTGCTGGTGATAAAATGCTTTTTTAGAAATAGTAGACTGTTTATCAGCCTTGCTTGTTAATATAAATAGTAAGAGTTTGAGCAGAGGCACCAAGATTCGCATACATCAAAGTAAACAATCAGCACAGTAAACTGTCTTTGTAATGTTGAAGATATGTAAATAGGTTCGTTCCAGCCCAAATAATATATGTTGTGGAAGGCATAGGTTGTGGGCGTTATTCAGCTTTGTGCTCACACCTCATATGTGTGTTGGAAGTTACATAATATTTACATTTCCTTTGTTCCACAAAATGCAGCTTGGGATTTTGTTGCTACTCTCTAAAATAAATATAAAAACAACTTCACAGGTAGTATTTTACCCTGGAAACTACTTAGTTGTGTAGGAATGGATTCCAAGGAGAGCATAATCAATTATGTTGCAATCTATTGGGCCAAAGGTCTGAAACTAAAGTTCTTTTAGCCATGGTTTGATTAGTGAGGATGGTCTTTTGACAGAAGGCAGGAGGGGCATTTGTTCTAGGTTGTTATTCTTTCTCATTAGTTTAGCCTCTTTGGCGATGACTCCAATAGTATAGAAAAGGAAACGAAGAAAAATGTGAGTTAGCTATCTGCCAGGATCACATATCAGCCATATCTTGAGGCCCTGTTTTTATGCTTCTTTTCTTTTTTGCACTGATCAATTGCCTGTCTGTTCTGTTACTTTCTCTATGTTGGGAAATAATATATGTTGTGGAAGGCATAGGTTGTGGGCGTTATTCAGCTTTGTGCTGTGCTCACACCTGGACCTTCTCAGTCACTAGAGGATGATTTGTGGCCAGCCACTTAACCTTTCTGTGCACTAAGATGCAAATTAAGTAATTAATTGTCATGTTCTTCTGACTATCATGTGTAATAAGGTATGGTGACATTTATGAAATGTGTTTTTTAATACCCTCCCCTGTCCCAAGTATTCTACACTTTCAAAGCAGTCGTTGTAGTTGTTGTCATGTGCCGTCGAGTCACTAGTGACTCATAGTGACCCTATGTACAACAGCCCTAAACTCTGCTCTGTCCTGTGCCAATCGCACTATCTCCAATACACCCATCCCGATTACCCCAGTCACTGAATCAATCCACCTCCTAGAGGGCCTTCCCCTCCTGTGCCTGTCCTCCACCCTACCAAGCATGATGTCCTTCTCCAAGGAACCGTCCCTCCTTACAACATGTCCAAAGTATGTTAGATGGAGCCTCAAAATCCTTGCCTCCAAGGAGCCGCCCGGTTTAACCCTCTCGAAGATGAATCTGTTTGTTCTCTTACCAGTCCATGGTATACTCAATATTCTTCTTCAACACGAAAACTCAAAGGCATCAATTCTCCTTCTATCCTCCCTAGTCATTGTCCAAGCATGTATTATTTTACAATCATATGTAAGGGAGAGGTTTTATTCCTACTTTAACACTCAGTAAAGCATTTGAGTGAACAGAGTGATAAGGCAACTACCATGAAGTCACACAACCAGTGAGGAGTAGAGTTAAGGGCCTATCTTCAAGCCTATACTCTAAAAATTATTAATCTTGCCTTTTTCTAGTGTTTTTGGCAAATATTGTGGCAATTATGGGTGCTTCCTTTTCCACCTACTTCCTCTTGAAATTTCTAACCTGATGTGTGTATGCCCTTGTGACCAGCAGAGCGCAACAGTGATTGCCCAACACTGAATGCTAACCGGTAGATTAATTGATAAAATGGTGCTGAGGAATCTGGAGGGAGAGAAAGACTGTCACTGAGATGGATTGGCAAGGTGACTGCAACAATGGGCTTGAGCTTGATAGAGATTGTGAAGATGGCTCTTGTTCATAGGGTTCATAGTTGTTCATAGGTGCTATAATTTGTAGTGAACTTGACAGCACCTAACAACAGTAAGGAGTCTGTATAATCAAGCCTGATGATGGATTTATGCACTAGTAGATTTATTAAGCTCTCCTCTGTAAAATTCCTCTATGACTCTACATGATCAACTGGGCATTTCAGGTGCTACAGTGATTCCACCCCAGGTGTCCTTTCCAACCGTATTAACACTTTATAGTTTACACGAACCTTACTAATATAGTCATGCAATCAGGGAGGGAACTTATTCTACTGTCTTTATTTTGTGATGTGGAATAGAATAGTGGGGAGCTTTGGTAGCTTAGTGGTAAGAAATTGTGCTTCAACCATCTGCCCTGCAGAGGATGGGTAATTAACTCCCGTGTGATTTACTGCATCTGAAAACCTGCTGAAGAGTCAACAATGGGTCAGTTCCAACTCTACTCTACGCAAACACAACAACAATAATAGTTAGTGGGGACCTAAATAATGTTTATTCAATAAATGAATTCACCAAGTGATACTTCCTTCATATGTTGTTGTTGTTGTTGTTCATTGCGGTTGAGAGAGGACTGACCAGTAGCTGACCCTCCAGAAGATTTCAAAGGCTGTAAATCTCAGGAGAGAAGATTGCGTATCTTTTTCCTGTGGAGAATCTCATGGACTTGAACTGCTTGCCTTTGGCTTTGCAGCATAACTTTTTATCCACATTATTTGCAATGTAAAAGCAAGTACTGGTGCTTTGCCCATCTCTTTGATCTAGAATCTTCAGCCTTCCCTCTATCAGTAGCCAAAGGTTGATGGTTCAAACCCACACCTGCATCCCTAGACTGGACTGGCAATCTTCTTCCAAAGGGTCAGAGTCAAACCATATTAAAAAGTTCTACTCTGTGCACCATTGGATCTCTGAGTCAGAATAATAATAACAGTCATTTCTTTGTTCTGCTCATTTTTTGGTCTAGGAACTCCTACCCTATGTTTTCACATTATAATGCTTACACCAAATAGGTGTCAAATTTTACTTGGTGTGTTAAACTTCACAAGTGATCTTTTACCAGATTCATGTTATCTTTTACTAAAGTAATGTTGTTAGGCTGACACTAATTGGGCTTAGGTTTCAGATATTTTTCGTATAATGGTGATAGATTTTCACAAGTACTACTGATTTGCCCACAATAGTACTTAAGTTTCCCCATTAGTAGATTTTGCCATTTTATTCATTATTAAAAGAAAACTTTTCAATTTCTATATTAGCTGATGAGAGGAGGTTTAAAAAAATACAGTATGCAAAACTAGTTACACTGATTAAGTAGCAGAGAATTTTCAAGTGCTTTGAATTCACTTTTCTTGTCTGGTGCTTTGGTGGACTAGTGGCAAGAAGCTATGCTGCAATCCTAAAGGCACTTGGTTTGAGACCACCAGCTGCTCCACAAGAGGATGGGCAATCTCCTCCTCTGTAATTAACTGCCTCTTAAAAACTGCCAGAGTGTCAGTTATGGGTCAGTTCAGACTTAACATTACATACAAGAAGCATATTTTATTATAATCTGGGAAAGATAAAGTAAATAAGATTTAGTTAGGACCTACTGGACTTGTTATGGAGTTTTGGTAGTATAGTCTGCAGGCAGTTCCACTACACACTCAAAGGTCATGCCTCACCAGTGGTTTGAATCCACTGATGACTTAATGGGAAAATGAACAATAGCCTCCCAAGCAATTAACAGTCATGGAAACTGGAGGGTGAGCTCTGAGTATTTTCCAACTAGAAAGCACTGGGTTTTTCCGTTTGGATCTGTTATTGTATATTGTCAGTCCATTTTGACCTCAATTATCATATAAGACAGAGTAGAACTTTCTCTCCTCCAGAACTACTGATGAGATTGGTTAGAAGCCAAGTCCTTACCCTAGCACTATGCTAAAAATGTCACATGCTATTCGCTTGACCTTTAAAATAGTATTAAAGATAAATATAGTTTAATAAGAGCCAAATTTTGGCATGAGAAAGATCTATGTAATTTGTAACCCTCTGTTCCACCTACTGTGAGACCCTGGGGAGATAGATAATCTTCCTAAATGAAAACATCTCATCTGAAAATTTCCCACATTTACTGTTTGAAGAACAGTGACATTGCTTTCTTCTCCAATGAAAAGCAATAGCTAAATTTATGTCAAAGTATAAGTTTATTAATGACTGGCCAATCATCCCAAAACTATCGTCAACTTCTTTAGTGAAATGTACTATCACACAAGATCAAGCTCTCGTGGGCTTAGTGAGGATGCTCATCCCATGCTCCCCGAGTCTGAAACAATATAGGACTCTGCTACACTGTCATATAAATAAAGGTTATACTCAAGGGCCTGGAGATGATCTGAGTCTGTCTCTAAGAGGCAGGGCCTGTTTAGATCAGGTTACAGTGTGGAATCTGTGTTCATGAGCCTGATACCAAGAAGAAGAAAAGTGTTGGAGGATATACCAGCTGTGAATAATAACTTTAAGGCACAGTAACTATGGCTAACAGTAGGGAGAGGGTCAGAAAAACTGCCCTTCTCTATGGACTGGCTTCTATGACTGAGGCTGACATGTTCGGAAGACAGAAATGCCATCACTCTTCCTGCAGCAACTACTGTAGAATCAATTAGAATAAAACTTAAAATAAAATTTTTATTTTATTTTATAAAAGGCATTTGCTTTTTAATATAACTGCATTTTTTCCAAATAAACCAATAAACTTGACTTCATTCAAAAAAATTACATACATATATTTAAAAGGAAATCAACCCAGGGATAAGTAGATACTTTTTAAATTGGAGAAAATATATTGTGGAGAGTTAATCTCTTTGTATTAATTACGAAGAAATGTTCTGCAAATTGTTTTTAAAAACAGTCAAGTTGATTTGTATTTTGTTTTTTGTGTTTGTTTTTTTTTTTTCATTTTTGTGATCTCATCACCCCATTTAATCTCAGCAAATAGATTCTTTGCTTATCACACTGGCAGTAAGTACTCTATTGGCTTCTGGACTTATAGGAAAAAAGGCAATTTAATCTGTAGTAGCTGAATGAATAGTTTATTTTAGATCCAAATACTTGCTTCATTTTTTCCCCAAATTAAAGCATATTTCTTTCTAGAAATGGATTCATTTTTATATCATTCCTCTTCTTAAAGTGATATAATTCACCTGGATGATCTACATTATGCCACAGTAGTATGATGGCCAAATCACAAAGGCATGATCTCACTTATGCTACATGTTCATCACGTGCTGACTGACGTACTTGTCTCCACTTGCTCCTTATATATAGACCCAAACCTAAGAAAGTCCACCTCCCTGCTTCCATTATTGCAGAATCTGGAAGCAAAGAACGTGGAATTGAGGTCTGTTCTTTGCTATTATATAAATATAACATACATTTCTTCTCACATTTCATTGGTCAATGAAAGTCACATGTCCAAAGAGTGGACTCCTACCATTTGACTCTAAGGAAAAGAGCTAGTAATCTTTATGAAAGCATCACCAACCCTAAAAAAGATGCATTCTTTCTATTTCATACTGAGATTTCAAAAGAGGATAATTATGTACCTAAAACTATACTTACCATACAATACTATGCTATAGTGTAAGAACATATGAAAATAAACTAAATCATATCTAGCTTGAATTCAAGCCACTGAGCCCAAAGGAGCCCAAGTCATGCTAAAACAAAACAGAACAAAACAAAACAAAAAAACCCATGAGTAAGTACTTGCCTGCCAACTGAGTTTTTGCAAGAGAAACACCTGGTGATTCAATTTCCATGAAGATTACAGCCTATACATTTCTAAAAGAAAATCTAT
This sequence comes from Elephantulus edwardii, assembly GCF_000299155.1. Classification (NCBI taxonomy): domain Eukaryota; kingdom Metazoa; phylum Chordata; class Mammalia; order Macroscelidea; family Macroscelididae; genus Elephantulus; species Elephantulus edwardii. The sequence continues at coordinate 2,166,594 of NW_006399913.1, forward strand.
TAAAAAAATCATACTGGTTTATTTACAAAGCTTGAATACATTGTTTTTCACAAAATATCCTTCTCATGTCCTTCACACCCCCTCATCGAATTGTGCAACCTTATGATTAACTTGACAGTTTCCAATAACAACAATAGCAAGTGAGTCAAGCAAACATCATTCCTTCTGTATGTTGGTGTTTTTTAAGTGCTATCGAGTCAACTTATAGTGACTCTATGAACAAAAGACCTGAACACTTGTATAACTTTCATCAGTTCTCCAAGTTCATAGAGTTTCCAGAGGCAAGCCCTGGAAGTGGATGCCACTCCTGCTTCCAAGCTTGTTTTAATTGGGAAGCTCCACCAAATACTGTCCTCCATGGGTAACCAGTATCATATTTGACACATCTGCATCACAGTGTTTAGAATTGTACAGCAAATGAACAGACCAGTGCTATACCACTTCAAGAATGTTTGACCAAAACCAATTAAAACCAGGCCTGAGCGGCACAGATTAAAATCACCCATGGTTGACGTAGTAGCATCACTCCATTCCTTCTATATAGCAAATAAAGATAAGTCTTTTTTTTATGCTTGTGAGGGCCTCAAGGTAAATGCTTTTGATGAAATCAATGAGAGTGAGAGATATATAAAGAAGGTTTATTTTGGGGGTACTGTTCTTACTGTTGTACTGTCTTATTGTTGTTCAATGCTATCAAGTCAGTATAGACTCTTAGCAAGCTCTATGCTATACTGACAATCTCTCCTGTCCTTGAACACATTGTTATAGCCACTGTGCCAATCTATATTGTTGAGAGTGTTCTTTTTTCACTGGCCTTCTACTTAGCCAAGCGTGACATCCTCTTTCAGGGCCTGGTCCTTCCTGATAAGATGCCCAAGGCATGTGAGATAAGATCTCACCACCCTCACCTCATCTTGTCTGCACTTCTAAGATAGCTTTGTTTAGAGTATATTCTTATTCGGCACCCACTGAGAGAGCTCCAGCTCATAGCAATCATATATACAACAGATTGAAATCTTGTCTGATTTTTTGCCATCCTCAAAATAATATTTTTGTGTACTGTCGGGTCAGAGCCAACTCCTAGCTTTGAAATCTCAGCAGTTTTTCAAAGGCAATGAGTCACAAGGGGGTAGGCTATCCATCTTTCTCCTGCAGAGTAACTGACGGATTTGAACCACATGCATTTAGATTCACAGCGCAGCTCCTTACCATGAGATTTGTGAACATACTTAAACAAATTGCCTAAAATACTGTCTTTCAGTGATATAAGTCTCTGCTCTAGAGTTATTTTAGAATGAATAAGAAAAGTTGTTTTTTCCACCCTTAGGAAAATATAAACATTGATGAAGCATCCAGATGCCTGGTGAAGCACATACTGGCAAATGAATGTGACCTAATGGAATCTATACAGCCGGACGTCATCAAGCCCCATCTCGCCTCGCCCAGGGTTGTCAGCTGCTCCAGCTGTGCCAAATCCTAGTGGGCTCCTCTCTTCATCTATGATGGAAATTATCCCATCTCCCCATCCCTTGTGCCTTAATTTTTACCATTATAGGTGAATCCTGGGATAGGGATACACAGAGGGTCTACCAACGATCTGTGCCGGTATCTTTCCCATAAGAGTGAAATAGCAGGTATTTTGATGTTTTTTTTTCTTCCCACCATCAGCATAGTGTTTACAAGCTTTTAAAATATTTAAATTTATTACAAAATTAAATCGACAAAAATTCTACATGGCCAGAACCAGCCATATTGTGTATTTCTTTGAATCAACAAAGACCTGTGGCCTCAATGAGAAGAGGAGATTAGCTGTCAAATGAAGCCACACCCCTAGTGCCTTTGTCTGATTTCTGTATCTTCTCTGATGATCTGGCAGTGAAAATGACTTAGGCTCCAGAGATGATTCCTATTCTTGACGGCCTTGAGGGTTGTCTCTCCACCCATCAGACTCACGTGTCCAGGCTGCCTGTGTTTTTGTTGTCTTCATTGTCCCTTGTTGTGCCCTGAATTTGGTTTAACTGAAAACTGTGGGCAATGCTGACCCCCTGTATGGGCCCTTCTATCAGTTTCCTCTGACTCCAGTTGTGTGACTATTTGTACTTATAATATATATTAAATATATTTTCACAAGTGAAAAATAAAACATTAAAAGATGCTGTTTCCCTATTTCTGAAAGTGCTTGAAGTTTGGTTTGTTTGGGGTTTTTTTGTTTGTTTTTTGAATGTAGTGAACATCCTTTTAATTGTGCCGCCAAGCTCATCAGAATGCATTTCTAACTTGTTATTTAAAAGAGGAGATAAGAACTGTATACTTAAAGGAATGGCTGTACACAATTAAAGCTGAGCTGAGTCTATTCCATTAGCACCTAGTGTTATACCAACTTTGAAGCAAAGAAAGTCAAGTAATTTATGTTTTGTTAATTAGAGGAATATACCCTCCTATGTTCTAATCAAGGAAGGTATCAGACCAATTTACATACAAGGAACAGTTAAAGTATATATAGTGATAACTTGGTTTTGCACAATGGCTTTGATTTTAATAATATGCAGGTAGCTCCAGTTAGTAAATGTCATTGTTTATTCATCTGGGGTATGCTCAGTACAATCACTCAGAAGTCCTCAGAGCATCTGAGCCCACATTCCCACAGAAGTAGCCACATTTTTATTTTATTTTATTATTTTTTTGTGTGCGTGTACCGTCAAATCAGATCTGACTGGTACAGGAGGAGATTGCCCCTCCTTCCCCGGCAGAGCATCTGGTGGATTCGAACCGTGCACCTCTGGGATTGTAGTTGCAGCTAGCTTCTTGCCACTAGGCCACCAGAGCTCCCCAGAAGTAGCCACATTTAACTCACCCTTTTATTTATTTTATTTTCTTACTTCCTGTCTCGATTCTCTAATGCTACAGTAGTAGAAATATCAAAAATGCAAGGCTTCAAAGAAGAGAAATCTATTTTCTTACCTCTAAGAGGCTCAAACTCAACACCCATTGCCATGGAGTTGGAACCAACTCACTACCAATCTTCCACTTAGTTTCCAAGGCTGTAAATTACCCAGAAGATTTCCCACATTTCTTCCTTGGAGCTGCTGGTGGATTCAAACATCCAGAGAGGTGTTGTCTTTGAGTTAGCAGCACAAGCACAAGTTCCTGAGGTTCAAGACACTGATCAAAGAAGTAAGCTTGGGAGAAGACAGATCCCTGCATAAGCTTTCGTAACTCTGGCCTTCCTCAATTCATCACTCATTTTCACGTAGTTGTATCTATCTTCCATTTGTTTGTGATTTCTTCTCTCTGTATGTGCTGCTCATTATAAAGATGTAACAAAGGGGTGAATGTTGGAGTAAATTGTTAATGAGCCACTAAAAAAGTGAGTTGCTTTTTCGTATAACTTCAGGTTCTATAGGCTAGTGATATCAATTCCTAAAGTGAGGAGGGAAAATATTTTACCAAGGGACATAATAAAGGTCTCACTCATCCAAAAACTTCAACGTCCTCTGGCTTCTCATGCTTATAGACCAGCAGTCAGAGAAGGTAATTATTGTACAGTCAAGTGTTATTCATTCTGAGGAAATAGGATTGCTGCTACCTAATAAAGCAGGGAGGAATATATCTGAAACTTATGGAATACACTAGATGCCTCTTAAAACTTCCATGCCCAGTGATAGCCCAGGGAGCAATTGCAGCAGCAACCTCTTGAAAGGAAAAAATAACAAGAATATCAGATTTTCAAGAAAAAAAATCTGCTCATTGCACTACAATAGAACCAATTTGACACAGTGACCGTAACAATGATCTAAAGTGTATGAGAAATGGTGATGATGGCACAAGATATGGCAAGGTTCACATCTGTTGTTCATATGGTCGCTATGAGTCATAGTAGACTCAAAACAGCACTTACCAGTAACAACAACAGCAACAACAAACCCAAATTTTTCTAAGGGAAAGACAAATTTGAGATGGATGGTTGTTGTTATTGCTGTTGTTGTTAAGTGCTATTGAGTCGAGTATGACTCATAGAGATCTTATGTACATCAGAGAGGATCCCTACCCTATCTTGTGTTATCTTCTCATCTAGCCTAGACTATAGCCCATTGAGGTCATCCCTCATTTGCTGAACCTCCACTTTTCTGAGCTTGAAATCTTTCTTCAAGGACTGCCCCCTCCTAACCATATGCCCAAAGCATGTGGGATCAAGTTTCATCATCCTTGCCTATAAGGAGCATCCTGACTATACTTTCTCCAATAGATATTTGTTCATTCTCTTGGCAGTCCATAGGATAGTTAGTGCCTTTCTCCAGCACTACAATTCAAAGGCATTGATTTGTCTTCCAACATCTTTATTCACTGTCAAATTCAGAAACATATCAAGTAATTGAAAAGACCATGACTAATAGATATACCTTAGTGTTGAAACTGACATCCTTGCTTTTCAACACTTTGCAGAGTTCCTTGACTGTATTTCCTAATGTAACACATCTGGTACCAAGATTATTAAGTGTGCTTTTCAAGTTAGATGAAATTATCGACAATCTAAATATTTTCTCCATCTATCATGTTTACTGCCTATTGGTATTGTGGTAAGGAATTTTGTCTTCTTGATATTGAGATATGATCCATACTGAACAATGTAGTCCTTAACCTTTGCAGCAAGCATTTCAAGTCATCCTCACTTTCAGCAAGCAAATTGTGTCATCCATATAATGCAGGTTGTTGGTGTGTCTTCTTCCAATCATGATATCTTCTTCATAAAGTTCAGCTTCTCAAATTATTTGTTCACCATACAGATTGAACAGTTATGGAGGAAAGGATAGAATCCTAACACATTTTCCCCCCCCCACCCCTAATTTTATACCATGCAGTGTTCTCTTGTTCAGCTAATCCAGTAGCTTCTTGGTCTAGGTATAGGTTTGGCATAGTCACAATTAAGTGTTCTGGGATTCCTATTCTTCTCAATGTTAGTTATAATTTGTCATGATCTACACAGTCAAATGCCTGCACATAGTCAATAAAACACAAGTAAAACTGAAAAACAAATTCAAGCTCCAAGTTGTAATACTGAAGGATGCCATGAGGAAAACCCTACTTGATCCAAGAAGCATCAGAATATCAGAATAAGATGGAAGGAATACATTCACACACACACACACACACACACACACACACACACACACACATAAATGATTGGTCCAGAACTATTTTTGGAAGCAGCATATTTTTAGGAATATGGACTTTTTGGTGATAAAAGAAGTTCAAACAACATTTGAAGGCATTGGCAAAAAATAATCCCCAGGAATTAATCCACCAGTTGACAAGTTTCAACAAACATTTATAGCCTTGGATGTGCCCAGCAAGCTATCATCAGAAATTTGGATGAGTTACTCATTCAACAGATTGGAGGACATCTATGTTCATGCTCATTCCTCAAAAAAGGTGACCCAATATAACATGCAAATTATAAAATAATGTCTTTGACAAAATATGTAAGTAAAATCTTCTAGAAGATTATTTTTAAAATTACTAGAACAATATGCTGTTGTTGTTGTTGTTGTTGTTGATAAGTGCTGTCGAGTCGCAGGCGACTCATAGCGACCCTATGAAGGAGAGTCCTCGACGCTTGGGTAGAACAATACAGTGACAGTGAATTGCCTGATATTCAAGCTGAATTTAGAATAGGTTATGGCAGCAAGGATATAGTTTTTTTGTTAGGTGGATCATGGCTGAAAGGTAGGATGGATGGTAGAGCATGAATGTCATGTATATAAAAAATGGCCTTAATATTATAGTCAAGAGAATGTAAGTTATTCTAATATAAGTCCCCCCATGTTTCCCTTAATTTCTTGTGTCTACTTGTCTGCCCTTCTATTTATCTCATTTCTCTTAGAGTTCATGCAGTAAGAGTGAATCTGAGTAATACCAGGTATGAACTATACCAAACTATATTAGAGGAAATGTTATAGTCTTTTGGTATTTGCCACTCACACATGCTAAACCAGTAGCTTTATGTTGCAACTTCTTTCAAGGTATCCTAAAACTTTTCCCATGTCTTACTTGCTGGCATGATTTGGTTGAGAAACACTCTAGCTTCCTTACCCCTCAGGTGAAAGAAATCTGAAGCTTACTCTCTGAATCCAATCAGAGATGCCTAGCAGGATCGAAGTAAAGTTACACACAGTGGTAACCTGTTCATTATAACCTTTATTGGTTTTCTTCTCTTGCATGTTGCACTTTTCTATTATTTCTTCCAACAATAATTTCTAGTGTAAACTACTTAGATGCTCATCTCAAAATTTACTTTCATGGGAATGTATTTAAGAAAGTTTATTATTCAAGATACAACTTCTGTTATTAAGTGTTGTCTAGTGAGAACCAATTCTTAGTGACCTCATGAACAATAGAATGGAGTACTGCCTATCCTCACAATCTACACTCTATCCTCACAATCTCTGCTCTGCTTGAATCCATTGTTACAGCCACTGTGTTAGTCTTCTTGAGGATTTCCCTCTTTTTCATTGGCTCTTCACTTAACGAAACCTTATCTCCTAAAAGGCAGATCAAATTATTGACTTAATACATACCTTAGAGACAGAAAAGCAGAAGAAATATATTAATGTTGTGGTCTTGGAAATTTTATTGAAGAAGTTTACCAATGATGGCAGAAAGAGACAAAACCATAACCATAAGAGCAGTAAGAAATATAAAAAGCATTATGAGACAAAATACAGCCAGAACAACATAAGAAACAAGAGAAAAGCATGAAAATATAATCAAGAATATCAAGACTGATATTGTAGAAATTTTCAACAGGTAACAAAAGCAATACAAAAGAGAACAAAGTATCAGTAAGACAGAGACCTCAATGAGAACTTACTAGAAGAAACAATAGAGAGAAGGAAAATGAAGAAAAGATAAGAAAAACAGGTTCTTGATGAGTTTTCTTCCAATTATGATACCACACTCTTCTTCATAAAGTCTAGCTTTCATAATATTAAACTGTGGGATGACATCAAAGATATCACTCATGAAGAGAGCAAAATATTGTTAAAAGGACAAGGAGAAAGACAAGACCAAAATGATGTCATAAGAGACTCTGAAAATTGTACTTTACAGTCAAGAAGCCAAAACAAAGATATACTGAAGTAAAAGAGATGAAAAGAAAATTTCAAAGGGCAGTTTGAGAAAATCAAAGTATTTTAATGGAATGTGCAAAGAAGTGAAGTTGGAGAATAATAAAAGGAATAACTCATAATTCCAAAAGCCATCATGGATAATAAAAAATGTAAAGACTTCAGATATTTCCCTCAGGGAAAAAAAAAACACCACAGGATCAAAAAACAAACAATAAAGAGGAATAATACCCCTGGCATTCTCAAAATAAAAGAACTGAAAAACAAATTCAAGTCTTGAGTTGCAATACTGAGAAATAATATGAGAAATATCTTACATGAGTCAGGAAGCATAAAAAAAAGATGGAGAGAATACAGAGTCACTGTACCAAAAAGAGTTAGTCAATACTGAAAAAATTTTAGGAGGTAGTCTATGATAAAAAAAATGGTCATGAGAGAAGGAGTTCAAGATGCATTGAAGACACTGGCAATGCATACCCCTCCCCCCCCAAAAAAATAATAAGGCCTTAGGAATCAATGAGATGTTAATATACACATTTCAACTAGTAGATACAACCCTGAACATGCTCACCAGTCTGTTCCAGTAAATGTGAAGGCCAAAAACTGGAAGAGATCTTTATTTGTTCCCATTTCCAATAAAGGTGATCCAATAAAATGTGAAAATTATTAAAAAAACTATCATTAATATCACATGCAAACAAAATATTGCTGAAGATCATTCAACATCAGCTAGAACAGTAAATCAACAGAGACTACTAGAAATAGAAGCAGGATTTAGAGGAGGTCGTGACACTAAGGACATCATTGCTGAGGTCAGATGAATCATGGCTGAAAGTAGAGAACATCAGAAGGATGTCTATTTGTGTTTTATTGACTATAAAAAGACACTTGACAGTGTGGATAACAACAAATTGTGGCTAACATTGAGACGAATGAGAATCCCAAGCACCTGATTTTGCTCATTTGGAACCTATACCTAGACCAGGAAGCTATCATTCAAACAGAACAAGGGAACACTGCATGGTTCAAAATCAAGAAAGGAATATGTCAGGGATGCATCCTTTTACCATCTTTTCTCATCTTATGTGTGGAACTGATCATTTTGGAAGCTGGATTTTATCAGGAAGAAAGGGCCATCAGTGTTGGAGGAAGACTCAAAAACAACCTGCATTGAGCAAATGCCACAACTTTGCTCCCTGAAACTGAGGAGAACTTGAAGTGTTTGCTGTAGAAAGTCCAAGACTGCAACCTTCAATATGTATTACATCTCAACACCAAGAAAACAATGATCCTTACCACCAGGCCAATAGGCAATGTCATGATAAATGAAGAAAACATTGAAATTGTAAACATTTTCTTCTTGTTTAGTTCTATAATCAACACTCTTGGCATCAGCAGCTAGCAAAAGATGAGTTGCATTGGAAAAACCTGCTATCAAAGATCTCTCCAGAGTGTTAAAGAAGAAGGATGTCAGTATAGAGACTAAGATGTGCCTGATCCACACCATAGTCTTCACAATTGCTTTCTATGCAGCTGAAAGCTGGACAATAATAAGGATTACAGAAGAATTGATGCTTTTGAGTTGTGATGCCGGAGAACACAGTATTGAACATACCATAGACTACCAAGGGAACAAATAGGTCTGTCCTGGAGAGAATGAAACCTTGAAGGCAAGGATTTTGAAACTCTGTCTCACATACTTTGAGCATATTACCAGGAAGGACTAGTCCTTGGAGAAGATCATCACACTTGGAAGAGTAGAGGGTCGATGCATAAGAGGAAGATTCTGGATGAGATGGATTGACACAGTGACCGTGGCAATAGGATTGGGTCAGTCAGAAACAGTGAGGCTGGCTCAATAGAGGGCAACATTCAAGACACTGTTCATAGGACTACAATGGATCATAGTTGACTTGATGGCACATAGCAACAACATAAGTCAGAGAAACCTCTAACTACAAAAAACCCTTATTTTTGAAGTCCTATACTATTTTCCTTAAATCTGCTGTCAGAGACCTCTCCAAAGTACTAAAGAACAGTAACATTGGTTTAAATACCCAGATTCAAGCCATGGTCTTTTTTACTACTTTCTATGCATCTGAAAGTTGGACAATGGCTAAGAATTACAGAATAATCATCTATACACTTGAGTCGTGGTGTTGGAGAAAAGTACTAAATACCCTGTGCACTAACAAAAGAACAAACAAGTTTATCTTGGAGATAGTGAGACCAGGGTGCTTCTTGGAGGCAAGGATGATGACACTTCATCTCACATACTTTGGCCATCTTGTTAGGAGGGACTAGTCCTTGAAGAAGAATATCATGCTTGGAAATGCATAAGATCAGATAAAGAGAGGAAGATCCTTAACAAGATAGATTGACATAAGGACTGTAATAATGGGGTCAAGTATATTAGAAATGTGAAGTTGACACAAGATAGGGTAGGGTTCAAATCTGTTGTTCATTAGGGTGCTATGAGTTACAGTCAACAAGATGGGACATAACAACAACATATTATGTTCTTTACAAGTATAATTTAATGTCCTTATTCTTACCACTTTATGGTGGGAGTAATTTCATATTCTAAAGATAAGACAATTCAGGTCATTAAAAAATGTTTAGTTGTAACATGTAATCCTGGAAGAATAGCTAGTTAGAATATCTAGGCAGAATATTTATCCCTTTGTACACAAAAAGCTAGTTAGAATTTCTTAATTTCCCTGGACAAAAATGGTGACCTAGTGATAAGCAGTTGTGCTGACAATGTTAAGGTTTGTAGTTTGAATCCACCAGGTGCAGTCTTCCTTCTTCCTCTCTTGCGATTTACTGCCTCAGAAAGCCCACCTGAGGGTTAGCTATGGATTAGTTCCAACTCAGCAATACACAACAACAAAATTACAAGTGTTGGAAAATGTCTTCTTTGTTTTTAAGTTTAGAAAATGGAAACTAAGCAATGACTACTATTTTTTCCACACCAATTTAGTCATCAGATGAACAAATTGACACTGATGTGCTAAATACGATCATGGTTACCCATAGTGGATAGTGTTTGATGAAGCTTCCCAATTAAAACAAGCTTGGAAGCAGGAGTGGCATCCACTGCTAAAATGGCTTGCCTGCCTCCTGAAACTCTATGAACTCAGGTCTTTTGTTCACAGGGTCGCTATGAGTTGTTTATGACTCAATGGCACCTAACAACAATAACAATGACAACATAGAGCTACGTTGGCCTAGTGGACAGAAAATTATGCTACCAAGCCCAAGGCAGGTGATTTTAATCTATGGCACTCAGGCCTGGTCTAAATTGTTTTTTGTCAAATATCTTTCTATGTGGTATAGCACTGGTCTGGGAATTGCTGTACAGAGAGGTAACTCGTGGTTGCTGTGATGATAAACACTGTGACACTGATGTGCCAAATGTGATAATGGTTACCCATGGTGGGCATTGTTTGGTGGCACTTCCTGATTAAAACAAGCTTGGAAGCAGGAGTGGCATCCACTTTTGAAATCACTTGCCTTCAGAAACTCTATGAACAGTTCTCCGGTCTTTCGTTCATAGGGTCGTATGAGTCGTCTATGACTTGATGGCCCCTAACAACACAACAACAACAGGGTAAAGGATGGGCAGTCTCCTCCCATGCAATTAACTGCCTCAGAAAACACACTGGAGGATCAACTGTGAGTTGGTTCCAACTTAATGGTACACAACAACAGCAACAAGAATGGCAAGAAGCCACATTACAATCACAAAGGCATGAAGTTTGAATCTACCAGATGAGCTATGGGAGAAAGATGAGAAATCTCCTGTAAGAACTAACTGACTCTGAAAACCCACCAAAGGGTCAGCTATGAGTTGGTCCAACTCAATGGTACACAACGACATTTATATTATATCTGAAAGAGCCCTGATGACATAGTGCACTGAATGTTGGGCGACTAACAGAAAGGTTAGGAGTTCAAATTCACCAGTCCTTCTCTCCACATGAGAGATATATTTGTGTTGTTGTTGTTAAGTGCCATCAAGTCATAAACAAATCATAGCAACACTATGTGCAAAAGTCTTGAACACTTGTATAACTTTCATCACTTCTCCAGGTTCATAGAGTTTCCGGAGGCAAGCCATTTCAGAAGTGGATGACACTCCTACTTCCAAGCTTGTTTTAATTGAGAAGCTCCACCAAACATTGTCCACCGTGGGTAACCATTTTCACATTTGGCACATCAGTGAGTGTCACAGTGTTTAGCATCATAGCAACCACGAGTTACCTCTGTATAGCAAATGGACAAACCAGTGCTATACCACTTAGAAGAATGTTTGACCAAAAATAATTAAACCTGGCCTGAGGGCCGCAGATTAAAATCACCCACTTTTGGTTGGGTAGCATAACTTTCTATCCACTAGGCCAACAGAGCTCTCTTGTTGTTGTTTTGTTAAATGCTGTTGAATCATAGACGACATATAGTGACCCTCTGTAGAATGATCTCATAAAATAACAGATTGAGTTCAACAATAATCCTAGAGACCCTCTGAGACTATCAATGGAGTCCACAAACTGTAAATGGAAGACAAAATTCTTCTGAGGATTCTGGTTTCTTTGTTAACTGTTAGCAAAAAAGGTTTTGTGGACATTCTCAGTAATATTCACAGGAAGTGGGGACATAATGAGCCTTATTTTCCCAGGATCAGTTTTTCCACAGCTTTAAAATGATGAGCTTCAGTTTAGATAGCTTAAGAGATAATTCTAACTTTTCCACATATTGTGAATACAGATTTATTTTAAGTAAGGTATTTACTAACTCGGTTTCCTGATTGAGAAATTGGAAATAATATATTTCTTCACTGGTTTCTTATAAAAATGAAATCAGATAATTTATGAACATCTTTAATACTGTCTCAACCTCTCAGGCTGCTGCCTTCGAGTACGTTCTACCTCACAGTGACCCTGCACTGGGTTTGAGGCTGTAATTTCAATAGGAGGCAACTCTCAGGGATGCATCTCCTGTGAAGCCGGTGGTGGATCCAAGCCCTGAGAGACGCTCAGCCTTTGGATTAGCAGCACAGCTAGCTACGGGCTACACCACCTTCCAGAAACTGCACAAAATTAACTCTAACAAGGAAAAACAAAACACAAAGTAAATCCAGTCTCAGTCAACTTGTCTAACTTACATTTAACTGGAATCCTAGAAAGAGAGGAAAGGGGAAGGGACAAAAGAAGCAGTTGAAGAAATCATGGCAAATAATTTCCCAAATTTGATGAAAGTTATAAATGCAGAGATCCATCAATGTCAGTAAACCCCAAACAGAACAAGCATAAGGCATATACAACACTAGGGAACATCATTATCAAATTTATGCATAATCAATTATAAAGAAGAAATCTTAAAACACCCAGTGGAAAAAGTTACAACCCTCTCTTGAGTATTTTCTGTTTTTTTGTTTACATATAGTGAAGTGCTAAGATTTTGTTAACAAGCACAGAAATACAAAGATAATAGCAGAGCTATCAGATATTATGCATACCAAATGACCAAAAAGTTTGTATATTTAAAGTGCTGAAAGTAAAAACAACTGATAGCTGAAAATTATATAAAGCAAGAAAATCCCATAACACACAAAGATACAACTCCAACCGGTTGCCAGCCTTCCAGGCTGGAACAGTAGTTGCCAGCCTGTGGTCTTTCCTGAAGAACTGCATTACTAGACCCTAACTCCTACACCTGGAACCTACTGTATAAGCAGCCTCTGAGCAAGTGATAGATAGGTGGCTACCCTCTCCTAGCACAAAGTAGCATTGTGGCTTTAGCATAATGTTAGTGTAATAGAGAAGGAGCATTATCAGGAGTGTCTCTCTGTATAATTCATCCTCCTCAAATGAGGGGATGCAGGGAAGGCTATGCAAGAAATTGAATTCATATGGGCAGAAATGGACACCATATTGACCATGTACCACTTGGATATATCAGTGGAGCTGTTGAGCAAATACAAACTCAGCTGCTAACTCAGAGTAACTAATATCACTGCATTATTTATATAGGTAGCTATTGTAGAAAGGTGTATCTAGACTTACACACACATATTCACACTTTGTCTTCTCTCTCTCTCTCTCTCACACACATACACATTTATGTTTTACATAATTTTACTATGACATTTAGGTGAGTACAGAAATCTTTGTTTCATGAGAGAACCCTAAAACCTTCCCACTCTTTAGCTTTTTTTGGTTTTTAGCTTCTTGTTCCATGTGACTCTAATACTTAGCATAACTCCTGAAAGTAGAGCTGGTAGTGTACTTCAAGTTCCTTCAATAACTTCGTAATACTGTTGAGCAACAACATCTCCTCCAATGGAAAGCCTGAATTCTCTGTGGCCTGACCATTTCCAGGGTCAACAAACACCCTGAGGGTAAAGATAGTACAGGTGTGTCAGGGTCTCAGCCCTTTTTAGTCCTAGTTAATTCAGTTTCTCATTGCTACCTTCATAAAGGAATTTCCTGTTATTTTTTCAGGTTTATATAATTATTCTAGTCAGGAAGACTAGATCCAAAGAGGTAATGATTCTATGGTACTTTTGAACGAGAAGACAAACAATTTGGCTAATTAAACCTGAAGAACTCTGCTGTTGTAGTTATGTGCCAAAGAGTCAAACAGACTCTTAGCTAGTCTTCCAGATTTTCAGTTTATAAATTTCACAGGAGCAGATTGCCTTTCTCCTGCAGAGCAGCTGATGGATTTGAACCATTCACCTGTGGGTTGGAAGCACAACTCTTTACCACCAGACTACCAGAGCTCCCTGAGAAATACTTAGACTGATTTAAAAGGTGGAAAATATGAACTTTTTCCCCTCCTTTAACATAAGTCAGTCTTTGTTTCCATTTTCTTGCTAATCATACTTATTATTTTGTTAATATTTATTGAGAGGCAATGCTTAAGAACTTCATATCTATAATCTCTCTTACTCCCTCAAGAGTGTCATGATGTGGGTCAGCTAGTCCAGTATGCAATTGAGATTATTGAGATTCAAAGTGGTCCCCACAGTAGCAACAGGAAACTCAACGATTTGAAATTATACATATCTCTGTAACTCCAAAGCATTTTCTCTCAACCATTAAACCAAATAGCCTCACATGGGGACTGCTTTGACAGTGAACAGACTGTTGTAGGATTTACAATTGGTCTCCCAGTGACTAATTTCTTAAGGCTCATTCATATGTTGTAATATATAATCATCTCTTGATTCAATAGAAGAGGAAAGAGTGCTGGTAGTTATAGTCCTCAGGGCCTTTGCATTTATTGGCTATTTTGACTACAAGTTCCATTATAAAACTCAACATGCATGCCTCTAATGAAGAGATGTGGATCACATTTTCTTGCAATTTATTCTTTAAGACAAGTTAAGGGAGAAGGGCTCTACACATTGATCTTCTAGTGGATAACATCCAGCCACATAAAATAGTATCCAAAGGGGCATTTGACTGTGTGGATCATAATAAATAACAAATGACATGAGTAGAATAAGAATCTCAGAACACTTAATCTTGCCCATGAGAAACCTATCTCTAGACCAACAAGCATAGTCAATAAAACACAAATAAGCATCTTTCCAGGATTTTCTTTTTTAGTTCAAATCTACCTGACATCAGCAGTGTTATGCATTGTTCCATGAACTCTTGTGAACTCAAATTTAATCTCTGGAATGTTTCTCTGTTGATGTATTTACAGCTGTGATTATTTTTGAATTATCATAATCATTGGTAATTTATTTTATGTGATATTAATTATAGGTCTAGTGGGGACCTGAAAAGACTGGGTAATAGTAGGCATATGTCAATAGTCATGAATGTAACATTATTCCTCTTCAATCTGTCATTCCCAGATTAATAGACCTTATGATTATCTGACTCAAAGTTGCCAATACAAGTTCATCACACTAATACCTTGAATATCGATCTTATACGTTAGTCTCTTTGACAACTTCTAATTTTCCTAGACTTATAAATAGTATTTTTCTTATTAAATTATTAATAGATATTTGTAGCTATTTCTCATTTGGAAGCTCTGCTGAAACCTGTCGATCATGAGTGACTCTGTCGGTGTTAAAATACGAATGCACTAAGGAACAATGATTTTGTAAGATACTATATGACAAGGGAGAGTATAGAAAGCATTATCCTAGACTGAATTCCGTCTCATAAAGAAAAATACTACATAAGACCAGATAAAGTCCAAAAGAGGAAAAGGAGGAGGAAGGGGGATAAAGGGTAATAAGAGGAGGAAACCACCAGGATGCAAGCGTTTGGTACGCAAAACAATATAAAATTTAGAAACTAAAAAAAACAAAACAAAAAAGAAACAAAGAAATCAAATCGTGTGTTGCATTGGGGGAATATGCTATCAAGGACTTCTCTGAAGTGCTGAAGAGTAAGGATGTTAATTGAAAGACTAAAGTGCACCTGATTCAAACCACAGTATCTTCAATTGCTTCCTATGCATATGAAAATTAAACAATGAATAAAGATTCTTGGAGAAGTATCAATGATTTTAGATTGTGGTTTTAGAGAAGAGTACTGAATATTCCATGGACTACCAAAAGAACAAGCTGGTTTTAAAGAAAAAGCAACCAGAGAGCTCCTTAGAGGCAATGATTCTAAATCTTTGTCTTATATTTGGCTTATTGGCAGGATGAAACAGATATTTGTGAAAATAAGGGAAATCCTTTGAGATGTGTGATGAAAGAAATCCCTACTATAGGTTTCTAGAATTCACAGTAGCACATTCAGGGATACTGTGGAAGAAACATATTGTAAAATATTACTCAATGTTTTGATACACTGAATTTCTTTTATCTGTCCTTTCCTTTAATTCAAGTTGCTGTGATTCTTTCTATAATCATTACCCTTGGGTAAAGTGGGTGTTGCAGGCATGCAAGAGAAATCTTTTTATTTTGATAATGTATTCATGCACCTTTTGGGAAAAAAAATGTTTGTAGGACTTAGGAAACAATTTTTAAAACACAAAAGAAAAAAAAATAGAATACATTATGCCTTAGATCAGTGTTCTCTACCTATGTATACTAGCTGGACAGAAGTTGAGCTTGAATGGAGGTAAAGGATAAAGGCTTTGGAAAATATCCCTGAGAAAGAAAAGTACTTCTACTTTGCCTCTCTTGCACTGAGATAACTTTAGGGAAGATTATTTCCTCTCTTATAGAATACAGGATTGTTTGTTTGATTTTAATTTTATTTTTGTTTTTGAGAGTTTTTCTCTCAGCTGGGGCTTTGGAAAAGTGAATGAATCTTCAGGTTTCTCCCTAGAACCTGTTGTATGGAAGTAGTAGAGTAAAGAAGCTGTGGATCAGTCCAAGTAGAAGGACTAAGGACCAAGGGGGACTAAAGGCATTATGCTCATGGTCAAGAGTGTTGTGATTGGCTCAGACCGAGCATCAGATGGATAAGTAGAATATGGACATGTGTTGGTTATCTCATGGATAGATAGCTACAAGGCTACAAGGACCTCTTCCTGACACACACACACACACACACACACAAGGATGAGGGGGAGGGAGAGGGAAAGGGTGGCATTAGTAACTCTTAAGGAAAAGTTGTGTGGCAAGTTCTGATTTTGTTGAAAAGACTGGCTAAAATATTCAGATTCTTCTAAAATGTGAGATAAAAGGTTATAACAGAAAGTAAATTCAGTAAGCTGCTCTTGTTAGGTGCCATTGAGTGAATGAAAACTCATTTTGACCCTATATACAACAGAATGGAACCATGCCAGAGACTTTATCATCCTCAACATCTCTTTGTACTTAATTCCGTTGTTGTAGTTACTGTGTCCATCTAGTTCCTTAAAAAAAGAAAAGTTATGTTTTCTTTTTATACACGTGAATTTGTAGTTTATGAAAATAGCACTTCTTAGATAGAGTAGCCATGAAAACAAATTAGGAGACCACAGTCAGTTGAAAAATATATATTAAATGAAATTTGTTTTGTAAGTTTCTTATTAAATATCCTTCTTAAAGAAAACTTTCATTGGTGATTCTACCCTGCCTCAACCACATCACTGATCAATCTCTCCAATCTTCAGCACATGATTCCCTGATCTAAGAACATTCCATGCGAATATAAAAGTCTGGTCCTCTTCTGGCAATGATATTGGGCTAGTTGATGGCCTTTTAAATTTTAATGTTAAGAGTTCTGTTAATCAACATAACACAGCTGTCTCTTTCCCCCAAGCTGACCATTGAAAAAAATCCATGTTAACTGTAAAAGTTTCATAATCTCTTTTGAATAACAAATTTCAATAGTACTACTACCACCAAAGTAAATTTTCTTTAGAAACCAGTCCTTGCATTAGAAATTTTCTCTCCTTCCTTGGTTGAATTTACATACTTCTTTTGGTGAAGGCTCACATTGATAGTGGGCACAGAATGTGCAGCCTCCTCTACTGTGTTCGGGAAAATGATCCAAACACAGTCGTATGCATTTTATTGAAGGAAATGAAAATAGTTCTTCTGAAGTCCTTTTCAAAACAGTGAGCATATTGTCTTTTTAAAACATCATCCCTAGTAAATTGTTTTTAAAGCCATTTCAAGCCTCAAATGATACTAATTATATTTAATAGTATCCTTTCCATAACTATCACCATCCACCCCCATATCTCAAAGGTCAAAGACATGAGTCTTGTGGGCTGTGTTCCCCTTGCCTCTAAGCAAATGGTATGAAATGAATGTGCTAGGATTGAGAACGTATAGTTATAAAGAAGTTAAAAAAATCAATATTAATCAGTATTAAATAAAAGATACTGGTAGGAATTACATTGTTGATGTGTGCCCTTGAGTTGGAAATTGTTAGAAATGACTCAGAGTTCATCCTCCAGTTGGTTTTCAGAAGCAGTAAATCACATGAGAGAAGATTTCTCATCATTCTCATGCAGAGCAATTGGTGAGTTTGAAAAATGTCAAGTTCTCAGACACAACAGAAAGGACACTCACAAAAAAAGAAGTGAGAGAATTGATGTCTTTGAGCTGCAGTGTTGGAGAAGACTACTGACTATCCAGTAAAGTTTTGTTGTTGTTGTTGTTATGTGCCGCCGAGTCGCCTGCGACTCATAGAATAAATAGATACTGCTTGGACAAAATACAACCAGAACACTCCTTGGAGGCAAAAGTAACAAAGGTTCAACTCACATAATATGATCATGTTGTTAGGAGAGGCTATTTCTTGGAAATGGACATTATTCTTGGAAAGGTGGGAGGTAGGGAAAAGAGACTAAGGCCTTTAATGGCATGGATTGAAATTTACTACAGCAATGCACTCAAGTGTGTCAGAAATGGTGAGGATGGCACAGATTTCATATCTGTTGTTTATAGATTTGCTTTGAGTGGTACTTGAAAACAGCTAACAACAACGAAAAGCAAAGAGAGCATAAGTGGCTGAAACAGGGCTGATAGATTCTCTGCACATAAAGGAAGATCTGTGGTTATTAAATTTGAACCTTTTCAAACCCTGAGTTTAAACATCAGTCCAAATTTTCTAACTAGATTTTCTTTCGTGGTCCACAAGAGTAGAATCAGTGATAAATGAAAGGAATAGGTAGGTGTTTCTGAACCTGTCAGGAAAGTTGAACCCGTTTGATCATTTTAGGCTTCAAGAAAATACAAAATGTTCCCTAGAGAAGCCTGTTATGTTCTTAAGTGTCTGACAGGTCATCACCATTTTTCTGAAGGAACCAGTACAAAATGAGCTTGTTGTGGACAATACAATTTAACTCGTCTAGAGCTTGAACATTGGATCAAAAGCGAATGCTTTACTCAGGCCATCGGTTGACTGTTTTAGGGGAACCTAAGAAAAGAGGAGATAAATAATGTACATGGCATTGAAACAGAAAGGGAGAGAACTGTATAAAAGGAATATATGATTAGGTATTTTTAACATGACAAGAGTCTAGAATAAGAGCTGCATAGTAAAGTGGTTGGGGGTAGGTGGGTGCTGTATAAAAATGAAAGAACTTTTTTTCCAAGGAAAAAAGCTAACTTGGGAGATGGGGGGCAGGGAACAACAATGAATGAATGGAAATACAACTTCTTTATAAACTTTCATTAAAATCTCAATTAAAAATCAATAAACTGTTTAAAAAAATCTTTTAAAAAATTTGACTGTTAAGTCTGTGAGATTGTTCAGTGAAAGCATTCTGGCCAGAGACACTGAAGAACTCACCAACCTTCATGCTGTCAGGACAAAAGAATCAATTTTTCTTTGAAGGGTTGTAAACTAGTTATATACATAGAGAAAAATGGGTAATTAGTGGTTGTAGAAACAAAGAAGTCAGAAGTCATTTGGTAAGCCATGTTGTTGTTGTTATGTGCCATCAATTTGCCTGCAATCCATATCAACCCTATGTACAATAGTTCTGAGGCCTACCCTGTCCTAAGTCAGTCTCACTGATTCCATGACACTGGCTCCCATTACCCCAGTGACTGTATCAATCCATCTTATCTGGGGTTTTCCTCTTCTGTGCTGTCCCTCCACCCTTCCAAGCTTGAGGTCCTTCTCCAAGGAACAGTCCCTCCTGGCAACATGTCCAAAGTATGTGAGGTGGAGCTTCAAAATCTTAGCCTCCAGGGAGAAACTTGATTTCATCCTCTCTAAGACAGACCTATTCATTTTTTTGGTGGTCCATGGTCCTTGTTCAAACTGAGGCAGACCTGAAGCACTTGCTGTAGTCCTTAATATGGATTGAAGCTCAACATCAAGGAGACTAAGACTCTCACCACAGGGCCAATTGGCAGTCCCATTATGAATGTAGACGATATTGAGGTTGTTAACAGTTACAGCTTGCTTGGTAGGCTCCACAATCAACACTCTTGGCACCAGCAGTCAGGAAATCAAAAGAAGAGTTGTCTTAGATAAATCTGCTGTCAGTACCTGTCCAGAGTGCTGAGAAGCAACAATATCAGTCTAGAGACTAAGATGAGTCTGATCCACTCCATGGTCTTTGCAATTACTTGCTATGCATCAGAGAGCTGGACAATGATTAAGAATGACAGAAGAAGAATTGATGCCTTTGAGTTGAAGAGCTGGACAAGAGTCTTGAACATACCACAGTCAACCATGGTGTTAATAAATTCCTAGGGTAGGAATCACAGGTTTCTATAACCTGTGTTGTTGTTGTTGTTGTTATGTGCCGTCAAGTCGCCTGCGACTCATAGCGACCCTATGTACAACAGCCCTAAACTCCGCTCTGTCCTGAGCCAATCGCACTGTCTCTGACACTCCCATCCCAATTATCCCAGTCACTGAATCAATCCACCTCATAGAGGGCCTTCCTCTCCTGCGCCGTCCCTCCACCCTCCCAAGCATAATGTCCCTCTCCAAGGACCGGTCTCTCCTCCCTACATGTCCGAAGTAAGTTAGACGGAGCCTCAGAATCCTTGCCTCCAAGGAGCTACCCGGTTTAACCCTCTCCAGGACAAATCTATTTGTTTTCCTAGCAGTCCATGGTATTCTCAGTACTCTTCTCCAGCACCACAGCTCAAAGGCATCAGTTCTCCTTCTATCCTCCTTGGTCATTGTCCAACTCTCTGATGCATAACAGGTGATTGCGAAGACCATGGCCTGTATCAGACGCACCTTAGTCTCCAGGGAGACACCACTGCTCTTCAGCACTTTGGAGAGGTCCCTAACAGCAGACTTTCCCATGGCAATGCGCCTTTTAATTTCCTGGCTGCTGGTGCTAAGACTGTGTACAATCTCAATCTCTTCACCATCCATCCTGATGCTGCCGATTGGTCCAGTGGTGAGAATCTTTGTCTTCTTGACATTGAGCCTCAATCCATATTGGAGGCTGCAGTCCTTGGCACTCTGCAGCAGGTGCTTCAGGTCCTCTTCAGTTTCAGCAAGCAGGGTGGTGTCATCCGCATAACGCAGATTGTTGATAAATCGTCCACCAATCCTGACCCCACATTTCTTCCCAGGAACATAACCTGTGTAGCTCTAAGTTTTTTCCCCAATATTCTCTAATTCTGGATATATGAAAGCACAGCCCATCCTCTTTTACAATCTGTTTTCCTAAAAATAACTGACTTTAATTCTCTTTTCAAAACTATTTTGTTTGTAAATGAAATATTTTAAGTCTTTCACATATTAAATATTAACCCTTAGGGTATGTATTCTTGATTATTCTTCTCTTCACTTTAACTTAATATGTTCATAAGCATAACTGATAAGAATGAGAATTCCAGAACATTTGATTATGTTTATATGTAACCTGTATCTATACCAAGCAGCTGTAGACTGAAAAAGCAAGGGTTTAGAATCAGGAAAGATGTGCATCAAGTTTCTCCATATCTATTTAATCTGTATGCTGAGCAAATAATTTGAGAATCTGGACTTTATAAAGAACATTGTATCAGGATTGGATAAAAACTCATCAACAACTTAAGTTATACAGATGACACATCCTTGTTTGATGAAAATAAAGAGGATTTGAGATGCTTGCTGCAGAAGATGGAGTACTACAGCCTTCTATATGAATTGTATCTCACCATCAAGAAAACAAAAATCTTCATCACTGGGCCAATAGACAACAACACATCACAATAGATGGAGAGAAGATTGAAATGGTCAATAATTTCATCTTGCTTGTATCTACAATCATTACCCTTCATTCTAGCAGTCAGGAGATCAAGAGATTTATTGCATTGGCCAAGTTTGCTATCAAGGACTTCTTCAAAGTCTTGAAGAGCAATGATGTCAGTCTAAAGACTAAAGTGCAACTGATTCAAGCCATGGTCTGTCAAACAACCTGCTATGCATCTGAAAGCTGGACAATGAATAAGGATGACAGGAGAAGAATCAATGTATTTGGGTTGTGGTGTTGGACTATTGAATATCCCATGGACTGCCAAAAAACCAAGCAGATATCTTAAAGAGCATGAAACCAGAGTGCTCCTTGAAGGCAAGCTTGGCAAAATATCTTTAGCGTCTTGTTAGGATAGTTATTCCTTGGAAAGCAACATGATCCTTGGGAAGGTGGAGGGTCAATGGAAGAGAAGATGACCCTCAATCAGAATAATTGACACAGGGACTGCAGCTATAAGCTCAAGTGTATAGAGACAATGAAGATGGCACAGTATAGGACAGGGTTCAGAGCTATTATATATAAAGTGGCTATGAGTTGTGCTCAACAAAACTTAACAAAACCAACAAGCCCATTCAAGATAAAGCACAGGTATTAACATCCATAGAAAAACACCAAGTCTATGATAAAATTGTTTAAATGAATGACATAACAAAGTAAAAACCAAAGCCTGGTCTGTCCTCTTGGAAGTGCTTGATCTGGCTCTGCTTGCTGGGTGAAGTATTCTTCCAGAGTTTACTATATGGATAGGTAACTTCAAATAAGAAACTTGAACATTATACATTTCATTCAAGGCATATTCTGCTTAGTAAGGCATAGAGTGCCAGACAACCAAAAGGATTAAACAAATGTCCTTCCTCTGTCTTCTTTATCACTTTCAATCTCTAATTCTTAATTGTGTTTGGAATTTTACTAAAAAAACTTCCATGGGTCCATTTTTTAGCCTCCCTCCCATGTTTCTCATCGCATTGTCTTGCCCAGTATTTAACGTCTTCCATTCTTCTTTGTTAAGGAAGAAAAATCTTCAATGTGTGAAGAGCGAAAAGAAAAGTTTTCTTCAGAATAATACAACTTGAACTGGCAGAACTAAGTAAAAATACATGGTACTCTGCTTTCAAGTAGAAAGAGTCTATACGCATAGAGAACAGAGGAAAAGCAGAAGTTTTAGGATTGATTATAGATAAGATCAGTTTCAGCTGGAAGTTCTTTGAAATGCAAAGTTTAATCACTTGGCTAAGAGGGAGTGAATTCCCATGGAGGTGAGTGGCACCATCCTGGTTCCTTTGTAAATGACTATAGTCATTAGCACGTTTCCTGGGGGGAAAATTTTTACATATTGACACATTCTTCCTGTGAACAAATGGTTTACACTCTTACCCTTTGCTTCCTGGAAATGCATTTCGCTTCTATCTTTCTTAAATATTGTATGAGTACGTTATGAGTCGCAGGTGACTCGATGGCAAACAAAAATAACAACCTCCGATTTGAAACTCTTACATTTTACTTTTCTAATTAGAATAAATTACATTTACTGAATGTATCATGGGTTCTAGGAATTAGATCTAAGCAATTTAGCACACCTGAGTGCTATTAACTAAGAAGTGCTATACCGGCAATAACAATGACAACATAGAAAAAGCTACATTGGCCTACTAGACAGAAAGTTATGCTACCAAGCCCAAGGTGAGTGATTTTAATCTGCAGCACTCAGGCCTAGTTTAAATTGGTTTTTGTCAAACATTCTTCTAGGTGGTATAACACTGATCTGTGCATTGCTGTACAGAGGTAACTCATGGTTGCTATAATGCTAACGTGACACTGATGTGCCAAATATGATAATAGTTACCCATGGTGAACAGTGTTTGGTGGAGCTTCCTGATTAAAACAATCTTGGAAGCAGGAGTGGCATCCACTTCAGAAATGGCTTTCCTCTGGAAACTCTATGAACAGTGCTCAGCTCAGGTCTTTTGTTCATCGGGTCACTATGAGTCATCTACAACTCGACAGCACTTAACAACAATAACAACATACCTTTTAATATTGAAGCCACGGTGATCTGTTAGAACAAGAGTAGCTCCAGCCTTAGCCCTAAACATTAATCCTACCTCTCTGATTTAGTGATATTAGGACACAATTTTAGTTTCTCCAAGCCTCTGTTTTCTCACTTATTAACTGGTTGGTAATAATGTTTATCATAGACTGGGATGAATGTTAAATAGCATCAAAACTTGACATTGTATTTATTCTGGGATGTATTAAACAGGTATGAAATAATTTTCCACTTTTACATATTCTTATCCATCTCTTTCATTTTTTCTTCTCTTAGATACAAGCCACCCTCTAGAAACTTGACTTTTCCTAATGCTTTTTAGTGGCTACTGTACATCACTCATCAATAACAATAGGCACTTACAAATTTAACAAGTCTCATATATTCCACCCCTGAAACACCAAATTTTTTATTTTTATTCTTCCTTTCAAACATGGAAAACACATACTATATCCATCAAGGGATAACTCATGTCCATCCTAGTCAGTGCATTACATCTATCTCAATGTTAAAACTTTTCATTGAAAATCCTTGATGTAGTTCCTCTCATTTGCCTGGCTCCTTACATAATCATTTATATGTGGACATTTTCAAGGTAGTAAAAATAAATTTCTAAGCCACTGGCTCACAGTGATTAGGAAATCTCACTGGGTGCAGGTTGGAAAGCCTTCTACTCTATTAGAGCGAATATCTTGACGAGGCTCTGATTCTTCCCTCCCTCCCTTTCTTTGTCAGGAGCTCTCTGGATCCTTTGCTGACTTATCACTTGATCTCACCACAGAAGTCGCTCTTTGCATTTTTGTGCTTCCACTATTGTTTGTTGTTGTTATGTGCTGTAGAGTTCACTATAGTTCAAGTAATTGCAGTATAGCCTCCTTTAGGGCTTTAGAAACTTTAAAGCTTGATTTCTACTTGTAAAAATGTGGAAAATAAGAATAATTTCAAAGCTTAATATTTTGCTTTTATAAAAGAGAGGGAAGAAAGGAAAAAGGATGCTTTGTATTATAATAGATCTTTGTATATCTCCAAATTAGTAAACTGTCCCATCTGCTTATAAACATAGTAAAAAGTATATTATTGAGATACTTCTGAAATCTGCTTTACTACTTTTTTTTTCTTTCTAGTTCTATCTATAGAGATTTAGTGGTTAAGGAGTTCTGTTACCAACTCAAAGGCAGGTGGTTCTAATTTAGCAGCTGCTTCAAGGGAGAAAGATGGGCAATCTTATGCTTTGTGAGTTGCAGCCTCTGAAAAGCCACAGGAGGTTCTGATATGAGTTGACTCAAACTTCATTTCTATGTGGGGGTGTTCTTTTGTATTTTCATTTTGTGGGGTTTTTAAATTATTATTATTAATTATTATTATTTATTTATTTTTTAGTAAGTCTACACCCAGGTGGACTGTAGCCTTTAATATGGATTGAAGTTCAACATCAAGAAAACAAAGATTCTCCAACACAGGGCCAATTGGCAGCATCATGATGGATGGTGAAGAGACTGAGATTATTAACAGCTTTAGTTTGCTGGCTCCACAATTAACAGTCTTGGTACAAGCAGACAGGACATCAAGAGACAAATTGCAGGGTACTGAAGAGCGACGATGTCAGTCTGAAGACTAAAGTGTGCCTGATCCAGGCCATGGTCTTCACAATTGCTTGCTATGCGTCAGAGAGCTGGACAAGGACTAGGGATGATAGAAAGAAAATGCATTTAAGCTGTGGTGCTGGAGACCAGTTTTGAATATACCATGGACTGCCAGAAGAAGAAACAGGTTTGTTCTAGAGAGGGTGAAGCCAGCCTGCTCCTTGGAGGCAAGCATTCTGAGGCTTCGTCTGATATACTTTAGGCATGTTGTAAGGAGGGACTGGTCCTTGGAGAGGGATATCATGCTTGGAAGGGTGGAGGGACAGGGAAAGAGGGAGACCATCAATGAGATGGGTCAATCAGTGATTGGGGTAATGAGGGTAGGTGTGTCAGAGACAGTAAAGTTGGCACAGAATAGAGCAGGTTTCAGGGCTGTTGTACATAGGGTTGCTATGAGTTGTAAATGACTTGACGGCACATATCAACACAGCAGCAAAAACTTCCATTTGACTGTGCAAAGACATTTGACCGTGTGGATGGATCACAACAAATTGTGGCTAACCTTTAGAAAAATGGGCATCCCAGAATGCTTCATTGTATCCCTGCAAAACCTATACCTGGGTCAGGAAGCAGTCATCAGACTGGAGCAAGGACAAACTACATGGTTCAAAATTAGGAAAGGAATGCATCAAGAATGTGTCCTGTTTACATACCTTTTCAACCTATATGTGGAACAGATAATCTGAGAGGCTGGATTTTATGCGGAGAAATGGTGGCATCAAGATTGGAGGAAAACTCATCAACAACCTGCATAATGCAGATGACACAACCTTGGTTGTCAAAACTGAGATGGACCTGAAGTGTTTGCTGCAAAATGTTGAGGACTCTAGTCTTCAGTAAGAAATGAGGTTCAACATTAAGAAGACAGATTCTTTTCACCACTAGGCCAATTGGCAGGACCATGATGAAGAGAGTGAGATTGTTAGAAGAGAGTGAGATTGTTAGCAATCTCAGCTTTTTTTTTTCCATGAACAACTCTCTTTGCACCATCAGGAAATAAAAATACTAATTACTTTAGGAAAATCTGTCCCCAGAGGCTTCTCTAGAGGACTAAAAAGCAACAACGTCAGTCTAGAGACAAAGACTTGCCTGGTTCAGGCCATAGTCTTTGCATGGCATTGCACTGGGTAAGTCTGCAGTTAGGTACCCCTCCAAATTATTGAGGAGTGATGTCAATCTGAGAACTAAGGTGTGTCTGATTCAGGTCATGGTCTTGATGCATCTGAGAGCTGGACAATGGATAAGGATAAGAGAAGAATTGATGCCTTTGAGCTATAGAGGAACACTGAACATCCATCCCATGGATGGCCAAGAGAACAAAGAGATGTCTTGGAGGGGGTGCAACCAGAGTGCTCTTTGGAGGCAAGAATAATGAGGCTTCACCTTACATACTTTGGGCATATTGTTAGGAGGGGCTATTCCTTGAGGAGAGACATGATGCTTGCAAGGGTGGAGGGTTGGCAAAGAAGAGGAAGACTCTTGACCAGGTAAATTGACATGGTGGCTGCTGTAACGGGCTCTAGCGTGTCAGAAAGTGTGAGGATGGTACAGGGTAGAACAGGGTTTAGATCTGTTATTCATAGTGTCACTATGAGTCGTACTTGACTCAACAGCACCTACCAGCAACATGATCATTATGAGCCTTAGTCAACTTGATAGCATCTGACAACAACATGATACCATCAGTCAGGTTCAGCAAGTCTCAATACATAGTTACGTTGTTTTATTTAATCCTGTACCCAGTGTATCTAGAATCACATACTATGATTTGAAGCAAAGCCTTGATAAAAAAAGAAACTCACTACTACCAAGTCAGTTCCAATTCATGGCAACCCTCCCTCAGGTTTCAAAGGCTATAAATCTCTATGGAAATATTTGTTGTTGTTGTGTGCCTTTGATTCGGAATTGACCCATAGCTGACACTCCAGAGGGCTTTCACAGACGCTAAATCCCACAGAAAGAGATTGCCCATCCGTCTTCTACAAAACACCTAGTAGATTTGAACTGTGTGCCTTTGGGATTGCATTGCAGCCTCTTAACACTATGTCACAAAGTACACTGCCTGCTTTTCTCCCTCAGAGAGCCTGGTAGATTGAACTGGTGAAGTTGCAGCTAGCAGCCTGACATATTAGACCTGAAATCTTGATAGCAGGTGATTTTTTTTAGTTTTATTTTTTAAATTATTATTAAATTTTATTAGTTTTAGTGAACATTTACAGAGATTTTGGGTTTTCATTCATTAATTGTTG
>NW_006399913.1:2196306-2270516 GCF_000299155.1 Elephantulus edwardii
AGTTTCTCCACAACCTCGTCAGCATTTGTTGCTTGCTGTTCTGTTAAATTTTGCTATTTTGACTGGGGTGAGATGATATCTCATAGTTGTTTTAAGCAGATAATTTTTTATACTTATTTCAGTATGAATCATTAAAAGATAATCATTCTTCAGAAAGATAATAATTTTGTAAAATTCATACCTAAAATACCTTCACTCTCTAAACACTATAGAGCCAGAAATGACGAATAACTGACCCCTCATTAGGTTTTTGAGGCTATAAATTATACATGAGGAGAATGCCAGCCTTTCTCCTCTGAGCTGCTGGTGAATTAGAACTCCTCTGAGTTGCTGGTGAATTAGAACTACCGAACACCTTTGGTCTTTGAGTTAACAGCAGAAGTCCTTGTGAATTTTCCTCAAATAAGCAATGTGGAATATTTTTTTTATTTCATTCAAATCAAATTAGATCTATTTCTTGGAATTGAGTGTCTTTTGAGATTCTTTTCCTCACATTTTTCCTCCTTGATAAGTGAA
This sequence comes from Elephantulus edwardii, assembly GCF_000299155.1. Classification (NCBI taxonomy): domain Eukaryota; kingdom Metazoa; phylum Chordata; class Mammalia; order Macroscelidea; family Macroscelididae; genus Elephantulus; species Elephantulus edwardii. The sequence continues at coordinate 2,196,823 of NW_006399913.1, forward strand.
GATAAAAGTCATTTATTCTGCAGAATTCTTTATCATTTGAGATTTTCTATTTGTAATCCTGAGTTAAACTCAGTGATATTAAAAATGATCTTCGTATAGAATCTTGTTAATTTGATGGTTCCTTTTTAATAGGAATGATTTGAGAGGCTAGTTTGTTGCTGTGTATCATCAAGTAAGAATCGGCACATAGCTAAGCCTTCAGGAGATTTTCAGAGACAGTTAATCAAAAAAGGAAGATATTGTACTTCCTTCTCTTTCAGAGCAGCTGGTGGATTGAATTAGGTGCCTTTGGGATTGCAGTGCAGTTTTTTACCACTAGGCCACTAGAACTCCATTGGGGATAGTTTAGGGTCTTTAATAATTGCTACTTCTTAATATTCATGTCTTACTATTCACTCCCTCAACACGAGTGTGTATAAGATTTGTAATTTTCTTTTAACAAATAAAATATAGCTAAATCATAGGAGTCTGGGAGTGGCAGGAAGGCTGCAGAAATAATAGATTGTTGTTTGGTGCTTTCTATGACTCTAGGTAAGTAGGATGAAACCCTGCCTAATGTTCCATCATCAGAAGGTGTCTTATTTCCCCTGACCTTCAAATTTTCTAAGCATGGTTTCTCTCTTCAAGTCTGACCACTCCTGATGGCATATATCTCCAAAGTATTTTAGATGCATTTTCATCATTCTTGTTCCTAAGGAGCAACGTTGGCTGCACTTCTTTCAAGAAATGTATGGAAAATCTGATATTATGGGCATTCCAATTAACAATCTGGAACAGATATGCATTACATATTGAACTGGGATGTGAAGGGAAGAGGAAAGACAAGTATAGTGAACATTAAAAAAAAGTATTATGTCATAATTATTGTTGTTGATTGTCATCGAGTTGAGCACAACTCATAGCGACTCTGTGAACAAAAGACCTGAAGCCTTTCTATAACTATTACCCATTTATCGTAGTTCATAGTTTCCAGAGGCGTGTTATTTAGGAAGTGGATACCACTCCTGCATCCAAACCTGTCTTAAACTGGGAGCTCAACCAAACACTGTCCACCATGGGTAACCATTACCGCATTTGACACCCCAATGGCACAAAGTTCAGCAGCACAGCAACCCCAGGTTACCCCAGTACAGTGTATTGACAGAAGAGTGATGTACCAGTTAGACAAATGTTCCTCCAAAATAATAACTGACTTTTAAATACAGAGGCCCTCCCCAAGGTCTTGTTGACTCTAAATAAGAGGCTTAAATTAAAGCCAACCAATATAGCATGTTGTTGTTATGTGCCACTGGGTCACCTGCGACATATAGAGACCCTATATACAGCTGCTCTGAACCCTTCCCTATCCTGAATAGAAAAATTTATTTGTTCTGAAAAAAGGGGGCATACATTTATTTGGTCTTCTTGCAGTTGATGGTATATTCAATACTCTTGGTAAAAATCCCAATTTGAAGGTATCAATTCTTCTGTGTTGTTTTCATTATTGTTAAATGCCAGCAAGTTGACAATGACTCATAGTGGCCCTATGAATAACATATTGGAACTGTGCCTTATTCTGTGCCATCCTTACTATATCTATATATATGTGCTCAAGCCTACTGTTGTAGTCACTGTCACTCTATGTTTTTAAGGGTCTTCTTTTCTTCTATGACCTTCCATCTGTTTTAGCTCTATGTCTTCTTCTAAGGGCTGGCCCCTCCTGAAATATGTGATCAAAGTATGTGAGATGAAGTTTCACAATCCTTGTCTCTATGGAACATTTTGGTGGTCCTTCCTCCAAGAAATATTTGTTTGTTCTTCTAGCAGTCCATGGGATATGCAGTACTTTCATCCTACATTACAACTCAATAGCATCAATTCTTGTAATCATCTTTATTCGTTATCCAAATTGTTTGCATAGGAAGCAATAAAAAAGACCATAGTTGGATCAGGCATAGCTAGCCTTTAAAGTGACATCTTTGCTCTTTAGTACTTTTGTCCTTGGTAGCAGATTATTTCACTGCATAATCTAAAAGAATCATTCAATTCCTTTGATTTCTTGACTGCTACTACTATTGTTGTTGATTGTGGATCCAAGTAAAATGAAATTGTTGACCACTTCAATCTTTTCTCTATTTATCATGATAGTGCTGAAGAGTTTTGTTTTCATGACACTGAACTGTAAGTCATTTGAAGGCTGTAGTCTTCGCTCTTCTGCAGCAACTGCTTCAAGTCCTCTTTACTTTTTAGTAATTCAGGTGGTATCACCTGCATAATACAAGTTGTTGATAAATCTTCCTCCAATCTGATGCCACATTTTTCATGTAGTTCAGCTTCCGGTATGATTTACTCAGAATACAGTTAGGTGTGGAAAAAGAATGCAATATGGTGCTCACTTTTCCTGATTTTAAGTTGTGCAGGGCTCCCTATTCTGTTCAGATAACTGGTCATAGGTTTTGTGTGAACACAATTAGGTGTTTTGGGATTCCCATCCATTTTAATATTATCTATAATTTGTTAGAGTCCATTGTCTTTGCATAATCAATAAAATACAGGTAAAAATCTTTTTGGTATTCTCTACATTCACCCAAGATTCAATCGACATCAGAAGTTCTTATTTAGTCTTTTTTTTTCATTGTCCAAATTTTATATGATTTAAGGCAATTGAAAATGTAATGTGCTACATCAGACATTTAGCCTTTAGTCTTCCTACAGACAACCTTACTTTTTGGACTTTAAAAAAGTCCCTGACAATAGAGTTGTCAAATACAATACATTCTTTTATTTCTTAACTATTGCGTCCACTTGCTGCAGAGGGTCAACGACTGCAGCCTCCAATATGAATTGAGGCTCAATGTCAAGAAGACAAAGATTCTCACCACTGGACCAATTGGCAGCATCAGAATGGATGGTGAAGAGATTGAGATTGTTCACAGCTTCAGTTTGCTTTGATCTACAGTCAACACTCTCAGCACTAGTAGCCAGGAAATTAGAAGACGTATTGCCATGGGAAAGTCTACTGTTAAGGACCCCTCCAAAGTACTGAAGAGCAATGGTGTCTCTTTGGAGACTAAGGTGCATCTGATACAGGCCATAGTCTTTGCTATCACTTATCATGCATCAGAGAGTCCGACAATGACTAAGGAGGACATAAGGAGAATTGATGCCTTTGAGCTATGGTGCTGGAGAAGAGTATTGACTGCTACTGCTAGGGAAACAAACAGATTCATCCTGGAAAGGGTCAAACCAGGCTGCTCCTTGGAGGCAAGGATTCTGAGGCTTTGTCTAACATACTTTGGACATGTTGCAAGGAGGGACAGTTCCTTGGAGAGGGACATCATGCTTGGTAGGGTGGAGGGACAGCACAGAAGGGGATGGACCCCTATGAGGTGGATTGATTCAGTGACTGGGGTAATTGGCATGGGTGTATCGGAGACGGTGAGATTGGCACAGGACAGAGCCGAGTTTAGGAATGTTGTACATAGGGTCGCTATGAGTCGCAAGCGACTTGATGGCACATACAAGAACATTGCTTCCATGGGTATTGATTGCCTACTTAAGTAACATTACAATTCCAATCTTTTGTTCACTTACCATACGTGTGTGTGTGTGTGTGTGTGTGTGTAATAGCTCTGGTGGGCTATTAGTATAACTTCAATTTCAAAGATATGTGGTTCAAATACTAGCTGTTACATGGAAGAAGATGGGCAATCGCCTCCTGTGTGATCTACTGCACCCACTGTAATACCTGCTATGGGTCAGTTCTGACTCAATGGGATAAAACAACAACTAATTAGATATTTTTTCCCACATGTTTGTATGTATGTATACCTGTCTAACAGTTTGTCTTATTATGGTGGTTTGAATGTTGATAGATACTGAAATCTAGGCTACCAATATTTTATATACCATCAGTGTTTGCCCATAGTGGACTTTAGTTAGCTCTTTGGCAATAATTTTCACATTGCCATATGTAGTCTTTTGATTTCTCTAGGAACAATAGGAGACCTCTAGAAACATCAGGAAATCTCTTTAGCAACAAGTAAATGCCTCTGGAAACAATAAAAGTTTTCTAGCAACAGCAGGAAGTCTCTAGAAACAGCAAGAGGCTTCTTGGAACACTAGGAGGTCTCTAGGAATGGCAGGAGGCATCCGAGAACTGTAGGAGGGTTTTCTAATACTCCTGGCAGGCAGTCTTTAGGACTTGAGACTGACTTCCAGAATATGATGGCAGCCTCTACTCAAAATCCAGGAAAAAATTAGTTCCAAAGAAACTACAGTAGATGAATTCTGACAGCAATTTATATGAGCTTGGAAGTAAATTTATCTCCAATCAAGTGTCCAGATGAAAATATAGCCCAGTCAACACCTGCATCTCAGGCTTAGAATACCATAAAGAGAGAACCAGTGCAATTAGTGCCATGAACCTTGTAGAAAAATGATGAAATATGTCTTTTTTTTATGTTGCAGGTGTGTGATATCTAGTTATACCACATGAAAAATATATGAAAAATATTTCATAGACAATATTGTTAACTATTAACAACACCAGGGAGCTCTGGTGGCCTAGTGACAAGAAGCTGTGCTGCAATCCCAAAGGCACACAGTTTGAGGCCACCAGCCACTCACTCAGTGGGAGAAGGAAGGGCAATCTCCTCCTGTATAATTAACTGCCTCTGAAAACCCGCCAGAGGGTCAACTATGGGCAGTTTTCACTCTATTGTACACAACAACATTAACAACACCTCGAACTGGCAATCTCTCTTCCTATTATGTTTTCAGGAAAAGCTGTTTTAAATAGTAAAGTTAAAGACATTTTAAAGAATCTAGGGTTATCTGTGTCTCCCTCCCATAGAAAAATATGACCTGTAATTAAATGTATTGATATTAGGGAAAAGTAAAAGTGTATCACATTTTAATGAGCTGGGTTTCAGTAGATGTGGGTTTTCTTAAATGTATTTTTATCCACATTAGTCTCTTATGATCACCCTCATACTTGTCTTATAAAATTAATTTCCATTGATCTATACCCCCTATTACCTCATCCTTCAAGAATCCCACTAGATCTTTCCTCTTTCACCTCTCCCTTTACCCACCTAACTTTTCAACTCCGTAATTTCCCCCTGTTCCCTGCCCTCTGAATATCTATATACAGCAGCAGCAGTAGTAGTAGTAGTAGTATTGTACCTGTATCTAATAGTTATCCTTCAGTTTTTACTATAATGGCCTTATGCAAGATTTATCCTTATAAACCCAAGTTAGTTCACTCAACATAATGCTCTCTAGCTTCTCCCATGTTATAGGGTTTGTTTTTTATTATTTAAATCATTGCTCCTTTGTACTGCATAGTATTCTATTATGGAAATACATCACAATTTCTTAATATAGTCCTTTGTTGATGGACATTGGAGCTGTTTTCATTTTCTGCCTTTTATGAGTAATGCTGCTATGATCTTCAGTGTACAAACTTCTGTTTTGTCTCAGTTTTATTTTCCTTGGGGAATATTCCTAGCAGTGGAATAGCTGAGTCATATTAAATCTTTATGTTCATCTTTTTGAGGAAACACCAAACTGCCTTCCAGAGCAGTTGTACCATTTTACAATCTCACCAATTGTATATTAGAGTTCCAATATCTATCCATCCTTTCCAGCACGTATTTCTTGTTGTCCTTTTAGACTTTTCCACAAATACCAGTTGATTTTAGGTGTTGTTTTTTGTTATGTACCATTGAGCCACTTTCGACTCATAGAGACTCTAGGTTCAACAGATCTGAACCCTGCTCTATCCTGAGCCAACTTTATCATTTCTGACATACCTACCTCTAGTGCCCCAGTCACTGAGTCAATCCATCTCATCAAGGGTCTTCCTCTCTTGTGCTGTTCCCCCATCCTCCCAAGCATGATGTCTCTCTCCAAGGACTGCTCCCTCCTTGCAATGTCTAAAGCATGTCAGATGAAGCTTCAGAATCCTTGCCTTCAAGAAGCAGTCTGGTTTCACTTTCTCCCATACTGTAGGTACGGCTAATTTCTGGATTTTTGATTCTGTTCCATTGTTCTATGTATCTGCCATTGTACCAGTACCATGTTTTTTGGTTATTATGGCTGTATGGTAGGTTTTTGAAATCTGGAAATTCTATGCCTTCTACTTCTTTTTTTTTTTTTAGAAGAGATTTGCTTATTCAAGGTGTCTTCTTCTCCAAGGAAACTTGATAATTTCCCTTCCAGTCTCCTTGAAAAATTAATTTTGTATCTGTATTGGGATTGTTTTGAACAGGAAGATTGCTTATGATAGGACTATCAGTTTCACTGTCCTAGAACAAGAAAAAATTTTTTTCCCATTCAGTTAGGTCTCTTATTGCTTCTCACAGTAAAAGTATTATAACAACAATACCTATTCTTTCTGTAGTGTTTTGTAGTTTTCATTAAAAAAGACTTTTGTGTTTCTAGTTAGGTTTATTCCCAAGTATCTCAATTTATGGTTGGCTATTGTAAATGGTATTACTTTCTTGGTTTCCTTCTCTGCGTTTCCTTTGTTATTGTAGAGGAATCCTATTGATTTTTACATAATTATATCCTATCACTCTGATGAATTGGTCTGCTAGATCTAACAGGTTTTGTTGTTGTTGTTGAGTGTTTGGGGTTTTCTATATACAATATTATATTGTCTGCAAATAGCAAGAGTTTCACCACCTCTTTGGAGGTATGGATGTCTCTTACTTCCTCCTTTTATCATATTGCCCTAGCAAGTACTTACAATACAAGATTGAATTAGAGTTCTGAAAGTGAGAATCTTTGTCTTTGTTTACAAGGGGAATACCTTTAGTAATTCTTCATTGAGAATGTTATTGTCGCTTGCTTTTGCATGAATTTTTTTCATTTTATTTTTTATTTCTTTTTTTAATAGATTTCTGGATTCTGTTGGTCAGGATTTTGTTAAGGATTTTTACATCTATATTTATGAAAGCTATTGGTCTGTAGTTTTCTCAATTTTTTTATAATGTCCTTCCCTGGTCTTGGTATTAGGGTTATTCTTTCTTCATAGAATGAATCTGAGAATGTTTTTTTAATTTTCTATTTTTTCAAAATAATCTGAGTAGAATTGGTGATAGTTCATCTCTGAATGGTTGTTAGAATTCAGCATTATTTTTTAGAGTTGTTGTTGTTGTTACTGTGTGCCATCGAGTCGCTTGCGACTCATAGTGACCTTATGTACAAGAGCTCTAAATGCTGTTCTATCCTGTGCCAACCTAGCCATCTCAAATGCACTTACTCCCACTGCTCCAGTCACAGAATCAATCCATCTCACCAAAGGTCTTCCTCTCCTTCGCTTCCCCTCCACTCTGCCAAACATAATGTCCTTTTCCAAGGACGAGTCCCTCCTTGCAACATGCCCAAAATACGTCAGATGAAGCTTCAGAATCCTTGACTCCAGGGAACACTCTGGCTACACCCTCTCCAGGACAAACCTGTTTGTTCTCCTAGCAGTCCATGGTATATTCAACACTCTTCTCCAGCACCACAGCTCAAAGGCATCAATTCTCTTTCTATCAGCCCTATTCACTGTCCAACTCTCTGATGCATAGCACATAATTGCAAAGACTATAGCCCGGATCAGGCACACCTTAGTCTCCAGCCTGACATCGTTGCTCTTCAGTACTCTTGAGAGGTCCCTCACAGCCGAGTTTCCCAATGCAATTCATCTCCTGATTTCCTGGCTGCTGTTACCAAGAACATTGACTGTGGAGCCAAGTAAATTAAAACTGTTAACTATTTCAATCTCCTCACCATCCATGCTGATGATGCCCATTGGCCTAGTGGTTAAAATCTTTGTTTTCTTGACATTTAGCTTCAGTCCATATAGGAGGCTGTAGTCCTTGATCTTCTGCAGCAAGCGCCTCAGGTCCTCCTCAGTTTCAGCAAGCAGGGTTGTGTTATCTGCATAACGCAGGTTGTTGATGATTCTTCCACCAATCCTGATGCCACATTCCTCTTCATATAGCCCAGTGTCTCGGATGATCTGTTCTGCATACAGATTGAAAAGGTATGGAGACAGAATACATCCCTGATGAAGCCCCTTCTTGATTTTGAACCATGTACTGTCTCCTTGCTCTGTTCTGACGACTGCCTCCTGGTCCAAGTATAGGTTTTGCATTAGCACAATCAAATGTTCTGGGATTCCCATTCTTCTTAGAGTCAGCCACAGCTTGTTGTGATCCACACAGTCAAAAGCCTTTGCATAGTCAATGAAGCACAGATAGACATTCTTTTTTTTAGAGGGAAGTCTTTTAATGACTTGCTCAATTTCTTCTTTTGTGATGGGTCTGTTCGAGTGTACTAATTCTATCTGTGACAATCTGGAAAAGGTGTGAATTTCTAGGAATTTGTTCATTTCTCTAGGTTTTCTAATTTATCAGAGTATAGCTTTTCATAATATTCCATTATTACTATTTAATTTAGCTGGTTATTTTGTGATGTCATCTTATTTCTTATTCAAGTTACATGTGTCTTGCTTTTCTTTTATTAAATTTGCCAATGGTTTGTCTATTTTATTTCAACCCTTTTGAAGAATCAGCTACTGGTTGATGGTTTCAGTTGTTTTCCTATTTTCTATTTCATTGATTTTAGTGCTTGTCCTTGTAATGTCCTTTCTTCTAAAGGCTATGGAGTTAGACTGTTATTCTTTTTCAATGTAATGGTGGTGTTATGTCATTAATTTTCCTTTCTTCTTCTTTTTAATGTGTTTCTCTATTGCTATGAATTGTGCCTTAAGGACTGCCTAGCTGTATGCCAGAGGGTTTTATATGCTTTTTAAAAATTTTCAAAATATGTTTATGGCATTGAAGTCTATGGGGGAGAGAATAGTCTAAAAGTATTATATTTTAGGGCATTATTTTTATCATAGGAGTATGCAATGAGTGTTGCAGAGTGAATTATATTTGGGGGAAGGAGGCGGGGTTTGGGGAGGTGCAGGGGGGGATTGTGTACCAACGAGGGTGTTTTTCTTTTGCTTCAAGGAGAGGAGCAAACGGCGTGGGGGGAGGGGTTTGTGCGGGGAGAAGGGTGCAACAATGAATGAATGGAATTCCAAAATCTCTGTAGATGTTCATTGAAATGAAAAATAAACAACCTAAATTAACAAAAATTTTTCACTTATTTAAAGGAAATTTTTTTTATATCTCCTATAACACAATTGTGTTCTAGCAGGGTGTTATTTGGCTTCCATGTGGGTGGATTTGTAAATTTTATCCTCTTGTCATTAATTTCTAGTTTTATATCACTGTGGTCTGCAGAGATACTTTGTATTATTTTGCTGTTCTAGAATTTGTTGAGGCTTGCTTTGTGTGGCAGTGTATGATCACTTCTGGAGAATGTAACATGAGCATTTGAGAAGAAAGTGAATTGAGTTTTAGTTGGGTACAGCACCCTGAATACATCCACAAGGTTGAGTTGGCTAATTGTATAGTTTAGATCTTCTGCACCTTTGTTAAATTTTTTTTGAGTTGAACTATCTTTGGCTAAGAGTGATATGTTAAAGTCTGCTACAATTATTGTAGTGCTGTCTTTTTCTTTCTTTAAGATTGTTAATGTATTTGTTTTATGTATTTTGCAGCTCCATCACTTTCCATGTAGTTGTTGATCAAGGTTATGTCTTCTTGATCTACTATGCCTTTAATCATTGTATAGAACTCTTCCTTATCTTTTATTGTGGTTTTCATTTTAAAGTCCATTTTAGTAGAGATTAATATTGTCACTCCTGCATTTTTGTGTATGACATTTGCTTGGTATATTTTTTCCAGCTTTTGATTTTGCTTTTTCTTCTTTTCTTAGGTGGGTCTCTTATAGGAAACATATTGATGGGCTTTCTTTTTTATCCATTCTGTGGTTTTTTTAATCTTAATTGGTGAATTTAATCCATTCACAATTCGTGTGATTATTGACAGGCCAAGTTTTATCACTGCCATTTTGCTGTATTTCTTTTTCTGTTGTTTCTGATTACTATGTTCTATCGATTTCCTTTGAAATCTCTGTGTTAACAGTTTTTCCTTAGAATTCTTTTTCTAAATTCAGTAAGTTCCTGACTTTCTGATAATGACCTAATTTCTTCTTCATATTTGATACACATCTTTGTGGGGAACAAAATCCTCAGCTGACAATTGTTTTTCTCCAGATTTTATATATGTGTGTGTGTATATATATATATATATATATATATATATATATATATCCCATTCTATTGTCTTCGTGCTTACATAGTTCCAGCTGAGAAATCAGAACTTAATTGTTTTTACTTTTTGAGTGACTCTTTATTTTTCTCATGATTCTTTTAGTATTATATCCTTACATTTGATTTTGGAGAATTTGACTGTGGTATGTCATGATGTTTTTTCTTTTGGGGTATAGTCTGTTTGGGGTTAGATTAGTCTTTTGAATGAGGATTTCCTTGTTCTTCATAATACCTGGGAAGTTTTCTTCTAGTACTTCTTCCAGAATTTTCTCAATACTTTCACTTTCCCTCTCATTTTTTGAAATTCTGACCATATGTTGGGTATTCCTTTTTTAAGTTATCCCACATGATTCTACTGTTTTCTTAATTTTCCTTCCATCTCCTTTTTTTTTTTCTTCAAGTATGTTCCCATTGAAATTCCTGTCTTCCACTTACTGACTCTATTCCATTTCTTCTTTTCTGTTTTTTGTCCCTTCAGCATGTTGGAAACTTCTGTCATTTTGATCTTGATATTCTGGATTGCATTTTCATGTGGTTGTGTTTTTTTTTTGTTGGGGTTTTTTTTTTATATTTCCTACTGTGTTAGCTGTACTCTATCTTGTGATGATTTCCTATGTTCTTGTACCTTTTTATTTATAGTTTCTACCTTATCTTCCACTTTTTGTTATTTCTTCTGTAGGTGTTCATGTTTCTCTGTATTGACATATTTCTTTGAGCCCCCTGTCTCTGGAATATTTGCTCTATTTATGGCTTTCAACTTTTCTTCCATTATTTGCACCTTTTTCATCTGGCTCTCTGTGTCTAGGGAATTCACTTTATTCATGGCTTTTATTCTTTCTTCCATATTTTTTTATTTCTTCAGTTGTTATTGTTGTTAGGTGCTGTCAAGATGAGTATGATTCATAGCAACCATATGAACAATAAATCTGAATCCTGTTCTATCCTGCACTATCCTCACACTTCCTAACACACAAGAGCCCATTGCAATAGTCACCATGTCACCTAGTTGAGGATCTTCCTCCCTTTTCTGATCCTCTACCTTTCCCAGCATCATGCCTTTCTCCAAGTTATAGTTTCTCCAGCAACATTCCCAAAGTATGTGGGGCAAAGCCCCATCATTCTTGTTTCCAATGAGCACCCTGGGTATGTTCTCTCCAAGACATTTCTGTTCATCCCCTTTGCCATCTATGAGATGTTCAGTGTTCTCCAACATGACAGCTCAAAGGCATCAATTCTTTTTCTGTCATCCTTACTCATTGTCCAGCTCTCAGAGGCATAGCAAATAATCAGAAAGACCATAGCCTGAATCAGACCCACCTTAGTACTCAAATTTACATCATTACTCCTCAATAATTTTGACAGGTCCCTAACTGAAGATTTTCCCAGTGCAATGTGTCTCCTTATTTTCTAGTTGCTGGTACCAAGAATGTTAATTGTGGATCTAAGCAAGATGAAGCTGTTGACAGTCTGAATCTCATTTTCATCCATCATAACACTGACTATTGCTGAGTCTCTCGTATCTAAATTAATAGAACTTATAATGCCAATATAATTATTTTGCCTTACTGTCTCTAAGGTATTCACTGGGTCTGTAATATGTTTTACTTTTTTAGGAGATGGTTTGCCTCCCCCCCCCCACCCCAATGTATGAAACCGGCTTTCTTGGCACTATATGAAGTTTTTCTGGGTATGTGTTAGGCTGTTTCTGTTGTGTCTGCATAGGTTGATGATAGTTATTTAACTTTATGAAGCTATTGATTAAAGTATTCAGTCTATGGATTTGGACAATTTGCTTTACTGGCAGTCTTTCCCCAGCCTATGAAGTTGGAAAATTTGCCTTCCTAAAGTCTTTAGACTCTCTATGGTTTTTGCGGTGCAGTCCTTTGAAAATCTCACCTTATTGTTGCCCTCTCTCCTAAAGTACATTTTGGTCTGGGAGTGGCACTCATTGCCAGGTTCTCCACCTGAAGCAATTTCTATCTAGGGAAGCTCCGATGAAGTTGTAGTCCTCTCCCTCCTTTATACCTCAATGTGTCAGTTTTGTGTCACCTTATTGCAGACCACTGTCCTGAAGGCTATTATCCTCCTTGATTGTGGAATGGCAACGTCAGGTCTCCGAAATGAAGTAGCTTTTCTCTAGGGGGATTAGAGACTTCTCCCTCCCTTGTTTTTGTTTTGTTTTGTTTTGTTTTTTTAATATTCTGGCTCTGAGAGTGAATCTCTCATATAATTGCAGTCTTCTCTCCTAAAATCTACTGTGCTCATTGGTCTGTGGAGTGGTACAGCCAGATTTTCCAACTCTCTTCACTACTCTCTCCAGTGGTTCTGGATGAAGGTCTTTGTCTCTAATCTTCTGCTCCAAAGCCATGTTCCTATGGCTGCTGAATGCTAGATCCTTCCACTTGAGGTGCACAGCTTAACAGCAGGACAATGGCTCAGGTGAGCATGATGTCTTGGCAGGATCTTGTATATTTGTGCTCCCCAGGAAAAGTACCTAGGATGAAATGGCCAGCACAGATTGTGAAGGCATCATTTTGCTGACACTGCCTGCCTTCCCTAAGCCCAGAGGTGTCTAAGGTGGCCCAGTGGAAGTCAGAGCCCAGGGGAAGTGGGAATGTCTAAGGTGGGGTGGAGTCAGGCTTCCACTGACGAAAACAAGAAAAGTACCTGGGATGAAATGATAGGCACAGATTGTGAAGATATCCTTCTGTCGGCACGGCCTGACTTTTTGCTCATGAGTTTTTAAAAAAAAATTATAAAATTTCTCTTACAATCTTAGCTTCATTCCAAATTATATTTACTACCATCAATATAGGAACTGAGACATCAATGAATCATTAATAAATCATTAAACTTCTACCCAAGAGACTTCATTAACAGTTTATGTCTCATGAGAATTCTGGACTATAGTTATGAATATAATGTACTTTGCCTAATGAGACTGAGGGGAAAAAACTTTATCTAAAGTCTCTGGGAACCTAAAGAGTGTGAGATACATGGTAAACTAGATAATATACTGCAGGGGTAGATACTTAACTACAAGCACATCAATAATTTTTTATAAAGGCATGAACAATATTCAAGACATTTTCTGAACATCTTTTAGTGTAACTCTGCTTTAATTTTATGTGATGCTTTTAAAGCAGCAATTCCAAAAGTGTGTTAAAAATAACTTGTTCTGTTAATGATGTTTGTAAAATATAAGATTCTATATATGTGGATCATAACAAACTGTGGCTGACTCTGAGAAGAATGGGAATCCCAGAATATTTAATTGTGCTAATGCAAAACCTGTACTTGGATCAAGAGGCAGTAGTCAGAACAGAGCAGGGTAACACTGCATGGTTCAAAATTGGGAAGGGTGTACACAAGGGATGCATCCTGTCTCCATACCTTTTCAACATGTATGCAGAGCAGATTATCCGAGAAGCTGGGCTCTATGAGGAGAATTGTGGCATCAGGATTGGTAGAAGATCTATTAACAATCTGCGTTATGCAGATGACACAACCCTGCTTGCTGAAACTGAGGAGGACCTCATACACTTGGTGCGAAGGGTCAAGGACTGCAGCCTTCAGTATGGACTGAGGCTCAATGTCAAGAAGACAAAGATTGTCGCCCCTGGACCAATTGGCAGCGTCAGGATGGATGACGAAGAGATTGAGAGTGTTCACAGCTTCAGTTTGCTCGGCTCCACAGTCAACACTCTTGGCACCAGCAGTCAGGAAATCAAAAAGCGTATCGCGATGGGAAACTCTGCTGTTAAGGACCTCTCTAAAGTACTCAGGAGCAACAGTGTCTCTCTGGAGACTAAGGTGCGCCTGATACAGGCCATGGTATTTGCAATCGCTTGTTATGCCTCAGAGAGTTGGACAATGACTAGGGAGGACAGAAGGAGAGTGGATGATTTTGAGCTGTGGTGCTGGAGAAGGGTACTGAATGTACCATGGACTGCCAGGAAAACAAACAGATCCATCTTGGAGAGGATTAAACCAAGCTACTCCTTGGAGGCAAGGATTCTGGGGCTTCGTCTGACATACTTTGGACATGTTGCCAGGAGGGACGGGTCCTTGGAGAGGGACATCATGCTTGGGAGGGTGGAGGGACGGCGCAGGAGGGGAAGACCCTCTATGAGATGGATCGATTCAGTGACTGGGGTAATCGGGATGGGTGTGTCAGAGGCAGTGCGGTTGGCGCAGGATAGAGCAGGGTTTAGGGCTGTTGTGCATAGGGTCGCTATGAGTCGGAAACGACTCGATGGCACATAACAACAACAACAACACAGTAAAATAATTTTAGAAAATAGACCTAACTAGAGTTGTGAATACTCACCTTGTATATAAGTAAATAAAAGTTCCGATACATACTGCAGCAAGAAATGTGTTTAACATTAACTAAGGTGTTAACTAAAGTTTCTTCAGCTTATTTAAACACAGAATATTTTTAGGAAACAGATATTAAAGCTTCACAGACATCTGCTGTAAATATTTTAACACATAATGTGTTATATACATTGCATTACTACTAATGTGCCTATCATTTCAGTTGGTCCTCTCCACTGAAATTTTAACTTTTCAATTTTCAATTCATAGCACAAATATTGCAATTATTTTTATTTGTTTATATTTAGGATTTTTCTATCTCTTCACATCTTGCAATAAGAGGATAACAACCACATTTCTCTTGTTCACAACTGAGTCTCAGGATCTAGAACTATAGTGAATGTATGCTGTTGTTATGTGCCATCTTGTCTCTTGCAACTCATTGCGACCTTATGTACAATAGCCCTGAATTCTGCTCTGTCCTGTGCCAATTGCACTGTCTCTGATACAACACCCATCCCGATTACTCTAGTCACTGAGTCAATCCACCTCATAGAGGGTCTTTCCCTCCTGCGCTGTCCCTCCACCCTACCAGCATGATGTCCCTCTCCAAGGACTGGTCCCTCCTTACAACATGTCCAAAGTATGTCAGATGAAGCCTCAAGATCCTTGCCTTTAAGGAGTCACCCAGTTTAACCCTCTCCAGGATGAATCTGTTTGCTTTCTTAGCAATGCATGGTATATTCAATACATTTCTTCCAGCACCACAGCTCAAAGGCATCAATTATCTTTCTATCCTCCTTAGTCATTGTACCACTCTCTGATACATAACAAGTGATTGCAAAGACCATGGCCTGTAGCAGACACACCTTAGTCTCCAGAGAGACACCATTGCTCTTCAGTACTTTGTAGAGGTCCTTAACAGCAGATTTCTCATTGCAATACGTCTTTTACTTTCCAAAAATCAAATCAAACATATTTCCACTGAGCCAATTCCAACTCAGAGTGACTTTGCATCAGGTTTCTGAGGTTGTACATCTTTTATGGGAGAAGACTACTCATCTTACCCTGAAAGCAGCTGATGTATTTGAATTGCCAATCATCTGGCCAGCAGAATGATAAGTGACACAGTATACCACCAGGATTTTATTTAAACATGTAGTACATATTTAGTAAACACGTTATGGCTTAAATTTGACTTTGCCATGTGGATGTGCAGGAGTGTACAATTAGAGCATGCTAATCTATCCGCAAGGGGATTAGCTAGTCACACCATTTAATTGGGCTGATCTAACAACAAAATAGAAGGAACCTCATGACTAGAAAAGAGTAAACAAAAGAATGCATGTCATCTTTCAGGACCTGTGATTCTTACAGCAGCTGGACTAGGACCTATGGAAGCAACAGTCATAGTAGCTACAACAGATAACCAGTACCTGACATGAAACAGAGCAAGCCTGGGGACTGCTATGCCATGGAACCAGATCTAAGAGCCTTTTGCTCAAGTTTGCTGGAGGCCTGGGAAGGGGAAAGTCATAAGTGACAGCACTAAGAACTTTGTAACACTAGCAAAGCTGTATAACTCAGGGTTGAAGCACCTGCAAGTACACTTTGGAAACTTTTCTGACTGTGTTCTGCTACTATCCTGGATTATAAACTTTCCCAGTGTGGTTCTGTGTGGCCTGTGAGCTATTGCACTTGATTTTTGACCAAATATAGCAATAAGACTGATGCTGGGATAAGTAGAAAGAAGTGCGTGAGCTTGGGGAACATATCTGACCTTATAGGAATTGGTTTTGTGTTTCTGGTGGTGTTGATGGGAATAGTCCCCTTCTTGAAGGCTGGCAAAGGTCAAGCATGGCCATCCCCACATGGTCTTTACTCTTTTTACTCATGGTTAATTATTTTGTGTTGAATTTATCTGAAAAATCTAAAAAGTATTTCTGATTATCTCCATGAGAATTTTACCTTAGTGAAAGAGGCTGCTGAAACATAATTAGATAATATCCATACATTTATCAGGGGAAATTTACCATGGAATTTGTAATTCCTCTTGGATAATTTTGTGATAAAAGTTATGTTCTTTATTTGATCTTGTATGTAGGGAAATGGGGAAATATAAAATGGAACTTAGGGCAAGGACACAATCACATTTTAAGCTTTTTAATGCTATACTCACTACTACTGATACATCTAGCTAACATTTATCAAGCACATTGTATATGACAATCTTTAAGTCATGTGGTAATGCTATAATCTGGGTATTTTTACTATCACAATATAACAGGTGAGAATATTTAATTAATTTAGTAGAATTTAAACAAGTAGCCCTTGACCAAAATCTGTGACTCCATAATTATTACATCATTATAGGTTTAGAGGAGATAGATTATAGGTAGAATTGTAGAATTTTAACTTTATTACATCCATGTACTCTTAACAGGTGACATAAATGCAATCCCTAAGAGCTCAGAAGCTTTCTGAAGATTACAAACTTGTTAGGTGGGAAAACCAAAAAAAATTAAAAGTGTTTGGATTCTTAATCTACTTCAGCTTCTCCAATGATCTTCTTTCTTACTCAGTTTAGTTAAGGGTAATGAGAATGTTTTTAGCAGCTAGGGAGCTTTTATGACCCAGTAGCAAAAACTACACTGCAATTCCAAAGGCATATGATTTGAATCCATCAGCTGCTCATGGGAGAAGGATGGACAATCTCCTTTCATGTGATTAACTGCCTCTGAAAACCCCCGAAGGGTCAGTTCAAACTCAATGGTAAACAACAACAAGGTATGTTTGTTGCTTAAAACAAGGCCTAGGTTTCATAAAATTGTTGTTAAATGCCGTCGAGTCATAGGCGACTCATAGTAACCCTATGAACGAAAGTCCTCAACACTTGTGTGACTTTCATCCTTTCTCCAGGTTCACAGGGTTTCTTGGAGGCAAATTATTTATGAAAGTGGATGCCAGTCCTGCTTCCAAGCTTGTTTTAATCGGGGAGCTCCACCAAACACTGTCCACCATAGGTAACAATTATTGCTTTTGACACATCAGTGTCACAGTGTTCAGCTTCACAGAAACCACAAGTTACCTCTGTACAGCAAGTGGACATACAAGGACTACATGACCCACAAGAATGTTTGACCAAAACCAATTAAAAACAGTCCTGAGATTTCATAAGGAACTTTGATACTCTTACAGATATGAAATTTACAAAACAAATTATTCTTAAAAAGATACAACTAGAACTCTATGTAAGTCAGTATTTTAACACCAAATTTGTTTCTCAGCATATTTTAAAATTTTCTGTATTTATTGAACTTTAGAAATTACAATTATAATAGAAAAAAAATTTAGAATAAGCCTATTTATGATTGATTTCAAGGCTAGAATTAAAAAGCAAAAAAGTCAATCCAGAACAGTGAAATTTAAGAAGGCACTAACGAGGGCAATCAACCACTTTTACGAGCTAACTGTCTTAAATCTTCCTTCACTTGCTGAAAGAAAGAATTGCAGCTATAAGAACTGAAGAACAAAATAAGCCTATTTTCCTCTGGTTATGACACTCTGCATGGTGCCATCTGGGCTCCCAGTGGAGAAGATTGGCAGGTCGTCTTTGCTTGCTGGGAGTCCATCATGAGAGGAAATGAGGCCTCACACCTGGCCTGAACTATGTGCTGAGCAGTTCTCTAGGGTCTAAAGAAGTTCCTCACAAACACAAAAGGTACAAAATAGTTCCAGAATGTATCTTGTATACAGAAAAAGAGAAAATCTGTAATTTATTTTTGTCTATAGACCATAAGGATCATATAAAGTAAAAAAAAGTTTCTTTCCATTGCTGTAATGTTCCTAATTTGCTCTGATGTAATATGGCACTCGTTAGAATCAGCCCTTCATTTTTGTGGCAAACACATTGACATTTCCTTGTTAAATGATCATTAAACAAAGGAATGCCCTTGCTTATGATGTATAAACAGACTAATTTCTCTAGACATCTGTGATGTCTTTTCCAAATATCTATGATTAATATTCTCATTTTGTTCTGCATAGCAACTCATGCTTAATTTGCTGTTTTCACTTCATTTTTTATTCTTTTGACAACAGTGTGTGCATGGGTCTCTTGCAGCATCTGTGACTCTCCGCCCATCGATCTGTGACCGTTGTTGAACTCCATGGACACTGGTTGGAACCAGACAGAAATGGATGTCCATTCTGGCTGCTTCTATTACAGCTGCATGACCTTACTGCCTTAATACATTCATTGCAAAATCAGTCAAACATCACCAATATCATAAAATTATTCTAATCATGGATGTGATTATCTAAATTATCATCTCATTAGTCCTTATGAACACTCATCTCAGAATACTGATAACATTCGTTGGTCAGATCAACAAATTACAGTTCTCCCATAGTACCCTTCCTTGATAAAGCAAATTATTATTACCACAAATAATCTTTACTTAAATCCCTTAGGTAGAATGTTTCAAATATTTGAGTGCCTCCCTAAGCCCTAACATAATAATTTTCTTTACATAATTTGATATTTTGTTGATTTTTCAATAGGAAAAATTCCTTGGTTTGGAAGATTGTTAACTAACCAACTGATTGAAAGATTCCCATATTGTTTCCATCCTCATAAAAGGTGAGCCAACAAATTGTGGACATTATCTACAATACAATTAATACCACATGCAAGTAAAATCTTGCTAAAGATTATTTAAAAACATCTGGAACAGAACAACAGAAAATTTCCAGAAATTCAATCTGGATGCAGAAGAGACTTTGAAATGAAGGAGATTGCTGATGTCAGATCTTGAGTGAAAGCAGAAAATACCAGAAGGATGTTTACTTGTGTTTTATTGATTATTCAAAGACATTACTCTGTGGATTATAACAAATTAATCTACTATTGAGAAGAATGGGATCCACATAACGCTTAATTGTACTCATGTGAAATCTATACGTAGACCAAGAAGCTGTTGTACAAACAGAGCAAGGGAACTTCATAATTTAAAATCAATAAAGGTACACGAAAGGATTGTATCCTTTCTCCATACCTAGTCAATCTATTTGCTAAGCAAATCTTTTGAGAAGTGGGACTACATAAAGAATGTAGTGTCAGGACTGGACAACAACTTACATTATGCAAATGGCACAGCCTTGCTTGCAGAAAATGAAAAGGGTTTGAAGCACATACTACAGAAGATGAGAGACCACAGTCTTTGATATGGATTACGTATCAACATTTAGAAAACAAAAATCCTCACCACTGGACCAATAGGCAACATCCTGATAGATGGAGAAAAGACTGAATTTGTCAGTGATTTCATTTCACTTGGATACAAAAATCAACAGTCATAATAACAACAGTCAAGAAATCAAAAGATGTGTTTCACTGGGAAATATTTGCTGTCAAGGACCTCTTCAAAGTGATAAAGAGAAAAATGATGTCAATTTAAAAATAATATCTGCCTGAAACAAATCCTGGTCTTTCCAGTTTTTTCCTATGTATCTGAAAGTTTGACAGTGAATAAGGATGGTAAAAGAAGATACAATGCATTTCAGTTGTAGTGTTGGAGAAGAGTATTAAATATTCCACAGACTACAAAAAGAACAAACAAGTCTGTCTTGGAAGAAGTGAAACCAGGGTGCTACTTAAAGGCAAGAATAATGAAATTCTGTCTCATATTCTTTGACCATGTTGTCAGGCGGGACCATGTCTTTGAAAAAGACATCATGTCAGGAAAGGTTAAGAGTCAGAATAAGAGAGGAAAATTCTTAATAAAATGGATTGACACAGTGACTGTAATAGTGGGCTCAGTATATTAGAAATGGTGAGAATGGCATGTTGTTGTTGTTGTTATGTGCCATCGAGTCGTTTCCGACTCATAGCGACCCTATGCACAACAGCTCTAAACCCTGCTCTATCCTGTGCCAACCGCACCGCCTCTGACACACCCATCCTGATTACCCCAGTCACCGAATCAATCCGTCTCATAGAGGGTCTTCCCCTCCTGCGCTGTCCCTCCACCCTCCCAAGCATGATAGAAAATATTCACAACTGCTGCCCTAAGGTTGCTATTAGTCATGGTCAACTGGATGACATCTAACAACATAAACAACATACTATGCTCATGGATAGAAAGATATGAAAATACTTCTAGCACTGTCGTGAGTGGTCTACAGATACAGTGCAATTCCCATTAAGATTTTTTATCAGTTTTGAAAGAGATGAAAGAAGTAATCACCAACTTGATATAGAAAGGAATGAGACCCCAGATTATCAAAGGACTATTTTAGAAGAAAACCAAAGTAGGGGGACTAGCCCTCCTGATTTCAAAATCTACTACATAACCATGGTAATAAAAATAGCTATAGATTGATAGGGAGATCTGGTGGCTCACAGTTAAGGAGTTGCACTGACAACCCAAAGGCATGAAGTTCAAATCTACCAGCTGCTCCTCGGAAGAAGGATGAGTATTTCCTTCCTTTGAAAAGCTTCTAGAGAATCAGCTATGAGTTGGTCCTAACTCAATGATACATAACATCACCACCAATAGAATAGAATAACAAGCCAGAATTAAATATATCTGCTTAGGGATAGTTGATCTTTGATAAAGAGAGGAATTTAATTCAATAGGGAAAAATTTTTCTTAACATATGTTGCTGGCAAAGCTGGATATCCATTTGTAGAAAATAAAAAAAAATAATCCAAATAAAATTTTATAAAAAAAAATAAGATCAGTCAAGGACTTAGGTCTAAAACCTAAAACTATAAAGATCATGAAAGAAAACAATGTTGGTAGACTTAGGAGTCCTAGCCTATGGCACCAATAGACTATTAAATAGAATGTATAATGTACAATTAACGGAGGACAAACTAGACAATTGGGACCTTCTAAAAATTAAATCATTTTGTGTGCTAAAAGACTTGTCAAAAGAGTTAAAAGAGAACCTACCGGCTAAGAAAAAATATTTGGCCATGACATACCTGATAAGGAACTCATATCTAAAATTGATAGATAACTGCAACATCTGAACAACAAAAAAATCAAACATCTCAATCACAAAATGAGAAGACATGAAAAAACATTTTGCCAATGAAGACATCCAGATGACCAACAAATACATGAAGAAATACTCCATCTTTAGCTGTTATAAGTTTTGTCGTTGTTGTTGTTAAGTGCTGTAAAATCATAGACAACTCATAGTGACCCTATGAATAAAAGACCTGAACACTTGTATAACTTTCATCATTTTTCCAAGTTCACAGGGTTTCCAGAGGCAAGCTGTTTTGGAAGTGGATGCCATTCCTGCTTCCAAGCTTGTTTTAATTGGGACTTCCACCAAACACTGTCCACCCTGGGTGACCATTACCGCATTTCACACATCAGTGTCACAGTGTTCAGCATCACAGCAACCATGAGCTACCTCTGTACAGCAAATGGAAAGGCCAGTGCTATCCACTTAGAAGAATGTTTGACCCAAAACAATTAAAACCAGGCCTGAGTTGTTAGGTGCTGTTAAGTCAACTATGACATATAACAACCCCATGAACAATGGATCTGACCCTTGTCCTATCTTTTGCCATGTTCACAATCTCTAACACACTCAGACCCATCTTGTCAAAGGTTTTCCTCTTCTTCACTGTCTCTCCACCTTCACAAGCATGATGTTCCTTTCAAAGGAATAGCCTCTGCCTAGCAACATGCCCAAAGTATGTAAAATGCAAATCAGAACAACAACAAAATATGATGTAACCCCAGCAACAAAAGCAAAGTCCAATAAGATAGCAAATGAGAAAATTAGGGATGGTATTAGCAAGACTGAAACTCTCATACAATGCTCATTGGCAATGTAAAATCATGCAATTTCAATGGAAATAGTTTGGTTTTCCTTAAAATACTGCATACAGCCTCTGTTATATAACAGAACTAACATTGGGACTGAAGGAAACTAAGAAAAGAGAGGACCAATAATGAACACTGCATTGGAACTCATGAAGGAAAGAACTGTTTAAAAGGAATGTATGAGTTGACATTATTTGCATGAAAACAGACCAGAATAAGAGCTTCATAGCAAAGTGGACTGGGATGGGAAGGGAGGAAATTATGCTACTTAATTAAAGTATATTTTTTAAAGTGAACCAGGTGGGGTAGGGAGGAAAATGTACAACAATGAATGAATGAAAATCCACTTTCTTTGTAAATTTTCATTAAAATCACAATAAAAAATTATTTTTAAAAAAGCAACCACTGTGGAAAGTGATGTGGTGCTATCTCAAAAAGTTGCAAATAGAGATACCATTTGACCCAGCAGTTCCACTACTGGCAATATACCCTAAAGAGACCATAAATGGCACCCAAGTAGATATATGCATACCCATGTTTATTGCGGCTTTGTTTACAATAGCAAGGAGTTGGAAACAACCTAAATGCCCATCAACAAATGAATGGGTAGAGAAGCTGTGGTATATTCGCACAATGGAATACTATACTGCATTGAAAAACAAGGAACTCATGCAATATTATTCAAAATGGGTGACCCTGGAGGACATTATGCTGAGTGAGGTATCTCAGTCACAAAGAGACAAATGCTATATGGTGCCACTGTTATAGAATGAGGCTGACATCGGGATGGGGGTAAGACTGAGAAAAACTGGATGAAATATGTTTACGGCATTGAAGTCTTTGTGGGAGAGAATATTTTATATTTTAGGGCATTATGTTTATAATAAGAGTATGGAATGAGGGTTGCAGAGTGGATTATATTTGGGGTTGGGGGTTATGGGGGGGATTGCATACCAATGAGGGAGTTTTTCTTTTGCTTTTGAAGGAGAGGAACAAATGGGGGGGTGGGGGGAGGGGGGCGGGGAGAAGGGTGCAACAGTGAATGAATGGAATTCCAGAATCTCTGTAGATGTTCATTGAAATGAAAAATAAATAAATTTTTTAAAAAGCTGAAAAAAATACAATTTGATCGAGCAATACTATTACAAAATATATGTCCTACAGAAATAAAAGCTGTGACATGAACAGAGACATGTATACCTTTGCTCAGTGCAGCATTAATGACAATGGCAAAGAGATAGAAATAACTTTGGCATACATCATCAGACAAATGGATAAAGAAATGATACATTCATACAATGGAGTATAATGCAACATTGAAAAAAAATAATATTTTCTTAAATTCATAACAAGGATGAATATAAAAGACATTACACTGAATTAATTCAGTCAATCACAAAAGTACATGTTTTGTCTGTTGTTGTATACCATAGAGTCAGAACCAATCCATAGCTTACCCTCTGGCAGGTTTTCAGAGGCAGTTATTTGCATAGGGGAAGATAGCCCATCTTTCTCCCACTGAGTATCTGATGGATTCTAACTACATGCTTTAGGGATTTTATCACAGTTTCTTACCATTAGACCACAAGAACCCCCCATATTATAGTCTATAATAACATAAGACCACTATTATAAAAAGTTAAGAATTAATGTAAGGACAATATGGCTATTAGCCATATAAAAACAGTACACATGTAATTGTTCAAAAGAGGACAGGAAAAGGGAGAAGGGGAGTGAAAGAAAGAGTAGGAGGGAAATCACTAGCACAAGTACAATAGAACTAGAAAATCACTGAACTAGTGAACAAATGAGATGGTGAAGAGATATAAAAGGTACAATGGGGACTTGATAAAATAGGTATAAAAGGCATTGATCAATAATAGATTATGTAAAACACTGTAAATGAGTGAAACAAAATGTATAGCAATGACAGTATGCAAACCAATAAATTTTTTAAAAATTACTTGAGAGGCTGGTCTTCACAAGGAGAAATATGACATCAGAATTGGAAGAAGACTGATCAACAACTTGCATTATGCAGATGACACAACCTTGCTCACTGAAGCTGAGGAGGACCTGAAGCATCTGAAGCAGAAAGTCAAGGACTGTAGTCTTCAATAGGAATTGAAGTTCAACATCAAGAAAACAAATATTCTTATTACTGGACCAATTGACATCACCATGATACATGGAGAATCTTGAGATTAAATTAAATTGAGAAAATTGAGATTATTAGCAATTTCATCTTGTTCATGTCCACAATCAACACCCTTGGAACTAGCAGCCAGGAAATCCAGAGATGAATTGAATTAGATTAGGGAAGTTTGCTGTCAAGGACCTCTATAGAGTGCTGAAGTCCAAAGATGTCAATTTAGAGACTAAGTGCATCTGATCCAGACTATGGTCTTTGCAATTACTTGCTATGCGTCAGTGAGATGGACAATTACTAAGGATGACAGAAGAATTGATGGCTTTAAGTTGTGGTGCTGGAGAAGAATATTCTTTTTCCTTTTTTAGAGAAGAATATTTAATATGCCATGGACTACTAAGAGAACAAGAAGTCTGTCCTGGAGAAGCTTAAACCAAATTGTTCTCCAGAGGCAAATATTTTACAGTTCTGTCTCATATACTCCAGGCATGTTCCAAGGAAGGACCAGTTCTTGGAGAAAGATAACATGCTTGAAAGGGTGGAGAAACATGCAGGAGAGGAAGACGTTCAATGAGATGGACTGACTGACAGTGAGTGCGGTAATGGGTGCAGTGAAATTGGCTCAGGATAGGTCAGGGTTAAGTCATAGATGACTCGATGGCACATTACAACAACAAGGGAAATATAGAATCATTCTTGGGTCATTATCAGGGATAGGAAGGATAGGAAAGCGAAGCAACATTAATAAATAGATACACAGTAAGATGATTGAAGAGAAAGTGGGAATCAGAATTATGAGGAAAATGTTATGGTCTTAAGGCCTTGAAGTTAATGCTAAAGAATAAATATTTATGAGTAGTTAAATTGAAAATGATTTTGTTTTTAAATTTTCACTCAAGCAACAATAATAAAGGACAGATAAAGCAGGGATTCTTGTCTTGATCTTTGGATAGACAATTGTTTTAAAAAAGAATGTTGCATCTTATAATGCAAAATAGGAAATCAGACTGAGTTTCTCTCTGGAGACAAAAAAAAAATGTAGGAGCTGTAAATCTTGATCAAAAGTATGCTTACAAAAGAACAAAAACAAACATTTTGCTGGTGACCACTCTCAAATACTTTGTCATTGCCTTTATGAAACAACGCACTTTAAGAAGAAACAGGCATATTAAAGCCCTTGTAGAACTCTCAATCCCATTTATTTCCAAAGCTCAGTAAATGTTGATAAAACTCAATGTTTGCTTAATTGATTCCATAGAGTCAAACAGTCTTTCCCTCTCTGTGATTGCTATAGTGTGGCTAGAACCTCCAAGGGTGACTGAGCAGCTGAGAGTTTCAGAGCACAGGTGCAGTAAGTCAAGGAGTTTATGCCCTCTTAGCAATAACTGGCATGCTTCAATGTCTTCTCACAACGGTGTTAGTGATCTAGACAAATTTCTTAGAATACATTGAAATCATCACATTCTTTGTGCTAAGCACCTGATAGAAAAAAGCCCAGGTGAGTCTGCTCTGATAGGTCAAATAGTAGGAATAACATCTTGTTTATTTTAGCAGACTCAGGATTTGTTTTTTTGCATAGTAGGTGCTTAAATGATTACTGGGTGACCTCATAAACTTAATGACACATGATACTTTCAGCAAGACTGAAAAACATGTGACTCTGAGCCCTAAAGGGTACTTTCTGATCAGAGGCCAAGGTGGGCTTTCCCACAAAAGCCGTAAGGTCTGTGTGGAGGGAGCTGTTTGAGGTGTGTGACTTACAAACATTTTAGGAACATTCCCAAAGAAAAAGGATTTCTTTTTCACATTCAGTACACGTTGTACACAGAACCCAGAGATGTTGAAGAAAAATTCCGTTAGGGCTGAATTATATACCAGAGGGCTCAAATTTAAGAAATAATTGTTTAGGAGACTTCATAATATTTCTGTTATGTGGGGTACAAGATCTGTATTAAATGTCTATCTACTATGTCACATGCACTGAGCTAAGCAGACAAATCATCCTAGCTTATTCTATTTCACATTCACAACTTTATGATATTGATATGTCAAGTCCATTTCTATAAATGTAAAAAAAATGAGGCTTAAAGAGAATTTTTCCTGTGGTCAAAAAATTATATTGAGTATTTATGTCAGTTATTCTGTTATTCGTAGGGTTTTAAAAAACCTGTTATTTCAGATGTGGATGATTCATCCTACTTCTCAGTCTGTCTTAGTCTGGAACTTCTGCTGAAATCTGTCATTGGTGACTCAGCTGGTATTTGAAACAGTGATAGCATATTTTCCAACATTAAAGTAACACACAAGACATCACATGTAGCAAACTGATAGACAAGTACCATACCTATAAGAGCAAATGATAAAACAAAAAAGGCAAGCAAATTTAAAAAAAAAAAGGAACTTAAAAACTCCAAGCTGTCTGGCTTAGGACCATGTACCTGGCAGCTCAGCAAATGATTGGAGTAGGTGTATAGATTCAGGTCAGAATTTCTGCTCAAATAAGTACTGGCTGAGGGCTCAAGTTAATATTCAGGGATAACATCCTTGAAGGGGGTGAACTTAGGTGACTACCATGCTGGTGCTATTGTCACTACTATGGTGGCTGGAGACAAGATGATTGAGCACAGGTAGTGTGTCTGACATTCTAGGAGGGGGTTGGAACCGGAGTGTCCAGTCAGATTAAAGTTTCTGCTTATCTGAAAGGTGGCTAGGGCCCAAAAAGGTAAATTGGGCCACTGATAGCATTCAGCCTGTGACAGAGTTTATGCTTGCCTCTGATGAGCCTTGGATAGGGTCCAACTAGATAGAGGCCTTGCTTTTGCCCATCTAGTGGATGGATGCTGGCAAAGTACCAGACAGTCACAGCTCAGCTGAAGTCCCATAGATGGCACTCTCCATAATAATACAGTGTTCCATGTATGGTCATTCCTTTTCCCAGGCAAAGGTACCGGTTAAAGGAAGGGACCTCAGTCAGAGGAGATATCCCTGCTAATTCAGGGATGACTGCAGACCCCAAGCAGAACAACCCAGCAGTTCCCAGAAATAACATTTAAAGATAAACCCATTCATGCTCCTGGGAAACAGCTCAGGTCTGGTCACAAATAGCTGAGATCAGTTGTGGAACACCTCTAATCAATCATTGGGTGGGGGTGAGGGATAGAAACTACCCTGATCTCTGGGAGGGCATGGGGGACAAAAGGAGAATTGCACCTTTCCTGGTGTTAGGTAACCACTGATGTGCATGCCAGTGCCAGACAGGGTTCCCAATCACAGAGACAACTTCTGAAAATGACCACACTGGACCCTTTGCGCTCTGAGCTACATCTGCCTCTTTGTTGTGAATTTTCTTTTGTATTCTTCCTTTAGTCTCTGAAGTACCCCTTTGTTATTTCTTTTTAATTCTGAGTTTATCATGCATACAAAGATTCTCACCACTGGGCCAATTGGCAGCATCAAGATGGATGGTGAAGAGATTGAGATTGTTCACAGCTTTTGTTTGCTTGGCTCCACAGAAAACACTCTCAGCACCAGTAGCCAGAAAATTAAAAGACATATTGCCATGGGAAAATCTGCTGTTAGGGACCTCTCCAAAGTACTGAAGAGCAATGGTATCTCTCTGGAGACTAAGGTGCATCTGATATAGGCTGTGGTCTTTGCTATCACTTATTATACATCAGAGAGTTGGACAATGACTAAGGAGGATAGAAGGAGACTTGATGCCTTTGAGCTGTGGTGTTGGAGAAGAGTATTGACTGCGAGGAAAACAATCAAATTCATCCTGGAGAGGCTCAAACTGGGCGGCTCCTTGGAGGCAAAGATTCTGAGGCTTCGTCTAACATACTTTGGACATGTTGTAAGGAGAGACCGGTCTTTGGAGAGGGACATCAGGCTTGGTAAGTTGGAGGGACAGCGCAGGAGGGGAAGACCCTCTATGGATTGATTCAGTGATTGGGTAAACGGGATGGATGTATGTGAGATGGTGCGATTGGCACAGGACAGAGCAGAGTTTAGGGCTGTTGTACATAGGGTCGCTATGAATCGCAAGTGACTCGACGGCACATAAAAACAACAACAACAACAACTTGTTTTCTATTTTCTGGTGCCTAGGCACAAAGATTTAGCCCCTTCAAACACATACATATATGAAAAAAGAAAAGACTAATAAGCACGTCTGAAAATACTGAAAATTGCACTGGAACAAAGAGAGGCCATAAAAAGGGTGGAAATACTGAAGTTAAAGAGATGAACAGAAGAAATTAAAAGGCAGTTTGAGAAAACAAAGTCTTAGAATGTGCAAAAAGCTGGAGTTAGGAAAAAAAAGGGAAGAACTTGATTTTCTCTAGCTGTAAACCAAATTCAAGTCTCAAGTTGCAATACTGAAGGATTCCATGAGGAAAGTCTTCAACAATATGGAAAGATCTTCCTTAAAATGAAAATGGAAGGAATACACATAATCACTGTATCAAAAAGAACGAGTTCTTCATGTGTCTGTTTGCCATTTGAGTATCTTTCTCTGTGAAAATTCTTTTCATGTCTTTTGCCCATTTTATAATTGGGTTATCAGTCTTTTTCTTGTGGAGGCCCAGGAGTATACCATAAACTTTTGTTATAAGACTCTTGTCTGAGATGGAATTACCACATGTTTGTTCCTAGTCTATAGGTTTTCTTATCACCCTGTTGGAAAAGGTTTTGATGTGCATAAAGATTTAATCTTCAGAATGTCCCATGCATCAATTTTGCCCTCTTTAGATTGTGCATTTCTGGTTGCATTTGGCAGTCTCTTTACACATTCGACTAGCGCTTCTAAGATTGATCCCACTTTGTCTCTTAAGAATGTTATGGTTTTGGGCTTTACTTCCAGGTCTCTGATCCACCTTGAATTGATTTTTGTATATGGTGTAAAATGTGGATCCTATTTCAGCTTTCTGCAGGTGGAAGTCCAGTTTTGCCATCCTCATGTATTGAAGAGGTTATCATTTCCTCATTTGATAGCTTTGATTTCCTTGTCAAATATTAGATGATCCAAATCACTGGCAATAAGAGAGACGCAATTCAAAACCATAATGAGATAATATCTCACTCCAGTAAGAGTGGAAAAGTTTAACAAGGCAGTAAGTAATAGATGTGGGAAAGGATTTGAGGAGAAAGGAACTCTTTTACGTTGTTGGTGGGATTGTAAAATTGTGCAACCATTCTGGAAGGCAGTTTGGTGCTTCCTCAAAAGCTGAACATAGAAATTCCATATGATTCAGCTATTCCACCACTTAGAATATAACATGAGAATATGAGAACTGAGGCACAAACTCAGATTTCTACACAAATGTTCATAGCAGCATTATTCACCATTGCAAGAACATGGAAACAGCCTAAATGTCCAATCACAAACGAATGGATTGAGAAATTATGGTACATTCACACAATGGAATACTATGCAGCGTGCAAGAGCAATAACTTTGTAAATTATTACCTAACTTGGGAGGGACTAGAGAACATTAAGCTGAGTGAACTAACTCAGCCAACTCAGTCCATTAGGATAAATATTGCATAAAACTGTTATTATAGAATGAGTATAAGTATCCAGGAGGGATGGGAGAAGCTTGAAGCAGAGCGATGTGGATGTGCAGGGGAAGGTGGGATTAATCATTGGGTTGTACCATTTGATAGGATGGGGGGTGGGTGAGGGAAATTGGAATAATTTGTTCAAATTTTTATTTGAATTTTATAAATAAACTACTTATTGTTATGCGCCTGAGACTCACAGTGAATCTATGTACAAACTCTGCTCTATCCTGAGCCAGTCTCACCGTATGCGACACACATACCACCAATACCGCAGTCACGGTGTCAATCCTCTACTGCACTGTCCCCCTAAACACAGAATCTTGCCCTAACCTGCACCACCCTCTAATCTCCACCATGCTCAGGCAGTGAAGAGCCAAGTCTCCAGCACATCATGTTGTTGTTGTTGTTGTTGTTGTTGTTATGTGCCGTCGAGTCGCTTTTGACTCATAGCGACCCTATGTACAACAGCCCCAAACTCAGCTCTGTCCTGTGCCAATCGCACTGTCTCTGATACACCCATCCTGGTTACCCCAGTCACTGAATCAATCCACCTCCTAGAGGGCCTTCCCCTACTGCACTGTCCTTCCACCCTACCGAGCATGATGTCCCTCTTCAAGGACTGATCCCTCCTTATAATATGTCCAAAGTATGTCAGATAAAGCCTTAGAATCCTTGCCTCCAAGGAGCTGCCCAGTTTAACCCTCTCCAGGATGAATCTGATTGTTTTCCTTGCAGTCCATGGTACCCTCAATACTCTTCTCCAGCACCAAAGCTCAAAGGCATCAAGTCTCCTTCTATCCTCCTTAGTCGTTGTCCAACTCTCTGATGCATAACAAGTGATTGTGAAGATCATGGCCTGTATCAGATGCTCTTCAGTACTTTGAAGAGGTCCCTAACAGCAGACTTTCCCCATGACAATATGTCTTTTAATTTCCTGGCTACTGGTTCCAAGTGTGTTGACTGTGGAGCCAAGCAAAGTAAAGCTGTGAACAATCTCAATATCTATCACTTCATCATCCATCCTGATGCTGCCAACTGGTCCAGTGATGAGAATCTTTGTATTCTTGACATTGAGCTTTAATTCACAGTGAAAGCTTCAGTCCTTGACCCTCAGCAGGAAGCGCTTCAAGTCCTCCTCAGTTTCAGCAAGCAGGTTTGTGTCATCTGCATAACACAGATTGTTGATAGATCTTCCACCAATCCTGACACCACATTTCTCATCATAGAGCCCAGCCTCCCAGATAATCTGTTCTGCATAAAGGTTGAAAAGGTATAGAGACAGGACACATCCCTGGCATACACCCTTTCCAATTTTGAACCACGCAGTTTTTCCTTGCTCTGTTCTGACTGCCTCTTGGTCCAAGTATAAACTAGTAGAAAAATAAAACAAAAAAACTAGTTGACATTGAAAATTTTCAGGAAGTAGCATATGGTCAAGAACCAATTATAATGAGTGGAAATTTCAAGCTGCACTGAAAACATTGGAAAAAATAAGACCTTAGGAAGTGATGGATGACCAATTGGCATGTTTTGATAAATAGATGAAGCCCTAAATGTTACTAGCCTATGTCAAGAAATTTGGAAAACAGACGTCCAACTGACTAGAAGAGATTTATGCTTGCTTAAATAAATAAAAAAATTCTCCAACAGAGTGTGGGAGTTATCAAATAACAACATTAATGTATATTCAAGTAAAATTTTTCTAAATATTATTTTATATTCTAGAACAGTGCATATTCATAGTACTACCAGAAATTAAATCTGGATTCAGAAAAGGTTATTCACAAGGGGTACAATTTCTGTTTTCAGATGAATCTTGGCTGAAAGCAGACAATATCAAAAAGATGCTTATGTGTGATTTATTGACTGTTCAAAGGCATTTGAAGGTGTGGATCATAACAAACTATGGATATGAAAGGCATGCAAATCTCAGAATACTTAATTGTGTTAATGCAAAACCTATACATAGACAACAAAACAATTGTTTGATCAGACCAAGGAAACACTGCATAATTTAAAATAAGGAAACATATGCATTAAGGTTCTATCCTTTCTCTATACCTATTCAAATGATTCACTGAGCAAATCATTTAAGAGGTTACACTTCATGAAGAAGAATGTGGTATAAGGATCTGAGGGAGACTCATCTGAGACTTAGAATCTGTGCTAGGCAAATGACACAACCTTCTTTACAGAGAGTGAAGAAGACTTTAAGCACTTACTAAGAATATCATAGACTTAGTCTTCAATATGGATTACATCTCAATATCAAGGAACAAAAATCTTTGTCATTGGACCACTAACGTCACAATAGATGGAGAAATATTGAAGATCTTAATAATTTTACTTGGATCCACTATCAACACCCATGGTAAAAGCAGTTAAAAATCAAAAGAGGTATTGCATTGGAAAAAAAAATCTGCTGTTAGTGAACATTTCAAAATGTTAAAGAGGGGGAGAATGGAGGGAACAAAATTAGTAAATACATAGGTTGAGTGAAGGAAATGCAATGGACATTGGAAGTTTAAGACATTGTAATATATTGTATTGTTCTTGTTTTGTGTGCCATCGAGTCAGAACTGATTCATAGCTGACCCTTCAGCAGGTTTTCCGAGGCTGTAAATCACTTGGAAAATGGTTGCCCATCCTTCTCCGGCAGAGCAGCTGATGGATTCAAACCATGTACCTTCAGGATTGAAGAGTGGCTTCTAACCACTAGACCACAAGATATCCCTACTTATTGCATTAATTAATGGAAATTAATAATATAATACAAAATGTATATGTTGAGATTCCAAGATGGTGGCTGTGGCAGAAACAGTGTGACGAGCTCCGGTAACAGCAGACCACATGGAGGAGAGCCACCATGGCCTTCTACAGACCTCTGTTTATTGATAATTGAACAGTTCAACAGTTGATGACTGGTCCTCGGTGTAGATTGAGGCTCAACATCAGGAGATGAAGGATTCCCAGGGAGGAATGTGTGAGTCCCATGGCTCCCAGCCCCCTGCTGCCAAGCCCATGCCTCAGCCTCAGCTCCATGAGGCTCCCACCACCAGACACCAAGGATCCCCTCACCTAGTATGTAAGGTAGGTACCCCCCCCTCCGAGTGTGGTGCAGCAGAACTGCCACACCACTACAGAGTGGAGTTGTTCTGGGGAGAATTCTTGGCATCAAGATAGTGGTGGTGTGAGACGCAGTGGCAGGCTGGGGTTTCCTTGGGCAGGCTAGAGAAGAAGATCACCAATACAATGGATTGATGAGTCACTGTGAGCTGTCTATGACTTGACAACACTTAACAGTGGCAGCATGTCCAAGACAGCAGATATCCTAAATGCACCACATCTTTTGATCTGTCAACTGCCTCTGCCAAGAACTGTGCAGACCTGGGGCAGGTCTGTTAACCATTCCCAGGTCCCCTTCTCCATTTATAAAGGGAGAGGACAATGACATCTACTTCAAATTACAGTATGACAACTTATGAGGGGGGTTAACGGTGGTGGTGTTGGAATTGGGGACATTGTCCCTGGCCACATGGTCATTGATGAGGCATAGAGTCTGGACTTGGGGGGGGACTTTGGTGGAGAGTGTGCCAGCCAGCCCTTACGGTGTGTCGTCTGGCCCTCGGGGGGTGCTTCCAGACCTCATGGTGGGCTATTTTGGCCTGGGGAGAACTGTTTGGCCCTTGCTGTGTCAGGCAAGCCATTCTTGGCCCTCAGGGCTAGCTGTGTTTAGCCCTCAAGGCGAGCCATGTTTGGCCATGGGACGACCCAGCTTCAGCCTGTGGGGCGAGCTGACCCTCAAGGTGAGCTCCTCAGCCCTCAGGTTGTGCCATCCGACCACTGGGTAGAAAAAACTGCCTAGGGTGTACAGAGAATTTTATATAGGCTACTTTCCTCCACTCTCTCCCCCAATACACCTCTAAGTAACACCCCCAAAGCCCTTCTATTTGTAACTCACAAGTTCGTTCTCTCTAGGTTTGCTCGCTTTCCTATAGGTAACCTTAACACCGAGTTCTACTCCAGACCTGACTCTGAACCCAGTTCCAGAGACAAAAAGAAAATACAACTCCCAGATAAGGAAGAAAAGGAGGATGGCGTCTCAGGTTCAGTCAGCTATCCTCACTGGACCTACCTGGGAAAACACTTTGCAGTCCAGAGGGAAGAAAAGTCAGGAAAATGTCTTCTAACAGAACAAGAAGGCAAGCAGCTTTAATCCAAGACCACCAGTAAGGTGATAAAGTGTGTTCCCCTTCCCCCTTCACATCAAGGCACCTGTTCAGCATGAAGGAGCCAGAGTGTCTGCGCCCAACTCCAAAATGAGAAACCCACAAGTGAATAAGACAGTTTGTTTAATCACCACTGGACTATGCTTACCATTGCCCTGTATCATCTGGTCCCCACCGGATCCTTTTCATTTCCTTCACCTGTTTCCCCCACCAACCAAATTGTGCAGCCTTGCAACTGCATCCCTGCAGTTTTCATCCTTGCCCATCCTCACCCTTCTGCTCCCAACCCTCACCTCCTTGTATCCCCAACATGTTTTTCCCCCAAAATTTTTTTAAAATCCAATTAAAAAATTCTAAAGATCAAGGATTTCAAAATAAAGACTCAGGGGTTACTAGTCGAAGCTTTAATATTTCCAACTGCTTTCTATACATCTAAAAATTAAACAATGAATAAGAAAGATCTAAGTGCCTTTAAATTATATTGTTGATGAGAAGTCTGTACTATCCTATGAACTGTTAAAAGAACAAAATAAATGTGTCTTGGAGGAAGTGAAATCAAGGTGCTCTTTAGAGACAAGGATGGTGAAACTTTGTCTCACATACTTTGAGCTGCTATTAAGAGGTCCCGGAATCAGAGGAAGGCTCATCAATAATCTATGTCATGCAGGTGACACAACCTCATGTGCTGAAAGTAAAGAGAACTTGAAGTACTTGCTGCAGAAGATCAAATGCAACCTTCAAATGGACTGTATCTCAACATCAGAAAAACAAAATTTCTCACCACTAGCTTGATAGGTAACAACATGATAGATGGAAAGAATATTGAAACAGTTAATGGCTTCATCTTATTGGGATCCACCATCAGCATAGTTGGTACCAGCAGAAGGAGACCAGGAGACACACTGCACTGAGAAAGTCTGAAGTTAGGGACCTCTCCAAATTGAGGAGCAATGATATCAGTTCAAGGACTAAGGTGCACCTGAATTGGACCCTAGTCTTTTTCCATCACTTGCTATGCATCTGAGAGCTAGACAATGAATAAAGACGACAGAAGATTTAATGCTTTTAAGGTCTGGTAT
This sequence comes from Elephantulus edwardii, assembly GCF_000299155.1. Lineage (NCBI taxonomy): Eukaryota > Metazoa > Chordata > Mammalia > Macroscelidea > Macroscelididae > Elephantulus > Elephantulus edwardii. Next base: position 2,232,216 of record NW_006399913.1, read on the forward strand.
TGGAGAAGAGAGAATATTAATGTCCTCTGGACTTCCAAAGAACAGATATTTCTTGGAGAAGGTGCAACTAGAATGTTCTTCCGAAGCAAACTAATGAAGCAGTGTCTCACTTTAGGCTTGTTGCTAGGGGAGGATATTTCTTGGAGAGGGATAACATGTTTGGAAAAATGGAGGGTCAACAAAAGAGAGGGAAATCCTCAACCTAATGGATTGACACAGTGACTGCAGCAATGGGATATAGTGTGTCAGAGACTGTGAGGATGGCATAGGATATGGCAGGGTTCTGATCTGTTTTTCACAGGGTTGCTATGGGTCATATTTGATGTGATGGCAACTAACAAGAACAACAGCATGAAGTCCTTGTAAAGAGATTTCATGCTAGGAATGGTAGAGGGTCAAAGTGAAACAGAACAAGATGGATTGACACAATGACTGCCATAATGGATTTAAACATGATTGAGATGTGACAATGGCACCGGATAGGGAAAGGTTTGGATCTGTTTGGGCCATAGTCAACTCAAAGGCTTCTGACTACAAGAAGTTATGTCAATATGAATGAAAATCTGGAATATGAATTCTTAACCACTATGGTAGTCTAGTGGCAAGTAATTCTACTGCCAGCCTTAAGGCAGGTAGTTTGAATCTACTTTTGAAGAAATAGTTGAGCAATCTTTTACCATGTGATTTAAAGTCTCTGAAAACCCACTGGAGGATCAGCTATGATTTGACAGCACATAACAACACACAGAATTGTTGCTATACTTCAGGAGCAGGGCCTCAAATTCAAGATTCTATCTATCATCTATCTATTGATATATTTATATATCAATAGATAGATATAAAACATTGACTCTAAAAAAAATTAATGGTGGAGGATTGTCTGAACAGATCATCATCTGTTTCTTTTTCCATGTACTGTAAAATATATCTGGAGTTTGTAAATACCAGTGGAAATGTCCCTAGACTCCATTTTCTATGATTATGGTCTTTTGTTGTGTGCTGTATTTACAGCTAAAATACAGCTCTTGCTGGCCTTCTTAATTCAATTAAACTGTGTCCTCTGTGTGTGGCCCCAGAGACGTTAGTCTCAGGCTTTAATGCCAGGGATAATTGTGCTTCTCTAATGCCATCGGTTTGCTTTCTTTTCATATGCATTGAATCACGTAAATATCCACATTCCGGTCTTCTTTTTGGCTGCCAAAAATGCATGGCTACACACCTGCTTATTTACAGCAACTTACATTGCAGGTAATTACTCTTACTGAGGCAGAAAATCTGCCAAGAATTACTTTCTACTTGAGAATATGTTACAAGTAATTTCCTGACTTCCTTTCCTAACCATCTTTTCTTCCCTTTCCCTTTCCTTTCACCTTCCCCTTCCCTTTCCCTTCTCTCTTTCTTTCTGTCTCTCTCTCTCTCTTCTCTCTGTCTCTCTCTCTGGATAATTGTGCAGAACAGTTAAAAGATCCTCAGTAATGAATGACAATTGATGCTTCTAAACACAGAAGACAGATTCCTTTTCCTCAAGTAGTTTACACTGAAGAGAGTAATGAGCAGATTAAAAAGAAATAGTAACATTTAATTTATAGTGGAAATACATACAAAAGTGAGTTCCTTATCCTGCCAAGGGAAGCTTAAAGAAAAATTTATTATAGAAGAATTGACAGTTTATAAAGGTCTTCACACAAAAAGGCATCTTTACTCAGTACCATATGCTAGGCTGACTTTTTTTTGTTATATTAGTTTACCAAAGCCTCCACATGATAGCTGTATTTTCTTCTTTCCCTCATTTATTACATAGCTAATAAAAAGGAGGCTCAAGGAGATCAAGCATTTGCTAAGGGTCATGCAAGTTTATGCACTGAGGTTAAGAGTTCTACCTAATTCTATTTGTCTTCAAACCTCCTCTTTCCTCAGGAATTATCGCCATTCCTGTGTAATGAGGAAATGAGATTGTAATCATGACTGGAATGAATTATACTTTCCCAAACTCTTACATACTCTCCTTTCTCTTCATTTTAAAATCTGAAAATCAGTGGCCTTTATGATTATTGTGATATATATTCATACATTATTGAAGAGGAATTGAGTAGCTTTTAATGAAATGATGTCCATCTATCATGATGTTGCCTATTAGGCCAGTGGCAAGAGTTTTTGTTTTTTTTGATGTTGAGATGTAATTCATAAGTAAGGCTGTACTCTTTCTTCTTCTACAGCAAACATTTCAAGTTCTCCTTACTTTTAGCAAGAAAGATTGTGTCATATGCATGAAGCAGATAGTTGATGAGTCTTTTTCATAGAGTCTAGCTTCTTAAATGACTTGCTTAGCATATGGTTTGAATAGGTATGGAGAGAAAAATATAACCCTGATGCATACTTTTCCTCATCTTAAAACGATATAGTGTTTCCTTGCTCTGTAGTGAAAATAACCTGAACAGAACAGAACAGAGCTAAAAAGAAGATTCCAAAGGACAGCTCAAGAAGACAAAGCATTCTGTTGTAACAGAATGTGCAGCAAGCTAGAAATAAAGAATAAAAAGAGAAGAACTTGCTCGGTGTCTCTCAAGCCAAAAGAAATGAAAAACAAATTCAAACCTCTAGTTGCAATACTGAGAGATGTTGTTGTTATGTGCCATCGAGTCATTTGCGACTCATAGTGACCCTGTGTACAACAGCCCCAAACCCTGCTCTATCCTGTGCCAATCGCATTGCCTCTGACACACCCATCCCGATTGCCCCAGTTGCTGAATCAATCCACCTCATAGAGGGTCTTACCCTCCTGTGCTGTCCCCCCACCTGTCCAAGGACCTGTATCTCCTTACAATATGTCCAAAGTACATCAGACGAAACCCCAGAATCCTTACTTCCAAGGAGTAGCCTGGTTTAACCCTCTCCAGGATAAATCTGTTTGTTTTCTTGGCAGTCCAGAGTACATTCAATACTTTTCTCCAGTGAAAGATGCTGTGGACAAAATATTGAATGATCCAGGAAGGGATGAGGTCCTGGATGTACTAACCATTCTGTTTCAAGAAATTTGGAAGAGAGCTACCAGCTACCTGGGCAGCTGACTGAAAGAGTTCCATATTTGTTCCCATTCCCAAGAAAGGTGATCCAAAGAATGTGGAAATTACTAAACTATATCATTAACATAGCATTCAAGCAAATAAAATGCTGAAGATCACACAGAAATGACTAGAAAATGATAAAGAACTGCCAGAAGTTCAAGCTGGATTTAGAAGAGGCCATAACACCAGGGATATCATTGCCCATGTCAGATGGATTCTGGCTGAAAGTAGAGAATAATCAGAAGACTGTCTACTTATGCTTTATAGACTGTGTAAAGGTATTTGACTTCGTGAATCATAACAAATTATGGCTAACATTGAGAAGAATGGGAATCCCAGAACATTTACTTATGCTCATGCAAAACATATACTTAGATTTATATCATAATAATATAAATGGGAGAGTACAAGTCACTGCTTAGCATTCTTATTTTGAAGGTTTTTTCAAATGAGTATATGTACTTTATGTTTCATTTCAGAAAGTGGGAAAGCAAATTCCACCTAAAACACCTGGTTGAGTGTTTTCAAGTGTCTTTTGTGTAGACAGAGGAATGTAAAAAATGATTGCCTAAGTTTTACCAAGCTTACTTTCGAATCACGCTTGTCTCAGGAAAGGAAATGTCTTCCGCCCCACTAAGAATCTTGTGATCAGTCGTATTCTTGATTTAAGTGTCTCTCAAAAGGTAGGCTTTTAAAGGAGTTTCATTCCATGTTTAATTAAGAAAGGGTTCAGGTCAGTTTTCTTCAATGTGGAAAATCCATGCCTGACCCCTCACAATCCTCAGTAGTCACTGACAGCACACAAGAACCATTGAAGAGGCTTGAAGATTAGCATTAATGGATTAAATCTGGACATACCTATAGGGAGCTCTGGTGGCCTAGTGGTAAGAAATGGTGCTAAAACGCTGAAGGCATGCTCTTTGAATCCACCAGCTGCTCTGTAGGATTAACTCCAGAATGATTAATTGCCTCTGAAAACCTCCTGGAGGGTCACCTATGGGTTCTGACTCGATGGCACACAACAACGACATATAGTAGCTATAAGTCATAACTAACTTAAGAACAGCAGGTTTGTTTTGGGTTTATAGCTAAAAAAGCAGCATGAACTTTTAAAATACTCATTAAATATTCTCAGTCAAAACAAACAAACAAAATCTTTCCTTATAGAAATATATTTAATCTTTAAGATTTCAGCCTTCACTCTAGAACACTTCCACAAATTAAATGTGTCTGCTAACTTTTCTATCATAAAAGCTATTAGCCAGTTTTATAATTTTAATCTGCTCACTGATTTTCTCCCCTGCTCCTCTGTAACCTTTCCAAAGGCAAAAATGGTAGCCATTCCAGTCAACTTTGTATCAATAGTACCCAGCCAAATGCTAGGCAGAGTATGAAATCTATTTGTTAAGAGAATAAAAGATAGTCAATTAAAAGGAGGAGAATTGATGTCTTTTAGTTGTGGCACTAGAGAGAATTCTTGAAAACATCATGGACCACCAAGAATACAAATAGATCTATCATTGAGAGGGTGAAAGTTTCTCCTTGGTGGCTAGGATTTTAAATCTCTGTCTCACATAGTTTGGGCACCTGGCCATGCAGAACCAGTCCATGGAGGACATCATACTCAGAAGGGTGGAGGGATAGGGCAGAAGGGGAAGATTTCTGATAAGATGGATAGATATGGTATCTGAGACAATGGTTGTTGAGACTGGCTCAGGACAAGGAAGGGTTCAGAGCTGCTGTACATAGGTTCACTATATGCCTCAGGTGACTCAAGGGCACATAACAACAACATACTATATTGGTTGTTTTTATAAGCTTTTTGTTTAGAGTCAATAAGACCTCAGGGAGGTCTTATTATACTTTGGAGGAACATTCTTCTAAGTGGTATAGCACTCTTCTGTCAATATGTTGTAGTGAAGTAACCTGGGTTTGCTGTGATGCTGAACCTTTTGCCATTGGGGTGTCAAATACCATAACAGTTACCCATGGTGGACAGTGATTGGTGGAGCTCCCAGTTAAAGACAAATTTGGAAGTAGGTGTGGCATCCACTTCCTAAACATCATGCCTCTGGAAACTCTACGAACTTTGACAAATGATTATAGTTATAGAAAGGCTTCAGGCCTTTTGTTCAAAGAGTCCCTATGAGTCATGCTAAACTTAATGGCAATCAACAACAACAATTATATAAAAATGTCTGAAGCAGTACATCCACAGAGAAATGCCAGAAATTCAAACTGGACTCAGAAGAGGCTGTTAAACAAGTTATGGTTGATGATATCAAATGAATCCTGGCTAAAGGAAAGAATACCAAAAGGCTGTTTACTTGTATGGGGATAGGCGTATCAGAGTCAGGAGACTGGCCCAGGACAGGGCAGGCTTCAGCGCTATTGTTCATAGGGTTGCTATGAGTTGCAGATGACTTGACAGCATGTAACAACAACATAGGATCACACAATTTGGTGGGTGGAGGGAGGGGTTGTAAAGTAAATGGGAAAGATCCAGGAGGAATCTGGAAAGACAGGGTAATGGTGGGCATAGTTCAATGGTGATTAAAACAAAATCAATGTGAATGAGGGATAGTGTGAAACACATTGTATATGAATTTTGTATGCAAAACAATGTAAAACAAAACACACACACATACACCATTAAAATAATCACAATAAAATCTTTTGGTTAGCAACAAAGTTCTTAATCACTTTGCCATATCCATGCTTCTATCACCAGCATCTTCTGTCACTGTAGTAGCTCTTTTTCTCAAGACTTTTTGATTTCTCCTGCTTAGAGTAGGTGCAGCCTAAACAGCAGAATACTCACTGACTGTTCTCTGCCTTGTTCATCTTCCAGGTTCCCTCTGTCCAAGAAACGACTTCTTAGCTCTTATTTTGCGCAATCTTTTGATCATGTTTTCCTGCTCTAGAAAATGTTCCATCTTTTCCTCTTATGTTTTAAAACTATTATGCATTAATTTTCTATTTTACATCATTTTACCTTCTCTATTATTGCATTTTTTCATATTAAAGATTTTACTTTACACTTTGCAATCAAGAATTCATAATATTAAAAAGCTTATTTTTTCTTATTATTTCTAAACATTTTGGAAGAGCTTCTAAAATATCTAGCTCTCTTCTTAGGACAATTCATAGAATATTTAGATGATAGTTATATTTTGAAAAAATTTTTAGAGCACTGTATATTTATTACTTTATGAAGGTCTGGACTGAAGACTTAACATAGCATGAATGGTTTGTAAATGATTATATATAGGGTAATGTTGTTGTTATTGTGTACCATCAAGTCAGATCCAACCCTTAGCTGACTCTCTGGCACATTTTCAGAGGACGTTAATCACACAGGAGGAGATTGCTCATCCTGCCAAAGAGCAGTTGGATTCAAACCACTTGCTTTTGAACTGAGCATTTTAGAGGTTACGAGGCAGCTTCTTGCCACCAGGCCACCAGAGCTCCCTATGCAGGATAGTACACATGACACTAATTAGCATATGTCTAGAGTTACAGTTTAATTCACAATTCTAATTTTAGATGAGTATAAGCAACTTATGATATTAAATGCAACCCCTTGTGTAGATGAAGAGGTTCAGTGTTTAATCAAGGTCAAGTGGTCAAACCATCTTTTGTTTACACATTCTCAGCATGATATTGCTTGGATGGAGTTTAGAAGCAGATGCTTTAGTTATCTAGTGATACTGTAAAAGAAAAAGAAATGCAAGTGTATAGGTTTAGAGAACAGAAACGTAGTTCTAAAAGTTCAAGAAGTGAGAATTGATATTCAGAGTGTGGCGCCTGGGGACAGGTTTTCTTTCTCTATTTTAGGGTCCACTAGCTGCTGTAATCTTGGCATTTCTGGACTTGCTCGTCCATCTATCCTGTATGCCTGTCTTCACTTATCACCATCCTCCAGTGTACGTGCCCTGTGACTGTATGGTGTACCCTAGTAACCTCCCTTAAAATGGCTACACCTAAACTAAGCTAGCTGAGGTCTTAGACTTGTTTTTCTAACTTCTTCCCATGAGGAATGAGGGCAAGCTAACTGTTCTCCTGATCGTTTTTACCCATGCTTGCATAACTAGATACACAACAAGCAGGTGTTGGTTTTTCCCTTAAACTAAGCTGTGTACTGTTGTGTTTACCATCAGCCTAGATAACTCTTTGCTTTGTATTGGAGGTGGTTTGTGCAGGAATAGAGTTAGCTTCTTCCCCTCTCCTTCACCACCTTCAGCTTTAATTCTCTGGTCCGCTGCCACTCACATTGTGCAGCACTGCAATTTCCTCCTGGTCAGTAAGTTTCCTGTTTCAATAAATTAATGTCTTTTAGTTTGTCTCTGAGTCAGTTGTATGGTCTGTCTGTAAACACAAACCTTAAGGAGTTCTCTCTCTAGGGAACAAGCCATAATGTTGTCTACTCTGATCTTCTTACAACTCAGAAATTATTAGATTTAGAATTCACGCTATTCTTATTTAAACCTCATCAACATAAAGAATGAAACCCTATAATGATGCTATTTAAAGGTATAGAAATTAGGATTTAACACACAGAGGAAGGAAGAAACCCTCACTGTTGAAAAAAAATATTTTTTTTTTTTATCCAATTGTTTTGTTCTGGGTCTAAATATTTTCATCCCAATTGTTTTATTCTGGGTCTGAAGCAGACTAAAGGGGGTCTCCTGATAGCCCAATGTCGTTAGTAACTCGGATATAAGTGTCTTTGTGCAAGCTGTTCCTCTTGCCAAATATGCCTGCTCCAAGTTTCAACCTGAATAATTTCTATGTATATATGTGGTTGGAAATCACTTTGTCTGGGAAGTATATCAGCTTTCCTGAGGAGCATATGCAACCTCCATAAGGTTTCTTCCATTCTTTGTGCCTCCTTCCATTCCTAGACTTATTCACATTGTGAATGTCTAGTAAGAAGTTTGTCTCACAAGATGTTCTTTAAGAATTGAAGGGTAGAGATTATGTCATACCTGGTAGGTTCTCAAGGAATCAGTGGAAATGAGCTATCATGAGTAGTGTCAGCATTAAAACCAAAAGCATGTTTGATACATTACCAGAAGAAGTATTTGCCCCCCCCCCCGCCCAAAATTCATACTGATAGACTAAATTGACCTAAATTCTCAAGGTTGTTTCTGTTTACTTGCTTGTTTTTGGTGTTGTGGTTTTATTTTTTAGAGTCAGGAAGTGAAATAACGTTTCCGAGTTTTTCATTTATCTATCAAACACATAAACTATTGGAAAACACAAAACCACCCAGAAATGTCATCAATTCAAGAACAATTGGATTCATCTAAGCCTACTTACTTCAAGCCTCACAGAACGAAAGACCTTTTGAAAGAGAGTGCTTGCTGCTGCTCATACAAAAAAGTTCTACCTTATCCATAGCCAAGTTCTTGGAGGTGAGCTTACTGTATGCTAGACAGTTAGCATGCACTGTACACAATCATTATAACAGTCTTGGATTGCAGGAAAATCTTCAACCTTCACTGTATGTTAGCGTGAGGCCAAGCCAGAGGTTTAAAGACTTCCTCAATTCACACAGAAAGCTTAAAGGAAAATGGAGATTTGCACAGACCTCTATGTGATCTCAAAGTGGATATTCTTTCTACTAGAACTTTCTTGCTGTAAGAGCAAGAGTGACATGAATAAAAATGTTATGGCCTAGTCCATATGGAGCGTGCGGCCAATCCAGAGGCAGCACATCTCTGGTAATTTGAATCCAATAGCATCTCCAAGGGAGAAAGATGGACAATCTCTCCCTGGGCAATTAGCCTCCAAAAACCCACAGGCGGGTCAGATGCATCCTTTATGACTAGACAGCCAGGCAAACATTTTTACCTCAGAGTTTATTCAGATCACCCACCCCCACACACTGCCAGTACCTTTGCTGTTGTAAGAAAATTCTTAAGTCGTTTCCTTTAAAAGTGCACCTGGTTGAGAACTAAAGTGACTATTTATCCTTAGAAAACCTCAATATATTCAAGGCTTTTGAAAAACTAATTTAAATTCTCTAGTTTAGTCTTATGGCCCCAACCTCCTGATACTGGGTTTTAAATTTGCTTTTCTTTCCAAATTCAAGTAAAGTTCCTGCTGGCTTTTATAAATGCACCTTTCTCACTGGAAAACATAGCTTTCTGATGACTTTCATGTTTGTTTGCTAGTTTTTCTGAGAAAAAGAACAGAAGCTAACAGGATATATATATTCTTTTCCTCTCTCTTCTTCTGGCCCTTAGAGGTTGTGGTAAAAGGTGGATAAGATTCACATTAAACCCCCTCTTTTTTTTTGTCATCCAAAAGCCCAGCAGGTAAAGAGACCCCATATATTGAAAGCATCCCCTGCTGATTTTCAAAGGTGGCCTCAATTTCTTTTAGGCCACTGGAGATTTTCATCTATAAAAAGCTAGCTTTAAGAGAAATAGCCTGGAGCCTAGTCACCATTGCAACATTAATAGATCAGTGTCAGGAACTTACAAGAAGGGAGAAAAATAACGAGGGACAACATTCGTCTCTTGACATTTTGGAAAGGGTTCAAAATGTCATTTCGTGAATTCTGATGCAAATTTAGCATGAAGCACGTAAATAAAACTCTAGGCTTGAAATTTAGTTCTTTTGTTACTTGTTTGTATTTATGGTTATGTGATCCTGCCAAACCTGAAGAGGAGCTGAAATATTTGCTGCAGAAGGTCAAGGACTGTAGTATTCAATATGGATTGAAGCCCAACATTAAGAAGACAAATATTCTCACCATTAGGCCAATTGGAAACACCATGATAGATGGAGAGGAGATTGAAATTGTTAACAATTTCAGCTTGCTTGGTTCTACAATCACTCTTGGCATGAGGATCCTGGAAAACAAAAGACAAACTGCATTGAGTAACTCTACTATCAGGGACCTCTCCAGAGTGCTGAAGAGCAACAATGTCAGTCTACAGAGTAAGGTGTGCCTGATCCAGGCCATAGTCTTCACAATTACTTGCTATGCATCTGAGAACTAGACAATGACTAAGGATGAGTTGTGGTGCTGAAGATGAGTACTGAGCATACCACGGACTGCCAAGAGAACAAACAGGTCTGTTTTTGAAATGGTGAAACCAAGTTGCCCCTCTGAAGCAAGGGTTGTGAACCCCTCTATCTGTCATACTTTGGGCATATTGCCAGGAGGGACCAGTCCTTGGAAAAGGACATTATACTTGCAAGGGTAGAGGGACAGCACAATAAAAGACCTGGATGAGACAGATTGACGCAGTAGCTGGGGTAATAGGAGTAGGTGTGTTGGAGACTATGAGATTGGCTCAAGATAGGACAGGGTTAAGAGCTATTGTACGTAAGTTTGTAGACTCAATGGCACATAACAACAATAATACATTAAAAATATAATCTCACTAACATCAAATACCAGGTGTTGAGAAATGGTGGATCACTGTGGGGGAGGCCACCCCTCTTTTTCTCATTGATCTACTTGCAAATTCACCAGAAAGGAACCACTTTTGTGCTTGTAGCACAAATCCTTATGAACTACACCAGCAGAGATAAATTTCACTAAACTGTGTACTTGAAAATGTTGAACTGATGAATGTTGTATCTACATTTTTACAGTAAAACAATTCATACAAATACACATTAAAATGTGATAATTTCTTTTTCTTGTACAACTTTTTTTCCCCAAAATCAAACCTTTGTTTTATCTTTCTGGAATTTTGAGAAGAAAAAAATTATTAGATTGTCCAATAGGAATTTGTGGCTGTTTATTTCTTACTTTCACCCATTTTCTATGTTGCTCAGATTAAATAATTTCTTTTGAGGTCTTCCATCTGAACTCGTTCCTCTTATATTCCTTGTGCCAATGAGCCCAAGCAGTGAATTCTTTATTGAAGGTACAAGTATTTTTAGTTCTCAAATATTAATTTGGTTCTTGATTACATCTTCTATTAGTTAGCTTGCTCAATATTCTATTTTTCATTTATTTCAAGAATGCTAATAATCCCTTCTTGAAACAGCCTTTTAACAGCTGCTTTAAATGCTGCAAAATTATTCCAACAGCTCTGTCTTCTAAATTTAGTATCTCTTGACTGCCTTATCTCCAAAAAATGAGGTTTTCCTTGCTTTTTATATGCTTATTAATTTTGAATTTTATTTCACTTAGAAATTATTGAGAACACATGTATTTTGAGAGGTTTTCCTTGTCAGTTAGATTCAGATTGAAAATTCAATCCCATTTTTCAGGGACAGCAGTTCCAATGTCAGCCCAGCTTTCTGAATCCTAGTGCTGGCTTAATGGATCCACATGAGCTCCACCTAGTGGCCAGTATTTCTCTATCTGCTCGTTCAGTTTTTAGAGTTTTTGGTATGTTGATGAGAAACAGATCTACACAAGCATAGCCTATAACTTCATATGCTGTTTTCATGAAGTCACTTTCATGAATTTGGCTATATTCTAAACTCTTTGGGAGTTTCTATTGTTCTTGGGGTCACTTTTTGATCCACTAGCTAGAAAATTGCACGTAAATAAGGAAGACAGAAGAATTGATGCCTTTGAGTTGTAGTAATGGTAAAGAATATTAAATATATCATTGACTGTCAAAAGAACAAAGAAATCTATCTTGGAATAAGAGAAGAAGTGCAGCCAGAATACTCCTTAGAGGCAAGGATGGTAAAAATTTGCCTCATATATTTCAGACATGTTTTACGAAAAGCCTGACCCTGGAGAAAGACGTAATACTTGATAAAGGAGAAAGTCAGTAGTGTTCAAGAGAAAGATCTTCTTCCAGAGGGAGTCAGACAGGGGCTGTAAAAACGGACTCAGGAGCAGCAGTGATTGTGGGGATGGTGCAGTATGGGCAGAGCTTCCTGCTGCTGCTCTTAGGGTTGGAATGAATTGTGGCTGTCACTGTATCACTGAATGAAAACAGCCAGAAAAAGACATTTTAGTCATCTAATTGTACTGTAAGGGGTCCTGGTGGTCCAGTGGGTTATGTGTTGGGTTGATAAGCATAAGGTCAGTGGCTCAAATCTACCAGCTACACCAGACAAAGATAAGTAGTCTTCTTCTGTAAAGATTCACAGCCTTGGCAACCTGATGGAGGGTTGCTCTGAGCAGGAATTTACTCAGCTGCAGTTGAGGTATTCTACTTTAGGGAAGACCACACCACAGGTTCAAAATTGAAGTTGCTGTGTACCATCAAGGTGGAACCAAGTCACAGCTGATCCTCCTGTGGGTTGAATGAGGGAGTAAACTGCACAAGAGGAGATTGCTTATCTTTCTCCAATGGACTGCTGGTGGATTTGAACTACAAGCCTTTGGTTGACAGTACAATGCCTTACCACCAAAATATTTAGTAATAAAGTAAACTATTCAGTTGTAAAGATAAATTAATTTCAATGTACATTTTAAGCAAATAAAAACTAATGTAAAACTCTATAATGATCAAAATATTAATATTTCAAATAAAGATAGGATCCAGCTAAAGATAGAATCCAGTGTTTCCAAACTAAGCATTTCTCATGTTCTCATTTTAATCTCATCCTACTTTGCTGCATAGTCCTACAATTGCACCCATATGGAGTAAATACTGTTGTTAGGTGTTGTTGAGTCAATTAGGACTCAGCGACCCCATGAGCTACAGACTGAGTACTATCCTATCCTTGGCGATTGCCACCATTGCTGATACACTTGAGCCCATTGAAGAAGACACTGTATCAACCCAGGGAGGGTCTTCCTTGCTTTCACTGACCCTCCATCCTTTCAAGCATAATGTCCTTTTCTAAGGAATAGACTCTCCTAGTAACATGGCCAAAGTATGAGAGATGGAGCTTTGCCATCCTCGCCTCCAAGGAGCACTCTGGCTGCACCTGTTCCAAGATATATTTGTTCACTCTTTTGACAGTCCATGGTATACTCAGTGTTCTTCTCTAGCACCACAAATCAAAGGCATCATTTTTTGTCATCCTTATTCATTATCCAGCTCTCAGATGCACAGCAAGTAATTAGAAAGACCGTGGCCTGAATCAGGCACATCTTAGTCTTGAAACTGACAGCACTGTTCTTCAGTATTTTGGAGAGGTCCCTGACAGTGAGTGGACTTGCCCAAAGCAATTAGTCTCTTGATCTTTTGACTAATGGTACCAAAGGTGTTGATTGTGAATCCAAGCAATATGAAATCATTAACAATTCCAATCCTTTCTCCCTCTATCATGACATTGCTCACTGATTCAGTGGTAAGGACCTTTGTCTTCCTGATTTTAAGATGCAGTCTATATTGAAGGCTGTATGTAGTCTTTGATCTTCTTTGATGGAAGGAATACAGAGTTACTGTATTAAAGAAAATGGAACAACATTGAAAAATTTCAAGAAGAACAATATAAAAAAAGCCAAAGGTAACAAAGGAAGAAGTAAAAGCTGTGCTGAAAACACTGGCAAAAAATAAAGCCCCAGGAAGAGATTAGATACTGACTTTTTTCAAATTACAGGTGTAACCCTGGGCATGCTTACCACTCTATGCCAGGAAATTTGGAAAAACAGCTTAATGGCTGACTGACTGGAAAAGATCCAGATTTGTTCCCATTCCCATGAAAAGTGATTCAACAGAATTTGGAAATTATTGATGAATATCATTAATATCACATGCAAGCAAAATATTGCTGAATTTCATCTGGAAATTACTGGAACAATACATTAACAGAGAACTTCCAGAAGTTCAAGGTTGAGAAAGAGGCCATGGCCTCTTACAAGGTTGTTAGTGCTAATGTCAAATGGATCCTAATTGAAAGCAGAGAACATAGAGGAAGGTCTATTTTTACTTTATTGACTATGCAAAGATACTTTACTCTGTGGATCATAACAAACTATACCTAACATTGAGGAAAATAGGAATTCCAGAGCACTTAATTGTACTTATAAGAAATCTATAACTAGATCAAGAAGCTATTGTTTGAATAGAACAGGGAAACATTCTATGGTTTAAAACTGGAAATTGTGTCTGTCAGTGGTCTATTATTGTTCCATAACTATTCAATATGTATGCTGAGCAAATAATTCATGAAGCCAGACTCAATGAAGAAGAGTGTGGCATCAGGATTGGAGGAAGACTCATCAACAATGTACTCTATGCAGATGGTGTACTCTTGCTTGCTGAAAGCAAAGGCGACCTGAAGCAGAAGATCAAAGACTTGAAGGGAGAATGTAGAAGGGGAAAAAATGGCAAACACCAACAATTTGGTAATGACTTTGAATTTTGTTCTTTCTTAATCATTGCGACTACCTATTTTTCAGAATCCTCAAGCATTTGCTCTATGCATGCTCTCCACGTTAAATGGCAGTACTTACAGGAAGAAACAAGTGTGTTTATTCCATCTTCACTAAAATCAGAACCTCAGGGGAATATTTTTAAATTGCTTTAAGGAGTTAGAAATGGGCAAAAAGGAGCAAAGAAGTAAATTCTAGAAATAAAAGTCAATAAAAATTCCTGGATGAGTTTGACTCACCTCATTGACTTCAAGTCAGATTTGACTCATAGCTTACTTGCCCTCAGGTTTTTAGAGACTATAAATCACACAAAAGAAGAATGCCCATCTTTCTTTCATAGAGAAACTGATTCAAACTATCTGCCTTTAGGTTGGCAACGCCAGTTCTTTAACCATTAAGCCATAAGAGTTCAGGGGAAAATCTGCCATGATTCTTCTTTCTCATAAATATTTGTGTCTTTGAATATAAAATAAATTTTCTAGAAATTATTGAATCTAAGGTATGCATTTTCCTTCTTCTCATCCACTAGATTAAAGTCTATGAATTCGTGTGTGTGTGTGTGTGTGTGTGTGTGTGTGTGTGCGTGTGTACAGTCGCAACTAAGAGAAAGGGAAGAGGACTTTGGGAAAAAAGGAGAAAATTTACCTCACATTTATAGTGTTTGCTGGCACAGACCATCATTCCATTTTTCCTACTTATAAGAATTGTTATTGGTGGTGGTCGTGGTTATTGAGTTGATTTGTATGCACTTTACTGTGCGTGTTACAGCATAGAACTTCTCAACGGGGCATCCCTGGACATAATCTTTACAGAAGCACATTGCCAACGCTTACTCTCACAGTTACCTGATGGGTTCCACTACTAACTTCTCAACAGCAGAGTGCTTGACTTCTGTGCCACCAGAGCTCTTTCTAAGAACGTTGTGGATGTTGTTATGTTCAATCAAGTCAGAACCAACTCATAGCTGAACCTTCAGCAGGTTTTTGTTGTTGTTGTTGTTAAGTGCTGTTGAGTTTCAGGCGACTCATAGCGACCCTATGAAGGAGAGTCCTCAACACTTGTGTGTCTCTCATCCTCTCTCCAGGTTCATAGGGTTTCCGGAGGCAAGCTATTACAGAAGCGGTTTTTAGAGGCAGTAAATTGCATGGGAGACCACCCATCTTTCTTTCATGGAACAGCCAGTAGATCCGATCTACATCATTTGGGGTTGGTACTACAACTTCCAACTACTAAGCCTAAGCCATCAGAGCTTCTTTTTTTAAAATTTTATTTTATTATTTTGTGTGTGTGTACCATCAAACCTAATCTGACTGGCACAGGAGGAGATTGCCCCTCTTTTTCCAGCAAAGCATTTGGTGGATTCGAACTGTGTACCTCTGGGGATTGCAGTGCAGCTTCTTGCCACTAGGCCACCTGAGCTCCCTCAGAGCTTCTTTTTAAGAATAGAGAAAATGCTAAAATAAAAACCAGAACATTTTTAAAATGAAAGTGGATACAATTCCACATTGCCATCTTGATATGTTGTTTGTCAATCTCTTTTGAAAAAAGATGAAAACACACTCATTGTGCTATTGTAAAAATAAGTTTTTGGCCTCCTTGCTCTTGGCTCTGTTGTTGATTGGCCTTGAGTTGATTCTAAGTGATGATTACCCCAAATGTTTCAGCGTAGAGTTTTTCCATAAGTGTTTTTGTTGTAAGGCATTCTGTTGTCAATGCAAAAGTATGTGGTTCAAATCCATCAGCTGCTCTGTGGGAGAAATATGAGTAATCACCTGCTGTGAAAGTTACTGCTTTTGAAAACCCACTACAAGGTCTGTTACAGGTCAGCTCCAACTCAACAGTACACAACAACAATAGTATTAGCAGAAACATGTTGCTATACCTCTCCCCCCACCCCCCCGCTAGAGCAGAATGGGCTCAAACCACAACTTCTATGCTGTCAATATAGTAAACACAATGTGTGTCATCTAGAGACTTTGCTGTAGTTGTTGTTAGGTGCTGTTGAGTCAACACAACTCATAATGATCTTAGAAACCACTGATCTGAACCCTGCCCTATCTTGTGCCTTTATCATCATCTTGACACTCTAGAGCCCATTGCTGAAGTCACCATGTCAATCCATCGTATTGAGGGTCTTTCTCTCCTTTGCTGACTCTATATTTCCAAGTATGATGTCCCTTTCCAAGGTACAGTCTCACCCAGCAACATGTCCAAAGTATGAAATATGAAGCTTCACCATCTTTGCCTCCAAAGAGCCCTATGGATGCACTTTTGCCAAGACACGTATGTTTTTTTCTTATAACAGTCCATAGGAGAGTCAGCACCACAACTCAAAGGTATCAATTCTTCCTCTGTTGTCCTTATTCATTGTCCAGCTCTCTGTTGTCTAACAGGTGATTGAGAAGACCATGACCCGAATCAGGTGCACCTTAAACATCAAACTGACATCATTGCTCTTCAGTATTTTGGAGAAATTCCCCCTCACAGTAGACTTGTCTAGTGCAATACATCTCCTGACTTCTTGACTGCTGGTAACAGCAAGCATGTTGATTGTTAAACCAAGCAAGATTAAATCATTGACAGCTTCATCTATCTTAAAGTTGGCTGTTAATCCTGTGATGAGGACCTTTGTTTTCTTGGTGTGGAGATGTAATCCATAACAAAGGCTGTTGTTGTTCTTGATCTTTGGCAACATGTGTTCCATATCCTACTTCTTTTGAGCAAGCAAAGTTATATCATCTGCATAATATAGGTTGTTCTTGAGTCTTCCTCCAATCCTAATGCTACATTCTTCTTCATAGAGTCTCAATGATATGCTCAGCATACAGAGGCTAAGGACCCTATCACTTAATAATGGTAGCTTTAGCAAAAAGTTATAAAACACATTAAAGAATGTATATTTTAGTTATTAAATTTGATTGAAAAGTTTTGACTGTGTTAAAAAACAACAACCCATAAACAAACTATTGACTGGTTTTTAATCCCATGGTCTCAGGATCTTTTCTCTTAAAAACTTCCAAAACACTAGAACAAAGACAAGCAAGCGAACAAATAAAAATATCTCTCTGTACCTTGTTCCAGAGAGCAGATTTCTCTGTAATTCTGGAAAACTCTAAAATACTATTTATTTACCTGTATTTCTTCCTTCTCTGTCTCCCCACTTTATGTTGCCATTTCTTACTTACTCTTACTTCTTACTTTGCTAGCAACATTGTTTTAGCACTTTCTTTGCATTTATCACGTAACTGTTGACTACCGTTAACTTGATCCTAAATCTGAATGATCCTATTAAACAGAGTGGAACAGCCGTATAGCATTCCCTAGGCTGTAATCTTCACTAGGAAATGTGGGGGTTTGCTGTTGTTGTTAGGCGCCATCCACTACAACTCCTGTACCATTTTCTTCATCTCTAAAACACACAAGTCCATTTCTGAAGTCACCATGTCGATACATCTCATTGAGGGTCTTCCTCTCCTTTACTAACTCAATGCAAAGACACACATTTTTAATCCACCAGATGTGCTTCATGGGAGGAAGATAGTCAGTGTCTTCCCGTGCAATTTGCTGCCTCTGAAAACCCACAGGAGGTCAGCTATGGATTGGTTCTGGCTAGAAAATACTTAACTACAACAATCTTCACTGAAGCCAACTGTCACATCTTCCTCCAGCCCCATTTTCCTCCAATGACCAGTTTAGTAGGGTCAATCCACTGACCTTTTGTAACCACTGCACCACTATGGCTCCATTGTTCTGATAAAAATAAAAATTTCTTTCACTGCTTAGTGTGTCTGCATGTGGTAGTAAATCTCTTATTTAAAAATGCATAGATTACAAATCATTGCTACTACACATTTTACCATAGCCTTATCAAATCTGTTTATATTATTTTATTTGAAGTCATTTTGTAAAATTTATTCTCTTGGCAAAGTCTCTGAGCCAAGTAAGGTGTTAATTACCACTCACTGCCTGCCGTACATGCCATGGTGATGCTGTCTTTGCTCCATTAAAAGATATCTGATACACTAAGCCCTTAGGGCTCCTTCCGTGATAATTGCTGATCGTTTGGTAAATGCTAAGCTTATGTAAGGCATAATGAAGGCCACAAGGAAAGATGAACCCGGTGCCATGTTTTATTGAGCTCTTACCATTTCCAGAAAAGTTGCCTATAAGCCCTTTTCTCTTTCTGGCTTCTCTCTTAGTGAAGGCTCTGCGGACATGCAGTCTCTGAGGTTTTCACACCTAGACAGCTTCTGTCTGCTCCCAGTAATTAGGGCCAGAGGCCTAGCAAAGAGCTGCCTGGGAGTTACCAGGCTCCCTTGCACACAGTCTGGCTTCCCGAGGCACCCTGTCTGAGAATTAACCTCCTGTTACATCACTCAGGAGGGAGAACGAACCGTGAAGTCTTCCTCTGGCTTTACTGACTTGGGGTGCTCAAGAAAAACCTGGAGGAAGGCGGTGTCAGAGAAGGATAACGAGGGCAAGAAGAGAGCCCTCAGGAATAACCTCAGGATGCTGCCAGGCTCCTCCCACCCCAGCTTCTCAGCACATTCCTGGGAAGCAATTAACCCAGGCGCTGGGGAGGGGGTGAGAAGCAGAGTGGAGATGCACATGCGCAGAACAGGCTGCCCAATTAACAGGTGAGCAGGACCTAAAGGAGATTTACGCAATCTGTGAGAATTCATTGCCTGGGGAAGGTTTCTGCCTTCTCTTGTCTATGACCTATAATTTTCTACAAATTATTGTACTGTTTGTTTTAGAATGGAAGTCTAGTTTATAGCTTATATTGAACCTGAATGTGATGAAACGATCTTTCCGTTTGTTTAAAAGGGTCTATCTATCTCTCTAAACCCCCATTTCCTTCTTTGAGTTATGAGTTTGGGTGGATTTCTCTTTCTGGGTCTGTTTCTCCGTCTTAATAAGGCGGCAGTAAAGGCTCTGCCACCCACCTGATGGCTGGTAACAGGTCCCAACAGATCTGGCAGAGCCTGGCCTGTCAGTGTCAAGTGTAGGCTGTGCTCAGATACCCGGGAGCCTGTCAGCCTTCCTCAGACACAGACGACAGTGAAGCAGGCCTCACAAAAAATTGCATTTGCCTTTTTTAAAAAAGAAAATAATCTGAGTGCTGCTTTCTGGGGACAGAAATTCAGAAACTTTTCCATTTTATTCCATAGTACAAATCATTTTCTAATCACATACTGTATATAAGCATGTGCTTTCTAGAAGTGTTATCATCATCATCATCAACAGTGTGCATTCATTCATTAATCATTTGTTCAAGAAAATCTAGTATAACTGATAATATTGTCGATGCCCAGCTCTAGACACTGAACTATGCACGGTTCATTCCTCACATTCAAAGCACTCAGAATCCTTTGGGTACAACATAAAAGGGAATTTACAATTTTAATCAGATAGCATGTTTATTGTGACAATGGCATTATTCAGTGACACATGAATATAAATACGAGACAACCAATTTAGATAGGAGCAGACAAGGTCATTCCAGAGAAAGGAACACAATGGAGACATATGAGTGAGAAGGACACGTTTGCCTCAAAAATGGACAGGGCTGGGGCAGCAAAGGGGACTGGAAAGGCAGTTAAGGACAGTCTTTAAGAATTATGACATGCTAAAGAGTTTATATTTTATTTTTTAGGTGAAATGTCTATAAAAATATTAAACAGGTGTAAAAAAAATACCAAACCACAACCCACTTTACCAACTTGGAACAGTTATGATTACAACAGAAGAATAAAAAACACCCATAGGATTGTTGTTGCTATCTATGTGCTTTCAAGTTGACTCTGACATATACCAACCCCTGCTCTATCTTGAGCAAAAGTTATCCTCTGTGACACACCAACTCTCATTACCCTGGTCACTGAGTCAACCAATCTCATTTAGGGTCTTACTCTCTTGCACTGATCCTTCACTTTTCCAAGCATGAAGTCCCTCTTCAAGGACTGGTCCCTCCCTGCAACATGCCCAAAGTATGTCAGACAAAGCTTCGAAGTCCTTGCTTCCAAGAAGCAGCTTGGTTTCACCCTCTCCAGGATGGACCTGTTTGTTCTCTTAGCAGTCCAGGGTATATTCAATAGTTTTCAGGATAAACACTGATAACTTTGATGGACAGAGGTCAATAAAAATACAGAGGGACTTACAGGAATCACCCATTGTGTCTTCTGTGTTTAATTATTAAAAAAATCCTGAAGTACAGAGGTATAGCATTAAATTAAAAACACAGTGGTAAGTAAAAGCAAAGGATATTATAATAAGTTTTTTATAATAAAGACTATCACATTTCAAATAGTCAAGTTCATTCAAGCCCTCGTTAGTGCTACTAAGCAAGGGGCTTAGAGTGTTCCTCTTCAGACTTCCTCAGCACTCAACAATTGTCTCAGCACTCCTAGGGAACTAGTTCAAAAGGAGCCAGTTCTGCTTTAGGAGAAAGAGAAGTTGAGGGACAGCTCTCGCCACCCACATTTACCGGCTTTTTGGCCTCCTCACTTCTTCCTCCACCAAATAGTGCAAGGTTTCCAACTTCAAACAATCCCTCAATAGTGCTGCAATGTGGAATGCTTGTTTTCTGATCAACTGCAGCAAAAATGACTTCATCAGTTCTGACTCTACTTCATAAGGGTCCTGTTCATCTAAAGATGCACAAATTAGACTTAATAAAATTCAGAACTCTTTAGTTTATATTTAAGGCCTGTCATGCCTGAAATGTTCCTTCATGATCAGGTGGTTCTCCATCTTAGCCATATGTTGCATTTTCATTTAGACCCTACTATTCTAAAAGCTCTGGTTGCCTACTACATAGAGGATTGTACTGCTAATCCAGAGAAAGGCAGTTCAAATCCATCAGCTGCTCTTTGAGAACACAATGACTAACCTCCTTCTATGAGATTTACAGCTCTTTGAGATCCATTGCACAGTCAGCTATGAGTCAGTTCTGACTCAACCACAATGAGTTTTGAGTTTTCTTTGAGAGAGAGTATTTTACCTCAGTGGCCAACCTGGGTTTCCCTTCCCCTTAATTCCTTACACCTCATATCATTTCTCTGACAGTAGATCTTTTTTAGGGAGCTGATTATTCTTGTTGTCAGGAGGGGCCAGTCCTTGGAAAAAGACATTATCCTGGGAAAGGTGGAAGGTCAGAAAGAGACAAAGGCCTTCAACAAAACAAATTGGCACAGTGACTGTAATAATGGGCTCGGATGTTTCAGAGATCATGAGGACAGAACAGGAAAGGGTAAGGTTCAGGTCTGTTGTTCACAGGGTCCCTATAAATTGTAGCTGACTGGACAGCATCTAACAGCAATAATTATTCAGGAGCAAAATTTAGTCTAACATCACACCTCATAAAAGGAGGAGCTTGGGATCTTAATCCTTTCTCTCTGAGGAGGCACTTAGGAACTTGTGCACATTTTCAGCGTTCTCCCTTCACTGTAGTACTGCTGGCATATAGGATTAGGTGCATATCAGACTCGATGGCCACCTGGCCAGCTCACTGGAAGACATCTGTATTTACTCCCATTCTAATAAAAGGTGATCCAACAGAGTGCGGAAATTATCAACCAATATCATTAATATCACACGCAAGTAAGATTCCACTGAAAATTATCCAAAAATAACTGAAACAACATATCAACAGAGAATGGCCAGATGTGCAGGCTGGGTTTAGAAGCAGCTGTGATACTAGGGATTTTACAGCTAATGTTAGTTGGATCTTGTCTAAAAGCAGGGAGTACCAGAGGAATGTCTATTTGTGTTTCATTGATTATGCAAAGGTGTTTGACTGTGTAGACCACAACAAACTGTGACTGACTCAGAGAAGAATGGGAATCCCAGAACACTTGATTGTGCTTGTGTAAAACCTATACTTGGAGCAGGAGGCAATCATCAGAACAGAGCAAGAAAACATTGCATGGTTCAAAATCAGGAAGGGTATATGCCAGGGAGTGTCCTATCTCAGTACCTTTTTCAATCTATATCCAGAACAGATCATCCAGGAGGCTCAGCACCATGAGGAGGAGTGTGGAATCAGGATTGGAGGAAGACTCATGAAATATCTGTGTTAAGCAGATGACACAACCATGCTTGCTGAAAATGAGGAAAACCTGAGTGCTTGTTGCAGAAGCTCAACATCAAGAAAACAAAGATTCTCACCACTGGGCAAATTGGCAAAATCATGATAGATGATAAAGAGATTGAAATTGTTAACAGGCTTAGTGTGTTTGGCGCCACAGTCAACACTTTTGGTACTAGAAGCCAGGAAACCAAAAGACTAATTGCATTAGGAAAATTTGCTATCAGGGATCTCTCCAGAGTACTAAAGAACAAAGATGTTAGTCTGGAGACTAAGGTGTGCCTGATCCAGGCCATAGTTTTCACAATTACTTGCTATGTTTAGAAAGCTGGACAATTATTAGGGATGCTAAAAAAGATAATTCCTTTGAGCTATGGTGCTGGAGAAGAGTACTGAATATAGTAAGGACTGCCAGGAGAATAAACAGGTTCGTTCTAGATAGGGTGAAACCAGGCTTCTCTTTAAAAGCAAGTATCTTGAGGCTTCATCTCACTAATTTGGACATGTTACAAGGAGAGACCTGTCCTTGGAGAGAGACATCATGCTTGGAAAGATTGAGGTACAGCACAAGAGAGGAAGACCATGGATGAGATGGATTGATTCAATAACTAGAGTAATGAGGGCTTAGTGTGTCAGAGACAATAAGGTTAAAACAGGATAGTGTGGGTTTCAGAGTTATTGTAGATAGGGGTCACTTATGTGTAGCAAGTGACTCCACGGCACATAACAATAACAAACAACAAGGGAGCAAAGATTTTGATGCTCTTTCCCACGTACTTTGGACACATGGCCAGTACTTGGAGAGCAAGAAAGGAAGACCCCAGGATGAGATGGATTGACTCATAGGTCAGCTGGAGACAATGAGATTATCTCAGGATAGGGCCAGATTCAGAGCTAGTATACAAAAGTCACAGGTGACTCAATGGCACATAACAACAACAATACATTGATCATAATCTGCCATCAGGGACCCCTCCCTAGTGCTGAAGTATAAACATGTCAGCCTGGAGACTAAGGTGCTCCCGATTCAGACTATGGTCTTCGCAATGAATTATTATGCATCAGAGAGCTAGACAATGAATAAACATGACCAAAGAAGAATTGATGATGTCTTTGGGTTGTGGTGTTGAAGAAGAGTATTGAGCATATCATGACTGCTGGGAGAACAAACAGATCTATCCTGCAGAGGGTGACACCAAGTTGTTCTCTGGAGGTTAGGATTTAAAGCTCCGTTTCACACACTTTGGGCACATGGCCAGGAGGAACCAGTCCTTGAGAGAGGATATCATGCTTGAGGGGCAACACAGGAGAGGACAACCCTGGATGAGATGGAGTGACACAGAGACTAGGGCAATAGGGGTAGGTATGAGCCAGTGAGACTGGCTCAGGATAGCACAGGGTTCAGAGCTGTCATGCATATGATCGCTAAGAGTCACAGAAGACTCAACAGTACATACCAGCAACAACAAAAAAGGTGTTTGTTAGAGTTCTGGTGGCCTAGTAGCAAGAAGCTGTGCTGCAATCCTGAAGGCACATATTTCGAATGCACCAGCTGTTCTGTTGGAGAAGAATGGACAATTTCCTCCCACATCATAAGCTGCCTGTGAAAACCCACCAGAGGGTCAGCTATGGGTCAGTTCTAAGGTAAAAATCAATAAGGGATTTGTTAAGTCTCTGCAGAACAAGTGGTTCTGATAGATAGCACAGTGCTGTTCCACTATAAAGAAATAAACCAGGGTTGGTTTCTTTTTTTAAAAAAAAATTTTTAAACGGAGACATTTCTTGCTTAAATTCCAAATAATCAGATATAATCATGTTGTTGTTGTTATGTGCAGTTGAGTCACTTGCGACTCATAACGACCCTATGTACAACAGCCCTAAACTCTGCTCTGTCCTGTGCCAATTGCACTGTCTCTGACACTCCCATCCCGATTACCCCAGTCACTGAATCAATCCACGTCATAGAGGGCCTTCCCCTCCTGCACTGTCCCTCCACCCTCCCAAGCATGATGTCCTTCTCCAAGGACCAGTCTCTCTTTACAACATGTCCAAAGTATGTAAGACGGAGCCTCAGAATCCTTGCCTCCAAGGAGCCACCCGGTTTAACTTTTTCCAGGATGAATCTGTTTGTTTTACTAGCAGTCCATGGTACTCGCAATACTCTTCTCCAGCACCACAGCGCCTCAATGTCAAGAAGACAAAGATTCTCACCACTGGGCCAACTGGCAGCATCAGGATGGATGGTGAAGAGATTGAGATTGTTCACAGCTTTAGTTTGGTTGGCTCCACAGTCAACACCTTCGGCACCAGTAGCCAGGAAATTAGAAGACGTATTGCCATGGCAAAGTCTACTGTTAGAGATAGCTCCAAAGTACTTGAAAGCAATGGTGCCTCTCTGGAGACTAAGGTGCATCTGATACAGGCCATGGTCTTTGCAATCACTTGTTATGCATCAGAGAGTTGGATAATGACCAAGGAGGATAGAAGGAGAATTGAGATATAATTGTACAAAAGAAAAAAAAGGAGAAAAAACATCAAAACTTCATAAGTCCAAACAATTCTCTAATTTATCACTAACATTATTCTACATTAGGGAAAAACTCATTTTTCTATTAGCTACTATGTGCTTATTCATCCTTGCTCTAGGTATAAAGCAAACTCAGGCAAACAAACTTCTGTCCTTCCTTCAAAGCTCAGCACAAATATTAACTCTCAAGTATGTGTACCCAAAGAATTTATTTTGATTCTTCATAATCTGTCATCTTATCATTATTGATTAAATCATGTTGCTCAAAATATGTCCCATACATCTTAAACTCAATGTTTATGATTAAAGTGTTAAACAACAAAAATATCACTTTAAGGACTTACGAACCTCAACTCAAGCCATAGTATATTCAGTCACCTCTTATCTATGTGAAAACTGAATAATCAGTAAGGAAGATTAAAGACGGATTGACAAATATGATTTATAGTGTTGGCAAAGAAAATGGAATATTCCATGAACTTATAGGATAAATAAATCTGACTTGGAAAAAGTTCATCCAGAAAGCTTAGAAGCTTAGAAGGATTTCTTTTCACATATTTTGGACATATTATCAGGAAATATCAGTCCCTAGAGAAGGACATCATACTTGAGAAAGGAAGAGGTCAGCAAAAGCAGAGCACTCTCTGAGAGATGTTTTGGCACACAGCTGTACAACGTGCACCGACATAGCAATGATTCTGCCAGTAGCCCAGTTGCAAGGCTTTGCTCTGCTTTTCTTAGGTTTGTTATGGTTAGAATCACCTAGTTCACATTTCCAACAACACCACTCTTATGGGTATGATATCATTTGAGAATTGATTTTTTAAATTATATTAATGAGTCAGGATTAATGTTGTATGTATCTTTAGTCAATCTCTTTTGCGATTTAAAAAGGACTAAGCTTGCCTGCAAAGCAAACATAGGGAAGACTGACTTGGATATCTCGAAGTAACTAATAAAAAAGCAGAAGAGACAAAAGCATTCCTTCGGAGCTGACAGAGAAACCCTTCCAATAGAACTGACAGAGAAACCTTTCCAACACTCTAAATGTGGCATTCTAGCCTCCTAAATTGTGAGGAAACACATTTCTATTTATCAAAGCCATCCACATTGTGGTATTTCTGCTACAGAAGCACTGGTTAACTAAGACACTTGCTTATTAAAGAAAAACAAAAGACTCCTTTTCATCTCGCTAATACCAAGAGCATATCAGGGTGTCTCCCTATTTTTAAAATAAACCTGGGGGCTCTTGCTTATTTCTCTGGTGGCCTAGTGGGTAGGGAGTTGCATGACTAACATAAAGATGAGAAATTAAAATCCTGTTGCTGTTCCAGGTGAGAAAGATGGACAAGCTCCTCCTATGCAATTTACAGCCTCTTTAAACGCCCCTGGAGGGTTATCTTCGAGTCAGTTTTGACATGACAGAAATGAGACAGGTTGCCAATTGCTTTCTAAGGTGTATATTTGTGTTGTCTTTAATCTCACTTCCTCTAAAAGCAAAGAAACAAAGTGACATGAAATCATTTCAGCAATGGCTGATGTTTCTGGATTAAGAAAACATTAGGACTAAAAAGAACTGTTTATCATAATAAACATTTGCTAGGGCTTGGTGTTTGCTTATAAGGGAAGAGGGAAAAAAATTTGACTTCCAGATTGTTGACAGGAAAAACTGTCTTCCTTCAAAAGGAATGCAACAAAAAGCAAACGTAAGGCACCCAGATTTAGATAGGTTATGTATGTGATATGTAAGTATGTGTGTATTTATTATTTTCTTTCTTTTTTAGTAACTTCTAAATGCTAGATATTGCATGATTTAAAATCAGGAAAGGAGTCCAGCAGAATTATATCCTTTTAGAATACTATTTTTTTTTCTGTGAGCTGAGCAAACAATATATGAAGCTGGACTATATAAAGAAGAATTTAGCATCAGGATTGCAGGAAGACTCATTAACAACTTGAAATATGGTGATGGCACTTAATGAACTCTACACTTAAACTTTACTTAATGAACCTGAAGCACTTATAGATAAAGCTCAAAGACTCCATCCTTTAGTGTGGATTGTTGTTGTTATGTGCCATCAAGTCTACTATAACTCATGGTGAACCTATGCATAACAGCTCTGACCTCTCTCCTATCCTGAGACATTCTCATGGTCTCTGGCACTTTTAATCCTATTACTCCAGCAACAATGTCAGTCTGGAGGCTAAGGTGCTCCTGATCCAGGCCATGGTCTCTGCAATCAATTGCTATGTATCAGAGAGCTAGACAATGACTAGGGATGATAGAAGAAGAGTTGATGCCTTTGAGCTTTGTTGCTAGAGTGGAGTATTAAATATACCATGGACTGCTAGGAGAACAAACAAGTTAGTCCTGGAGAAGGTGAAGCCAGCCTGGTCCTTGGAGGCAAGGATTCTAAAGTTTTGTCTGACATAATTTGGATATGTTGCAAGGAGGGACTGGTCCTTGGGGAGGGATGTCATGCTTGGGAGGGTGGAGGGACAGCACAGGAAGACCCTCGATGAGATGGATTAATTCAGTGACTGGAAAAATGGGGATAGGTGTGTCAGAGACAATAAGATTCGCACAGGACAGAGCAAGGTTTAGGGCTGTTGTACACAGGATCGCTATGAGTTGCAGGTAACTCAAAGACACACAATAACAACAACAATATGTCACTAATATAACACAAAAGAAAGATCCTTCTAAAGATTAATCAAAAACCGACTGGAACAGTACATCAGCAGAGAACTGCCACATGTGACTAAGGATGGTGGAAGAAAAATAGATATTTTTGAGTTGTAGTGCTGGAGAAGAGTGTTCAAAATAATGTGGCCAAGAGAATAAACAGGTCTGTTTTGGAAATAGTGAAAACAATCTGCTCTTTGGATGGAAGGGTTTTGAAGCTGCAATTCACATACTCTAGCAATATGGCTAGGACTGACCAGTCCTTGGAGAAGGGCATCATGCTTGAAAGGCTGGAGGGACAGTGCAAGAGAAGAAGACCCAGGATGAGATGTATTGACTCAGAGACTGGGATAATGGGATTAGATGTGTTGGAGACGACGGTATTGTCTCAGGACTGGCCAGGGTTCAGAGCTATGCTCATAGGGTAACTATGGATCACAGGCAACTTGATGACACATAACAACAACAATGTGGCTTATTGGCAAGATGCTATGCTGCAGTTTCAAAGGCACACAATTCAAATCCACCAGCTGCTCTACAGGAGAAGGATGGACAATCTCCTGTGCAATTTACCATCTCTAAAACCCTGCTGGAGAGTCAGCGATAGGCTGGTTCTGGCTTGATAGCACGACAACAAGAATTACAGTTGAATGTTAATGCCTAATGAAGGCCTGGTAAAATGAACTCTGCCCTGAAATATTATCTCTGGTAATTTCTAGTATCTTCCCCACCTCTCCACACCCTTCTTTGGGAGGATACTTTTTGGCAAGTTTATTGAGAAGGATGATTGTTTAATGGCTTCCACTCACTGAGCTTTCACATAGATCCCTAAGGCACTGAGGTGACCAGGCAGAACCTCATGGCTTGAGAGAAACAGTCGTAAGAATGCTGAGGGAATGGCTGGGTCTTCATTGCAATCTGGCCTTGGAAGCTAATGGGGAGATGGGTTCATGTTACCCACTGAGGCTGGATCAGCAGCCCCAGATATTTGACTGTTTGTACTACCTCCTCTCATACCAGCCAGGGACTAGGGTACTTTGGGGTGAACCCAGACCAACCCTACTGCTAGAGAGAGACAACCAGAAGTTGTGGCCTCAGACTCACCAATGCCTACCTTCAGGGAGTGAAAATTCTTCAAGGCAGCACTTTCTTGAAAGTCCACAACATTAAGTTGATTTAAAACATGAAATTGGCTTTACTAATTGCTCCTAAACTGACTCACAGGTACCTGAAATTTGGGGCATGGTTTGTGTAGAAATGGGGCCCTCTGTGAGCTAATGCCCTATCAGGACAATTGCCCTTGTCATTTGTCAATTTCTTGGAATCCCAAGTTAATCATGGAATAGCCAGCGGATTGCAGAAGCTCCCAACTCCAAACAGGACTAATTCTGTGTCCTTTAAAAAATGCCTTTGGTCTCTTCCTCCTCAGGTACAATGCCCTTCATCAGAAGCTCAGCTTGAGCTCCAACTTCTCAGGGCCAGGAGGGCATGAGTGAAATGCAGTATGAGGCTGTGAAACTGGAAATCACTCTACTTTTTGAGGTCTCCATGGGCATCCGCAGCCATTCTGAGGATAAAATATTTGATTTCCATGCCTTTGGTTCTATGTAAAACTACCTCCTAGAATTCATTTGAATTCTTGTAGAACTTGATTTTACAACTCATTGCGAGCCTGGTGACTTAGTAGCAAGCAATTGCCCTACCAAACCAAAGGCAAGCAGTTCCAATCCACTAGCTGCTCTGTGGAGAGAAAGATAAACAATTTTCGCATGCAATTTACAACTTCATGTAACAACAGCAGCTGATAATTTTCCAAAATTTGTAAAATGATTCACAGATTCTAGAAGCATGCAAACACTAAAGAAAATAAAGAAAAACAAAACTATGTTTAAAGGCATTGTTGTTGTTATGTGTCATCAAGTCGCCTGCGACTCATAGTGACCCTATGTACAACAGCCCTAAACCCTGCTCTATCCTGTGCCAGTCTTATTGTTTCTGACACATCTACCCTCTTTACTCCAGTTACTGAATCAATCCATCTCACCAAGAGTATTCCTCTTCTGCGCTGTCCCTCTACCCTCCCGAGCACAATGTCTCTTTCCAAAGACCAGTCTCTCCTTGCAATATGTCCAAAGTATGTCAGACGAAGCCTCAGAATCCTTGCCTCCAAGAAGCAGCCTGGTCTCACCCTCTCCAAGATGAACCTGTTTATTCTTTTAGCAGTCCATGGTATATTCAATACTCTTTTTCTAAACCACAGCTCAAAGGCATCAATTCTCCTTCTATCATCCCTAGTCATTATTCAGCTCTCTGATGCATAGCAAGTAACTGCAAAGACCATGGCCTGTATCAAGCACACCTTGGTCTCCAGATTGACATCGTTGCTCTTCAATACTTTGGAGAGGTCTCTGACAGGAGACTTTCTCAATGCAATACATCTTTTAGTTTGCTGGCTGCTACATTATAATAAAATATCTAAAAAACAATAATGATGAGAAAATGATAAAAATGGGTAGAGAATAAAAACACATTACTTGAAAGAAATAAGTACAGCCATGTTAATAAGCTAAAGATCTGTAAAATGAAGATATTTATTAATCAAAAGATAAAAGGTGAAGAAGCTAATTACAGAATAGAGAAGTCTAAGAAAGAGCATCTAGTAAAAAACACATATCCAGAATAACTAACACCTCTGGTGGCTTAGTGGTGAGGAGCTCTCCTGCCAACCCAAAGGTACATGGTTTGAATCCACCAGGAGAAACATGGGCAATCTCCTCCTGAATAATTTTTAAACTCTGAAAATCCCCTGGTGTGTCAGCTATGAGTCAGTTCCAACTCAATGGTACCCAACAACAAATCAATAAAGGAGAAAAGAAAGGCAATCCTTTTTTTAATAGACCAGAAACCTTAAGAAATTTACAAAAGAGAATATCCATCTGCTGCAAAATACATAAAAATATACTTACTATTAATAACATCAACATTAATAATCATCAGAGAAATGCAAATTAGAATCTTCATAAGTTAACTGCTATATATCCAGAGAATATATTTAAATAATGACATTAAAGAGTTTTGGAAAAGAATCTTTATATAGTCCTGATGAAATTTTTATATGGTTCTGATGATACCTGACAATCACTGTGAAAATCATGTTTAGCATTTACTAAGACACCTTTGAGCATTGGCACTGAAAAAGAATGTTGAATATATCATGAACTTCTAGGAGAACAAACAGATTTGTCCTGAAGAGGGTGAAACGGGCTGCTCCTTGGAGGCAAGGATTCTGAAGTTTCGTCTGACATACTTAGGGCATGTTGCAAAGAGGGATCATTCCTTGGAAAAGGACATCATGTTTGGCGGAACAGCACAAGCAAGGAAGACCCTCAATGAGATGGATCAATTCAGTGACTGGAGTAATGGGAGTAGGTATGTTGGAGACAGAGGTTGGCACAGGATAGAGCAGGTTTTAGGGCTCTTGTACATAGGGTTGCTATGAGTTGCAAGTTACTCAATGGCATATGGCATATAACAACAACAACAACAACAAAACCACACTACTAAATACATGCCTATCTTTGCCTATTCCATTTTTAGATGTATACTTACAAATCAAGAACTTATGCTCACCAAAAGACATCTTGATTAACAGTCAAAAACTTAAACTCACTGCCATGGAGTAGGTCTTTTCATTGGGAGCTCTGTCAGCCTAGTAGTAAGAAACTACACTGCAATCTCAAAGGTATACAGTTCAAATCCACTAGCTGTTCCACAGAAGGACAGCCAATCACCTCCTGTGCAATTTATTGCCTCTAAAAACCCAGTGAACGGTCAGGTATGCGTCAGTCCCAACTCACTGGCACACAACAACTGACTTTCCATTATATGCAAAAGGGAAAACTAACTTTGTAACTAAGAGACTTGTAAGTATACACACAGCTGATGCTTGAATAACACAGGTTTGAACTACTCAAATGAATGTGTCCTGCCACTGTTATGGTGAGTTTAAGTACTGCCACCCATCTCCGTGTGAGTGACTTTTTCTCCAATTGCTTGTATGGAGATGATTAGCATCGCACAATGCTTTAAGTGAGTCCTTAAAACACTTAAGCCTCACAACACTTAAGCCCAAGCAAGTCAAAACTGTGTTATTCAGGGGTCAGCTCAATCAGTTTAAACCCAGGTTATTCAAGTTTCAAATATAAGTAGCAGGCATATTTTGTACTGCAAGAGTGTTTATGTGTGTGTGTGGAGGGGGGAGGGTGTGAGTGCCCCTAACTCTTACATTATTTAAGAGTAAATCAAATATATATATATATATATATATATATATACAATGTGTGTGTATATACAAGTATATATATATACACACACACACATATCACACAAAGTATAGGAAATACACAAATATACATGTTGTAGTTATGTACTATCAAATCACAACCAACTCATAGTTGACCCCTCCCTCAGTGAGTTTTAAAAGACAGTAAGTTGCATAGGAGGAGACTTCTCGTCTTTCTGCCATGGAGCAGCTAATGAACACAATTCCTTACTAGTAGGCTACCAGAACTCCCAGTACAGCCATATACAGTGTGGGGAGTGTGTGTATAGATAGGTAGGTAGAAAGATGATAGATAATAGATGACAGATAGATAGATAGATAGATAGATAGATAGATAGATATAGAGATAACTCACATATTATGGCTAATGCTGAAAAAAAATAGGAATCTCTAAACCTTTGATGGTGCTCATGTGATACTTATACCAAGATCAAGAAGCTATTGCATGGGTCAAAATCAAAAAAGGTATGAGTCAAGGATGTATCCTTTCTCCATACCTTTTCAATCTATATGCTGAACAGATTATTTGAGAAGCTGGACTTTATGAAGAAGAATGTATCATCAGGACCAGAGCAAGACTCATCAACACTTGTGCATTATCAATAGCACAACCTTGCTCACTGAAACTGAAGAACGACTTGAAGAATTTACTGCAGAATATCATGGATTATAATAGCCTTCAAAATTAATTATACCACAACATCAAGAAAACAAAATTCTTCATCCTTAGTCTGATATGCGTCATGATAGATGGAGAAAGGACTGAAGTTGATAATGATTTAATTTTGCTCAGATTCATAATCAATAGCTTTGGACAGGAAATAAAAAATCAAGTTACATTAGGAAAATCTCCAGCCAAGGATCCCTCAAGGGTGCTAAAGAGCAATGATATCATTCTAGAGACTAAGATGTACCTGGCTGAGCCTATGGCCTTCTCAATTGCTTGCTATGCATCTGAAAGATGCATAGTTACTAAGGATGACAGAAGAAGAATTGAAGCCTTTGAGTTATGGTGCTGGAGAAGAGTACTGAATGTACCATGAAACTTCAGCTCATATACTTCGGGCATGTTTTTAGGAAGGGCTAGTCCTTGAAGAAGGACATCATGCTTGAAAGGGTAGGAGGTCACTGCAAAAGAAGAAGACCCTTGATAGATAGATTCACATAGTGGCTGTATGGGCTCAGGAGTGCTGGAGGAGGTGAGATAGGGCAAAGTTCAAAGCCTTTGTTCATATAAGCACTATGAATTATAGTTGACTCAAAGAAACATAACAATAACATTGTGTGTGTGTGTGTATCTATAACTATCTGTATATCTATATCTGTATATCTATATTTATCTGTATATCTATCCCTTTTCTATATCTCTCCTTCATTATATGAGCAAATAATTAAAGAATACAATTATATAATCAACTGATATTTTGTCACTTTTGATGTTTCCGTACTAATATTGTGATAAATATTGTTGTTGTTATAAAATGCCTGCAAGTCAAGTACAGCTCTTAGCTACCCCATGAACAAAAGATCTGAACCCTATTTTATAACAATCATTATTTCTCTAATGTGATAGAGTTTCAAAGGCCTGTTGTTTAGGAAGTGGATACTGATTCTGCTTCCAAGCCTGTCTTAATCTGGGATATTTACCAAACCCTGCCTCCCAGAAGTAACCCTATGGCATTTGACACACCAGTGGCACAGTATTCAGTATCACAGCAACCCCAAGTTATCTCAGTAAAGCAAACTGAGAGACAAGTGCTAAAGCACATAGAACAACGTTCTTCCTAAACACAATTAATAGCAGGCCCTAAGCCAAACTGACTTTTAAATACAAAGGCCCACCTATCAGGTTCTGATTGATTTAAACAAAAGACTTCCAGCCCACAGCTGATTGTTGACTAATCATCTCACCTATTATTGTTAACAAAACAAAAAATGGACCCAATAGTTTACACTCAACTTTTAACTAAATCTAAATTTTGTTCATGACAAATACTTAACCTAAGTTCATAACAAGAGTCCAGAATGAAGGCTACATAGTGGAGTGGACTGGGGGCAGGGAAGGAGCGAACTGGGCTGGAGTGGAGGGCAGGGAAAGGGAGTAGTGGGCGGGGAGAAAAATACAACAATGAATGAATGGAAATCCACAAAGTCTCTGTAAATGTCCACTAAAATTAATAATTGTAAAAAAGAAAAATATGCATATTATACATCAAACATGTATACACTAGGGATGTGCCGTATCTCCATACCTTTTCAATCTATGTGCAGAACAGATTATCTGGAAGGCTGGGCTCTATAAGGAGAAATATGGCATCAGGTTTGGAGGAAGAGTCATCAACAATCTGTGTTATGTAGATGATACAACACTGCTTGCTGAAACTTAAGGAGGACCTGAAATACTTGCTGTAGAAGGTCAAGGAATGCAGCCTTTAATATGGATTGAGGTTCAAAACGAAGAGTGGGTCGATTGGTAGCATCAGGATGGATGGTGAAGAGATTGGGATTGTTAACAGCTTTAGTTTACTTGGCTTCACAATCAACACTCTTGGCACCAGCAACCAGGAAGTGAAAAGACATATTGTGATGGGAAAGCCTGCTGTTAGAGACCTCTCCAAAGTACTGAAAACCAATGATGTCAGTCTGGAGATTAAGGTGCACCTGATATAGGCTATGGTCTTTGCAATCACTTGCTATGCATCAGACAGCTGGACAATGACTAGGGATAATAGAAGGTGAATTAATACCTTTGAGCTATGGTGTTGGAGACGAGTATTTACTATACCATGGACTGCTAAGAGAATGAGAGAATCCTGGAGAGTTTTAAAGCAGGCTCTTCCTTGAAGTGAAGGATCCTGAAGCTTCATCTGATATACTTTGGACATGTTGCAAGGAGGGACCAGTCCTTGGAGAGGGACATCATGCTTGGGAGGGTGGAGGACAGTGCAAGAGAGGAAGACCCACTATGAGGTGGATTGATTCAGTGCCTGGGGTAATTGGGGGTAGGTGTGTCAAAGGCAGTGAGATTGGCACAGAATAGAGCAAGGCTTAGGGCTATTGTACATAGGGTTACTATGAATGCAGGCAACTTGATGGTAAATAACAACAACAAATCAAATCTGATACTCATTGATTGCATTTGAGTCATAACCAACTTGGAATTGACCCTCTATGAGTTTTCAGAAGCTGGGAATTGCACAGGAAAAGATTGGCCAACTTTTCGCCCTCAGAGCCATTGGTGGATTTAAACTTCCTATTGACTGTACTACCAGAGCCCCCTTAAACCAAATTAGAATGGTTGTAAATCCAGAATATCTATGAAACATTTTTTTATAAGGTAGCTATATTAGACACGTGCTTTTCAGTTGTTCAGTGACGTATTAAATAGAATTGATTTCCACATTTGGACCATATATTTACTAACTTGACCTTTAACCTGGCTAAATTAATTCAATAGGGTTTGTGTTTGTTGTTACAACAGAGTATTAAATAAGATATTAGGTATAGGCTTATTGAGTGGAAGTATCCCTTCTATTTTTAGGTTTTAGAGAGTTTTTGTCAGTTTACTTTTAGCATGAATAGTTATAAAATTTTGCCAAATGTTTTCCCTACATCACTTGAAATGTATTCAATGACTATTCAATCAATCTTTCGTTCTTGGGATAAAACCACACCTGCTCATTATTTAATATATTTTTTTATATAATAGAGAGCTCAGTTGGTCTAATGGTCAGAAAGTGATGCTACCAAGCCAAAGGTGGGTGACTTCAGTTCACGGCCCTCAGGCCTTATTTTAATTGTTTTTGGTCAAACATTCTTCTAGGTCTTATAGCCCTGGTCTGCCCACTTGCTGTACAGAGTTAACCTGTGTTTGCTGTGATGCTCAACACTGTAACACTAATGTGTCAAATGTGATAATGGGTAACCATGATGGACAGTGTTGGGAGGAGCTTCCAGATTAAAACAAGCTTGAAAGCAGGAGTGGCTTCCACTTCTGAAATAGCTTGCCTCTGGAAATTCTATGAACGTGGAGAAACGATGAAAGTCATACAATTGTTCAGGTCTTTCTTTCATAGGGTCGCTATGAGTCATCTACAACTCTACTGCACTTAACAACATCAACAACATATTTCTGAACTCAATTCGCTAGTATTTTGCTGAATATTTTTGAGGTTTTAATGCTGACATTATTGGAGTGAAGTTTTCCTCTAGTACCTTTTCTTGGTATTGATATCATGAAAATAATGCCCTCTATATTTGAGTGAAGTGAATCTCTTCTTCCCCTCCCACCATTTTTTGGGGGACAAATGTGAAGAGTTGATATAATTTCTTTCTTAAATGTATCAATTGATCCCATAGCTCTCTCTCTAGAAAGGAGGCATTTTTTATTATTACTAGATTATATGTAGATTTTTTTTTGTATGTAAATGATGATTGTAAATTCACATGCAGTTGTAAGGTCTGTTAGGAAGGTGAAACCAAGCTTCTCCTTGGAAGCTAGGATTTTCAAACTCTGTCTCACATACACTGGGCATGTGGCCAGGAGGAACAACATAGTTTCATAACCATAAGAATCTTAAGTATTGTACTTTTATATACACACCTATTTCCCCCATCCTCAACCCTAGAAACCACTCATGTGTTTTCAGCATTAGTCTTGGAATTCCATTTGTCCGAAAAAGAAATCATACACTGTGTAACCTTTGGGGACTGTCTTTTTTCATTCAGAGTGTTTCTCTTAACATTCATCTAGGTGATTTTATGAGTCAATAGAGTTTTAGTTCTCTAGTGCAGCTGTAAGAGGAATACCACAGGTGTGGGCTACAATGAGTGGTAATTTATTTTCTCATAGTTTATGAGTCGGAAGTTTAAGTAAAAAGCTAGAGAAGTTTTTCTGCCTTCACTGGGAAAATCCTTGTTTTCATTTCTGTGCTGCACTCGGTGTGCTTTAGAAATTGCCATGTGGCACCCACATTGCCTGTATTCCTCCTCATTTGCCTCTGTGCATAATGGACACTGAGTGTCTTAAAAAGGAATGAGTGCAGCATGTTTTACATAGATCTGACCTTGTTAAAATAAAAACAGAAAACCCTATTCCCAAATGGCTTTACATTCAGAAGTGTAGGGGTTAGGATTTACAACACATGTTTGGAATGGATACAATTATTTCTAGAGCAAATGTTTCTTCCTTTAAGTTGCTTGTTATTATTCTATAGTATGCACATGTCACAGTTTATTTAAGAGTTCAATCATTGGATGATAACATTTGGGTTGTTTCTATTCATTTGACTATTATGAATAAATCAGTTCTAAATATCCATGTGAGGATTTTGTGTGAACAGAAGTTTTTACCTCTCGGTCTAACTACCAAAGAGTGCAACTGTTGGATTGGATATGGCAGTCACTCTTTTAGGTTTATTCCTCAAAGCCTTGTATAAAGAACCCATTTTTGCTCATCCTTGCCATTATTTGATGTTGTCTGTATTTTTATGTTAGCATTTCTAATGAGAGGGTGAGACCAGGCTGCTCCTTGGATGCAAGGATTCTGAAGCTTCATCTGACATACTTTGGGCATGTTGCAGGGAAGGACCAGTCCTTGAAGAGAACATCATGCTTGGGAGGGTGGAGAGACAGCGCAGAAGAAGTAGTCCCTTGAGATGGATTGATTCAGTGACTGGGGTAATGGGACTAGGTATATCCGAGACCATGAGATTGACAAAGGATAGAACAGGGTTTAGGGCTCTTGTACATAGGTTTGCTTTGAGTCACAGCTGACTCAATGGCACATAACAACAACAACAATAGGGGTACACGTAGAGGTATCTCAGTTAATAGAACTCTTCCCAGTGACTAATGGTGTCGAACAGCTTTATATGTGCTTATTTTCCATCTGTACATCTTCTTTGGTAGAATGTGTGCTCCAGTCTTGTTCACATTTCTAGTTAAATTGTTTGTGTATTTGGTTTTACCAGTGAGTTTTGGAAGTGCCCTATATGTTCTGTACACAAGTTCTAGACATGCATTGTAGAAACAAGTCTTTTGTTAGATAGGCGATTTGCAAGTATTATCTCTATTTTTTTATTTTTTTTACAGACGTTTTGGATTTCCATTCATTCATTGCCGCAATTTTCTCCCTGCCCACCCCTCCCCACCAGTTCGCTTCCCCCTCCGAAGAGAGAAAAAAAAAAGAAAAAAAAAATTCCTTCATTAGTATACAATTCCCACGTCCCTTCCCTCCACCCCACTTTCTCCCAGTCTGTGGCTTCCCTTTTTACTCTATTGGAGAAGTTTTTGGATGTGCATAGGGATTTGATTCTTAGAAGGTCCCATTT
>NW_006399913.1:2272061-2337360 GCF_000299155.1 Elephantulus edwardii
TATTCAGGATTTTTGCATCTATATTCATGAGAGATATTGGCCTATCGTTTTCTATTTTAGTGGTATCTTTACCTGGTTTTGGTATCAAGGATATGTTTGCTTCATAGAATGAGTCTGGGAGAATCCCATCTTTTTCTATTATCTTAATCTTTAATTTGTCTTTTCATTTTTTAAAATATTCCTTCACAAAGCAAAATATTTTCATTTTACTGAGGTCCAACTTACAATTTTTGCTTTTATAGAGAATAATCTTTGTCATTTAGAAAAGTTTTTAATCAAGAATTCTAGAAAATTATTTAAAAGGTATAAAGTTGTATGGAACAAATGGAAATACTGACAAAATAGCACTTGGCATAATAAAGACAGAAAGATGCCAACAAACCTAATTCCTCTTCTCTTAGGAGATCATTACAAGGATTAAGGAGAGAATATTTGTGAAAATAATTTTATTTGTGTATTATTGCACTGTCACAAACAGAATCTTGAGGTTGGCTACAGCACAGAAATTTCTGATTTTTTTAGAGGGGCAAGGAAAAGCTATTGCTTGGAGGGGGACATCATCTTGGAGAGATGTAGGATTAGCCAAAGACAGAAAGATCCTCAATGAGATGGGTAGACACAGTGATTGCAGCAAGGGCTCAAGTGTGTCTGAGTTGAGGAGTAGGGCACAGGATAGGACAGGGTTCAGGTCTATTTTCTCATAAGGTCACTATGACTCAACTTGATGGCACCCAAGAACAACAAGAGAAAATAGTTTGTAAACAATTCAAATTTATATCAAGGTCTAGATCAATAGCTGCCGAGTGCAACTTCGCCACCAGCAGCCGAAGAAGACTCAGACAAACAGGATTCGTTGCAGAAGCTTTATTGAACAGAAAAAAAATGGCGAAATGGCCCTGTCTTCTTCCCCAGCACTTGCTTATATCCCTCTCGGTTCCACGCCTCCTGCTCTTACGTCTTAGAATCTCATTGGTGTTGAGGTCTTTCTAAACCAGGTCCAATGGACCAATAGCAATATTGCAGCCATAAATGGTGTTGTTTGTGCGTTAGTAAGTCAATGAGGAAGTGAGGTATCAGCGCCATCTTGTAATGGTGGCGTGCAAGTGCGGACCGCGCATGTGCAATGACGTCAATGATCTTAAACGGCTAGCCCGCTGCTGCGGTCGGCCTGCTGCAAATAGCTTCAATCATATGAAATTGCTGATATATGATCATTTTGACATTAAAAAAACTCTGTTCATGTATCTCAACTCTACCTATTTCTGCCTATCTACCATTTCCACAATCATATATCATATATCATATATCATATTTTATGGACACATCTGTCTTGGAGGAAATGTAGCCAGGATGCTCTTGAGATACAAGGATGGTGAAATTTTGTCTTTTATGCTCTGGGCATGTTGTCAAAAGGCACCAGTTCTTGGAAAAAGACAGGGTGCTGATAAAACTACTGGGTCCCCAGAAGAAAGGAAGACCTTCAAGGAGATGGATTGACACAGTGGCTATAACAATGGCCTTGATCATGGTGGAGGTTATGAGGCTGGCACAAGAGAGAGTAAGGTTTTGATCTGTTGTTCATGGAGTCATAGTCGAATTCATGGCACTTAATGTAACACGCAACAAATTGTATATGACTTCATAAAAATAACAAAACACCTCACTACTATAAAATCACTCTAACTAATAGTGACCCTCCATGAAGTTTCTGAGGGTGTAAATCTCAATTGGAGGAGATTTCATACACCTTTCTTCTGGGGAACCACAGGTGAATTAGAACTACCAAAGACTCAAAGCCTTTGGGGTGACAGCACAGCCTCCTATAAACTGTCACCAGAGTTCCCTCCGTAAGACTTCATACACATACATGTGAATTTTTAAAATTATGTAAACAAAGTTCTATTTATTTTTAAAAAATCATAATTAGGTAAGTGATGGCATTATTTGCGAAGCAAAATAATTGCTAAAACAATTTAGAAAATAATTTTCTATTGAGAGGAAGAAAGCTTGGATGGTTAAGGGACTCAGGCCAAACCCTGGTGTTGTCACTTACTAGCACTCGTACTTCATCTGTAAAATGAGGAAATTAAAAGTATCTTATACATATCAATGCATAAGAAAAGTACCTAAATTCATATATGCATAAAATGGCATCTAACATGTTTAGCATGCAGTAATTATTAGCAATCATCACTGTTATCATGTGAGGCCCATATTAAGGTATCTACACTTTATTGAGTTGTTGTTGCTCGCAATAAGCTTTTAAAAACCAATTTTCTGTCCAGCTCATTACTTCACTGATATACTAATATTACATACCCTGGCCACAGTGACCAAAGAAAAATAATCTTGGGGTTCTCCTTAGTCGTTTCACTTAGAGATCTTTGAAGTCAAGATCTGTATACAGGTCACAACTAAGACTCATTTACTGCTACCCTCTTCTATTTATTCAATAAATAGATTGCTCTGATGGCTTAGTTAGGAGGGAACTGGGCTGTTAAACCAGAGGCCACGCCTCGCTGCAGGAGAAAGATGGGCAATCTTCTGTGTGATTGATAAAAGTAGAAATGCATTGGAAGATCTGCTTTGAGTTGATCCCCAGTCACCAGGGAGTTTCTATAGTTATTCAACGTCAATCAGAGGTCAGACGCTGTTCTGGGTCAAATACAAGGGCAAACTCTCGATATACGTATATAGTTTTTTGTTGTTTTTTTAAAGAATTAA
This sequence comes from Elephantulus edwardii, assembly GCF_000299155.1. Classification (NCBI taxonomy): domain Eukaryota; kingdom Metazoa; phylum Chordata; class Mammalia; order Macroscelidea; family Macroscelididae; genus Elephantulus; species Elephantulus edwardii. The sequence goes on from NW_006399913.1 coordinate 2,274,786, forward strand.
TTTTTATTTAATTGTATTACTTTTTTTGGGTATATCATCAAATCAGATCTGACTGGTACAGGAGGAGAGTGTCCCTTCTACACCAGCAGAGCATCGTGTGGATTCGAACAGCACACCTCTGGGATTGCAGTGCAGCCTCTTGCCACTAGGCTCCAGGGCTCCCTTACAATTTTTTCTTATCATCAGCCACTTTATGATAGATAGTATCATGTGAAGTTTAATTATATGAGATTTATAAGTTTCTTACAAAGGGAATGAAGTACATATATACATACATATAAAATTGTATGTAAAATAGTAGCCATGTACCAAAGATATGAATTCTGATGAAATACCCTGTCTCTCCCTTAATTATTTATGTGTGTCTATTGAATCCTTTCTGCCTGCAGTGTACAGCTTTGTTTATTTCCAAAATTGGTACTCTCCTTCAAATCCTAAGTTTAACTTTGCCTTGTCTGTGAAAGATTTTTGTTTTTCTGATTTTTAATGTCATTTGAGTCCCCTTCCTCCAAGTTCCTGATCATTCCAGAGCAGATTTTGAATGAATTTTACAAATATAGGAAACACATCATTAGACAACAGGGGATAAATAATGTCCATGGCATTGAAACAGACGAGGGAGAGAACTGTATAAAAGGAATATATGATTAGGTATTATTGGCATGACAAGAGTCCAAAATAAAAGCTGCATAGGGAAGTGGTCTTGAGGGGTGGGGTAGCCTGTATAACAACTAAATAACTTTTTTTCCAAAAAAATAAAAGCGAACTGGGGGTGGGGGGTCAGGGAGGAAAATGTAAGACAATGAATGAATGGAAATCCAAGTTCTTTTTAACTCTTAGTAAAATCTCCACTAAAAAAAAATAAATAAAAATAAAAAAAAGCAGCAGCAGCAGCAGCAGCTAGGTAAGCTACTTCAACAAGTTATTGAAACCACAGGTCAAAAATCCCGACTAGTAAATTCAGCTGTCTTTATTTCTGGTGTATCTAGGCACATTTAAGAAAGGAAGCATCATTCCCAACAGGAAGGTGGTAGGGCAGGCGTGGTACACAAAGTGTGTATCCAGAGGCCTCGAAGAGGAGAAGTGCTCCCCCCTGTGGACTCTCTGGGTGGTGAAGATGAAATGATCTCCACTCAAGAACGCCTGTTCAGAAATCTAACGAGCTTTGTTCCCTCAGTCTGTGTCTTCCAGACAGAACCTCGTAAGACTATGTTTCCTTTTACCATAAGCAAAAGAATCTTCATATCAAATTTTCAGCCAGTTTAAATCGATTCCACAGGCATTTGTGAAGAGTCCTCAGACAGATACTCTCCCTTGCATTATCTCATTACAGCCACCGTAAAGTAGATTTTCTCATTCTACCATCAGAGATGAGGAAAATAGGAGTTAAGAAAGTACAAATAACAAATAATTATCCCAGCAGTGCACAGCCTGAAACACCGGCCTTTGAACGTTTCTATGTAGGATACTCCCTACCATATTCTGCTGATGGTTTTAGGCAGTAACACAGGGTAGTTCCAAAACGAGTTAGCCATCCTTGTTAATAGAATTGATAGTAATAAAAATAGAGGGGGGGGGGAAAGGGATTTGTTCTCCATCATCAGCTTAGCAGCAGAAATGAAATTTCTTTTTCCTACACAGGAATTCTAAATGGACAAAATATCTTCTGATGACAGGTGCTACCATAGGGAAGCAGGGAATGGGGTAAAAGGGGACCAACAAGGATTCTTCTCATTCACTTAGGTAGTAAACAATGAGTCTAACACTTTCTCTGGAACAGGAGTCAAGGAAGAGAGGTATTAAGCTTCAGGATGCCCCACACATTGGCTCAATAAGATTCAAGCTGTTCCCTTAACCAAGACTGCAGCTCAGGAACATGTAGCAAACCAAGGATGCCCTTTTCCCAGAAGACTCACTATTAGCTTTTATTTCACAATCTACTTATCCCTCTTCTTGAGACATTACCCACTTTATAGATCTAAATACCTAAATTGTCACAAAATAACTAGCAACAAATTATATGGCCTGAACCCCTGTAAATGCATCGCCAATGAGTCAATTCCAACTCAGCAGTCTCCCATTAGGTTTGCAAGGCTATACATTGCAACTAGTGGAGACCACGCATCTATTTCCTCTGGGATCGCTGGTGGATTCAAACTCCCGGAGAAGTATCCCCTTTGGTTTAGCAAAGCAACTCCCTATGGACTCTCCACCTCCAGAGACCCCTGTTATTGCAAGGCAATAATAAAAGGAACAGCTAATACCTGCTGATCACTCATTCTATGTTAAGTGCTGTGCCTGCATTGTTGTCTCCTTCAATCCTCATCGCAACCTCTCAACTCAGCTCATTCTGGTAGAGTCAGAACGGACTCATAGCAGAACCCTAGTGGGTTTTCCAGAGGCTGTAAATCACAAGGGAGTAAATAGCCCATCTTTCTTTTCATGAAGCTGCTGGTGGATTCAAATTTTCAGAGGTGCAGCCTTTGGATGAGCAGCATAATTCCCTGTGGATTGCAGCGCCTGGTATAACAACGCAGTGAGCACATTTTACTATTCATGTGGAGAAATTGAGAGAACTTCACTGAGTTGCCCAAGGTCAAAGTGAGTTTGGTTTGACAACAAACTACTGCACTGTCTGGAGGACTAGAAATGAACAGATGATCCTTCTATCCAAGGCGTCGTATTGCTTCTCTCTTAGTTGGTTCATTTTAATGAGAACTACAGGAAGAGCGTCTTCGTTTCCCGTTTAGCCCACTGGTGGCATGGCTGAGGAGCATCTATGGTTTGCCAGCTATGTGCCTCGCAGAAAGAGTAGCAATTCAAAATCTTATCAAGAGTTAACATTGCAAGCAAATTTTTATAACTGACAAAATCGATGAGGAAATACAAGCTGAGGGCAGCTCGGTATTTTGATCTTACAGTCGATGTATTGTTGAGTACAGATTTTCTCGGACAGTTTCTCTTTTGGGAATGATCAGCTGTTTCTCTTTACAACTTATTAATGGTCACCATGTCTGCCCTTCTCCAGAAGCCCTGCAATCTTCTACTGCTGAGTTCTAGCTCTAGTAAGTGTTTCAGCATGGCATCTGAGAGTAGTGCCTGTCACTCCCTGATCCCTGCCAGATCCCCATCACTTGACAGCAGAGGCCCTAGCTCGCACTGCACATTCTCTCTCTCCCTCACTGCCCTCTCTGTACATAGGACGAGGACTAACTGGAAGAAAAATAACTGTAGGGGGACATCTCTGAGAGGCATCCTGAGAAAATATATACTTGTCAATATAAAATGTAGACTTTGACAGTCTGCTTTGGGGGAAAGTGGAAGAAATGTGGGCTGATCACCCTAATAACCAAAGACCTTGTTATAGCCAGAGTCTGAAAATTGTGAAGAGAGTGATATGTAATCTTTGAAGTTAAAAAAAAAAATAAATAAAAGATTCACTTAAACTTCCAATTTCAACAACACCACTTCCTAACTACATGCTTTTGAGAAAGTAATTTAATGAGAACCTCATTGTTGCTGCTGTTGTGTCAAAATTGACTCATACATAGTTGACCCTCTAACAGGTCTTCAGAGGCAGCGAAATGCACAGGAGGAGACCGTCTCTCCTTCTTGTCCATGCTGTGGTTGTTAGATGCCATCAAGCAGATTTCCACTCATGATAAACCACAGATTGTTCGTATAAATAACAGATCTAAACTTTGCCCTTTCCCAGCATGTCTTCTTCCAAGGACTAGTCCCTCCTGACAACATGTCCAAAGTATGTGCGATGAAGTTTCCCATTCTTACCTATAAGGTTCTTGTTGCTTTTTGATATGTGCCATCGAGTGGCTTATGACTCATAGCAACTCTGTCTATGACAGCTCTGAACCTTGCTCTATCCTGAACCAACCTCATCATCCCTGACAAACCTACTCTCATTACCCCAGTCACTGAGTCAATCCATCTCATCTAGGGTCTTCCTCTCTTGTCTCTCCATCCTCACAAACATGATGCCCTTCTCCAAGGACTGGGCCCTCCTTGCAACATGTCCAAAGTATGTCAGACAGAGCTTCAGAATCCTTGCCTCCAAGGAGCAGCCTGGTTTCACCCTCTCCAAGATGAAAATGTTTTTTCTCCTAGGAGTCCATGATATATTCAATACTCTTTTTGAGCACGACTGCTCGGATACATCAAATCTCTTTCTATCATCCCTAGTCACTGTCCAGCTTTCCAACGCATAACAAGTAATTGAAAAGACCATAGCCTGGATCCAGCACATCTTAGTCTCCAGAGTGATATCACTGCTCTTCAGTATTCTGGAGAGGTCCCTGACAGCAGACTTTCCCAATGCAATTAGTATTTTAATTTACTAACTGCTGGTACCAAGAGTGGTGATTGTGGAGCCAAGCAAACCGAAGCTGTTAATAATCTCAGTCTCTTCACCATCTATCATTATGCTGCCAGTTGGCCCAGTAATGAGAATCTTTGTTTTCTTGATGTAATCTTGAGCTTCAATCCATATTGAAAGCTGCAGTCTTTGACCTTCTGCAACAAATTCCTCAGGCCTTTTCTCAGTTTCAGCAAGCAAGGTTGTGTCATCTGCATAACACAGACTGTTGGTGAATTTTCCTCCAATCCTGATGCTGCATTCCTCATCATAGAGCCCAGCCTCTAGGATGATCTGTTCTGCATATAGATTGACTTTGCATAGTCAATGAAACACAGATATACTCTGCTTTCAGCCAAGATCCATCTAACATTAGCTATAATATCCCTAGTACCACAGCCTTTTCTAAACTCAGCTTGCACATCTGACAGCTCTCTGTTGATGTGCAGTTCTAGTCATTTTTGGATAATTTCCAGCAGAATCTTGCTTGTATGTGATATTAATGATAGTGGTCAATAATTTCCACAGTCAATTGGGTCGTCATTCTTTGGAATGAGATCTCTTTCAGTCAGTTGGTCAGGTGGTTGTTCTCCAAATTTCTTGGCACAATTTGGTGAGCATGTCTAGGGGAGCGTCTGTTTGTTGAAATATGTCAATTGGTATGCCATTAATGGTTGGGGACTTATTTTTTGCCAATTGCATCAGAGCAGCTTGAACTTCCTTCATAAACACAGGAGATTGCTCATAAGAATTTCACAAAATTCTTCTGTCAGCCAATTCCCTTTGGTACAATGACTCTGTATACTCCTGACATCTTCTTTTAATGCTTCCTAGATCATTACTATTCTGCCCATTGCATCCTTTAGTATTGCAGCTAGCGGCTTGAATTTGTTCTTCACTTCCTTCAGCTTAAGAAATACTAAGCAAGTTCAGCTCTTTTGATTTTCTAACTCTAACTCTTTGTACATTTCATTATAATACTTTACTTTGTTTTCCTAAGTTGCTTTTTGGAATCTTCTGTTCAACCCTTAGCTTTTTTATTTCTTCACTTTACTTTGGCTTCTTGGTCCTCTAATGCAATATTCAGTCTCTTCTGACATCCATCTTGGTCTTTTCTTCCTTCCCCGTCTTTGTAATGACCTTTTACATTCTTCACAGATGATATTCTTGATAACCTCTCACAGCTCTTCTGATCTTTGTTGATTAATGTTCAAGGCTTCAAACCTGTTCCTGAGATGATTTTCAAATTCAGGTAGGATCGATTCAAGGTCAAAATTTGGTTCCTGTGGATTTGATTTAACTTTTAATTAATTTAACCTTGATTTAACTTTAAAGTTAATCTTCAGCTTGAACTTTCATAGGAGTAGTTGATGGTCTTTTCCACAATTATCACCTGGTCTAGTTTTCAAAGCTGATATTAGCTTCTCCAGCAATTTTCACAACTGATATTGAGCTTCTTCAGCAAGTCTTCCCACAGATGTAATCAATTTGATGCCCATGCATACAATCAACTGAAATCCACGGGTATAGTCTGTATTTATATTCTTATAAAAAGTATTCGCAAGTAACATTAATTGTACAAAATTCTATCATTTTATCACCAGCCTTATTTCTGTCATCAAGTCCGTGTTTTCCAACTATTGATCCTTCATTCCTGTTCCCAACTTTTGCATTCCTGTCACCTATTATTATTGCTGCATGTTGATAGCATGTTTAATCGATTTCTGACTGCAAAAGTTAGTAGAAATTTTCCATTTTCTCCTTTTGAGTTTTGGTTTTGAATTAGAATAATGACAACTAATAGAGGAATCTCTAGAGGGGTACAAATAGTACAGAGCTTGGGTAGTAACCAAAAGGGCTGGTGGTTCAAATCCACCCAGCCATGCCTCAGAAGACAGACCTGGCAATCTGTTCCAAAAGCCCTTGAAAACCTTATGGAGCAGTATGACATTGTATGCAGAGTCTACACAACTCAGAACTGACTCAACAACAAATAACAACAAGATCAATGATAAAATATGCAACAAGCATACAGTGGTCATTCCCATTCTTTAAACAGTATGATGTGGAGCAGTGAGAATTAAGATAGACAGGTAGGTGCTCTTGGACAGGTCTGAGTTTGCATTCTAATTTGCATCATTTAACTGCATTTCTAGGAATTTCTTAAACTCCCAACTCTCTGCTTTGTCATTGGGAACATGGATCATCTACCACATGAATAATAAGAAATAAGAAAGTGTATATGAACAACTGCTGTAGAATATGTCATGTAAATTATACATTACTTTATTTCTCCTCCTAGAGTTGGTTCCTAACTGATAAGAAAGTGGGGGGTGGGGCGAGTATTCTCCTAAGAGCACTCATCTTCTCCCTTCCGCTTAACGATAGCATAACAGCAGCAAATACTGCACCAATTACCACTCTAAATGTGTGGCAACTTTCGCAGCTCTTGATGCTGTTCTGGTGTTATTTATTGAGCAGTGACTATGTTCCAGGCAATGTGCAATGCACTTGCATTATTGATTTTAACCTTATTATGTCTCCTTTCCATCAAATCTTTATTGCATGGCCTTGAAAATAGCTTTGTCATTCCAGTCCAGGGTTTCTGCAGACAGAAGTACCACATGAGGCACTCTTGGTATGCCATATGCTTCAGTGGCTCTTGAAGAATAGGACTCAGTAAACATATATTATTTCTCTCTCTCTCTCTCTCTCTCACACACACACACACACACACACACACACACTCACACACACACACACAGAGACTCACCATCCACTGATGAGTCCCTCTGACTGCTACCAGAGCTTGCCATCCTAACTGGTGAGTCACTTTCTTATTGTCTCACTGCAACATTTTCAAATCAATCATAAATCTCTACATTGTGAAATTTTTACTTAGGGAGGCACACAATTGTAGCTTTAGTTTTCATTCTGTTAAGTCATTCTCTGGTAGTTCTTTCCCTTTTGTCCTAGTCACTCTGTATAGAGTAAACAAAACAAAAATAGGAAGAAAGAAACATAAAATCAACATGAAGCTGCATCACTGGATTCTATTGGTAGAAAATAAAATGATACTTATTTTTCTGCCATTTAATATGCACACTGTTTAAACAAAAGACATTGATGCAACTATAGCAAATGAAAATATTCATCAGTTTTGCTTAAACAAGGATAGTTAATGCCAAGGCTGCTTGTGCCAGTTTTCTATCCCTGTTTCTAATTGATATTCTCTGTGGCACTTGAGATTAGGTGAGAATTTAAGGTTCCCTTCTAGATTGGTTTTAGTACTTAGTGACTTTTTTTTTTAATCTACATATCTACTTGGGAGGGTGGAGGGACAGTGCAAGAAAGGAAGACTATGAGGTGGATTGATCCAGTGACTGGAGTGATGCGGGTGGGTGTGTCAGAGACAATGAGACTGGCACAGGACAGAGCAGGGTTTAGGGCTGTTGTATATAGGGTCTCTGTGAGTAGCAGGCTACTTGATAGCACATAACAACGACAACAACATATCTACTGAGGTAAATTAATTACAAAGTATTCATAAACCTACAAAAAGTAAAAAGCATATATTATGAGTCCCTTGTTTAACATGCCATTGCCAGATGTATTTTACTGGTATGTAGGCTTTCTTTTTTTTTCTTTTTTCTTTTCTTTTCCTGGTTGTGCATTTCTGGACATATTTGCAAGCTTCTTTATGCCATAGGCTGTTGTTGTTGTTGTTAGTTACTGACAAGTCGAGTACGACTCATAGCAACCCTATGAACAAACGATCTGACCCCTGTTCTATCCTGACACACAAGAAGAGCGAGCCCATTGCAGCAGTCTGGGATTCTAAACTTGATATCATTTTATCTCTTATGACCTTTATGAGTTAGGGCTTTGCTTTGAGGTCCCTGATCTACCATAAGTTGATACTTGTGTATGGTATGAGATTTAGATCCTGCTTCAGCTTTCTTCACGTATATGTCTAGTTTTGCCAACTCCACTTGTTGAAGAGCTTTTCATTTGTACATCTACGTTCATAGCAGAAAAAAAAATCACAAGAAAATGAAAACAGCCCAAATGTCCATCAACAAAAAAATGGATTGAGAAATTATGGCACATTCACATCATGGAATACTATGAGCTTCCAATGTAGCACAGAGGAACAATAATTTGTAAAATGCTATATAACATGGGATTATCTAAAGAGCATTTTGCTGAGTGTACTAACTCAGTCTCATAAGGACAAATACAGCCAAAGATCATTATTGTAAAAAATAGAAACGATAACTAGTGAGATATGGGTAAATGTCCAAAAGAGGAAGGGGAGAAGGGCAGGGAGCCAGAGGGCCAGGACAGGAGGAAATTACTAGGATATCTGGCAAGCAGTTGAGGGTAGAATTAGGAAAGATCCAATGGGGACAAGAAGAGATAGTGCTATAGTAGCGATAGATCAATGGTAATTAATTTTATAAAACATAATGTACATGAGTGATCCCTTGAAACACACTATTAAAGTAGTAATGTGTGAAATGCAATGTACATGAATGATACATAATGCATATGAATTTTGTATGCAAACTAATATAAAATAAATATAAAGTGGAGGGGGAAGAATGAAGTAAATTTTTAAACTCATTACTCAATGCTCATCATGACCACCCACTAAGGCTATAACTTTCAACAAGACAAGACTGCTACTCTTTCTCCTATAGAGGCATTCATAAATATAAACCACAGAAGATGTGCAGTGTTTTGAGTTAGCGGCACAATTCTGTACAGACTGCACCTCTTAAGGTACAACCTCAATTCACAAGTGAGGAAGCTCAGGCCCTGAACAAGTTAAGTTGTATATACACTGGGAAAGAAGTCCTGGTGACATAGTAAGTAGATTATATGTTGTGCAGCTAACCAGTGTTAGCTACTTGAATCCATAAATCACTTTGCTGCTTAAAGATAGCCAAGCTCCACCACAATAATTAATAACGTCAGAAACTGAAAGAGGGTCACCACGAGCCAGAATGGATGCCATAGCACTGGGTTTGGGGTTTTTGTTTGTTTGTTTGTTTGTTTATACCTGGAATGGTTAGAGAGGATCTTTGTCATTTCTTCTCTATGTGCATTTGATCCTTTAAATTTTTTTTAAAGATTGGGGAATTAAGATTAAGAAGTTCTTCCTTTGAATTTTAAAAAATCAAATTCTTCCAATAGTGTAGAAGAGTAAGACTATCAGACTCAGCTTTCTTCTTCTACCACCCACTGGCATATTATGAACGGCAGTGAAGTACAGTTGTTGTTATGTGCCATCACGTTGCTTGTGACTCATAGGGACCCCATGTACAACCCTAAACCCTGCTCTATCCTTTGCCATTTTTACTGTATGACACGCCCATCCCCATTACCACAGTCACTGAATCAATCCATCTCATCGAGGGTCTTCTTCTCTTGTGCTGTAACTCTACCCTCCCAAGCATGATGTCCTTTCCAAGAACTGATCCCATCTTGCAACATGTCCAAAGTATGTCAGATAGAGCATCAGAATTTTTGCCTCCAAGGAGAAGCCTGGCTTCACCCTCTCCAGAACAAACTTGTTTGTTCTCCTAGCAGTTTGTGGTTTATTCAATACTCTTCTCCAGCACCAAAGCTCAAAGGCATCAACTCTCTCTAGACATTTTCCAGTTCTCTGATGGATAGCAAGTAATTGCAAAGACCATGGCCTGTATTTACTTGGCTTCATAGTCAACACTCTTGGTAACAGCAGCCAGGAAATCAGGAGACGAATTGCATTGGGAAAATTAGCTGTGAGGGGCCTCTCAAGAGTACTGAAGAACAATGACATCAGGCTGGAGCCTAAGGTGCGCCTGATCCGGGCTATAGTCTTCGCAATTATGTGCTATGCATCAGAGAGTTGGACTGTGAATAGGAATGATAGAGAATTGATGCCTTTGAGCTGTGGTGTTGGAGAAGAGTGTTGAATTATCATGGACTGCTAGGAAAACAAACAGGTTTGTCCTGGAGAAGGTGAAGCCAGACTGCTCCTTGCAGTGAAGGATTCTGAAGCTTTGTCTGACATAATTTGAGCATGTTGCAAGGAGGGACTGGTCCTTGTAGAGGGACATCATGTTTGGCAGAGTGGAGGGGAGGCGCAGGAGAGGAAGACCTTCGATGAGATGGATTGATTCCATGACTGGGGTAATGGGGATAGGCGTGTCAGACACAGTAAGACTCTGAGACTGTAGTGGTGGGAATGAGTATATTTGAGATGGCTAGGCTGGCACAGAATAGAAGGGCATTTAGAGCTCTTGTACGTAGGGTTGCTATAAGTTGCAAACGACTCGATGGTTCATAACAACAACAACAACACGTCCTGTATCAAGTGAGGAGTTCAAATATATAAGATTGAGGAAGCGTCCTTTTCCCTCAATATAAGGGAGCTTCTACAATCTTTTTTGATGTCCTATCTGGCAAGTTTGTTTTCTGCATATGTAATTCCTATCAAGAATGTGTATATGTGTCAAGAATAGATTCAGAAGGCAAAGGGCCCTAGATTCCTCCCATGACGTTTTTGTTATGTGCCATCCAGTCAACTACGACTTACAGTAAGCCTATGAACAATAGCTCAAAACCCTTCCCTATCTCAAGCTAATCTTGCTAATTATGTCTCTACCTAGAAACTTAAAAACATGCGGTCAGATATGTTAACTGTTCAGGCTTAAATATATTGTTAGCAGAATCTTTTTCAGGAGAGATAATCCAATAAGAATCAGGTCTCCTTATCATTCTTGGTTCCTGCCAATTTTCTTCCTGTTGCTTTCTAGCTCTGCATGAAATCATGCAATCGTGATTTCTTGTGCTATTAGTCTCATCTCAAAAAAAGATGCAGAACATACCCCTTTGGTATCTTCCAAAGGATATAAAGAATATAATGACTCTTTCTGCTCCTATTGCATTAAAGATTGAGAAGATACTGGTGACAGCATGATGATCATGTCTTATGGGTAGGTCAGATCATCAAGTGAAGTTACCTCACTCAACTCACCCTCACTCAGTGCCATTGAGTTAATTCTAAACCACTGGGTTTCCCAAGATGTTAATAATAACAAGAGACACCTCATCTTTCTCTTAAGGAGTTACTGGTAGATTCAAGCCACTGGAGACAAGTGGCTACCAGAGCTCCCAACTGTAAGTGATCAGTATATTTGATCCCTAGGTCAGAATCTAACGATGTCTTTTCATTTACTTGGTGACCAGCTGAGAAAGTTGATGGGGCCCAGAAAGGGAAAATAACTTGGCCAACATTATACCTTAAGCTAGTGCCAGGACTAGACATTTCTTAATTCCAAGGACATTGATGTTTTTTCTCTTATGTGAATTTTGCATGGATGGGAAACACTTTTGGGAAGAGAAAAGGAGATAGAACATAGAGGAAAAGATTGTACTATGAGGCAAGTAAGACTTAGGACAAATAGAACAAGGACATTACATCAAGTCTCTTACTCAAGGAATAATATGTCTCAGTAGTCAAGGAAAAAAGTTTGTAGTTAGACAAGGCTAGATGTAAGTCCCATATGTTCCAGTTTACCTACCCACTGGCACAGAGAAAAATTTCTGAACCTCTCTCTTAACTTTGGTTCCTTCATCTAGAAGTGTTGCTGTGTATTGTCAAATAAGAACTGATCCAAAGCTCACCCTCCAGAAAGTTTTCAGAAGGAATAAATCTCAAGGGAGGAAAATGACCATCTCTCTCTCTCCAGAGCAGCTATTGAATTTGATCCACATACTTTGCCTTGGCCTAAAGAAGCTCAACTGCAATCCTGAAGGTATGTGGTTCAAGGCCACTAACTGCTCCATGAAAGGATGGGCAGTCTCCTTTCATGGGATTAACTTCCTCTGAAAACCCGCTGGCGGGTTGGCTATGGGTTGGTTTGACTGTACAGTACACAACAACAACAGCAACTTTGCATTGGCAGCATCATTCTGTACCACTAAGCAACCAGGTAAGAATAAGACCACCACTATGGGGTGATCTTAAAGGATTGAATACCATAATGCTTGTAACATACCTAGAAAAGCACTCAATATGCACTAACTCTCTGATGCATTCTCTTCCACTTTCCAGCTGATTGAAAATCTTCCATTTTTGTAATTTTGTTTGAGATGTTTAATAAGGATTATTTCTTCAGAGCACAGGGTTTTGAAGCAGTGGAGTATTTGGTTGAGTCACAGAATATTTGTCCTCTCTACTCTTCCATGATGTAAGTCAATACACCACTAAAGGCTTAGTTTTTTAATCTGTGAATGGGAATAATAATATATCTGTCATAGAGGTCTATTTTGAAGATTATATTAGATTAAATGAGGCTATAAATTTTAATAAAAGCAGAGGCCCTGCATTATACAGTGTAGTGTTCTTAGCATTTGGCAATGCCCCTGGCATATAATTAATGCTCAATAATTATATGAAGAAATTAAAAATACATGCAAGCTTTTAATACAGTTTCCTACATGTATTAACTGATAGTTATATATATCTTTCCTTTGTTAAGATACATTAAGGGGGAAACCGAATTTCAGGACCATTTAGTAGGAAGTTTTGGGGACTAACCCATTAGACCACCATGATGTCTTTTGGAGTGATTCTAGAAAATTAATTTTTAATGAATGGCTGCCAGTTAGAGAAACTTCTACAATCACTGCTCATTTCTTTTCCTGTATAACTTCTGATTTTTCCCCTACAGTTCATAATTGCCAATTTTTTCTTCTTTGCAATTTTAAACACTTTTATTGTTAAGAATTTCATTATTATTTTACCAAACAACTCAGTACAATTATACAAGTCATTTCTTTACAACTTAAATTACTAAACTCATGAAATTTTTTTTTTTTATAAAGCCATCTGTCCCAAATTGGTTGTTTTCTGTGCCGATAATACAATAGTTTGTTGCCTAAACTGAGTTTAGGTTTTGTTTGGGGAGTTTATATTCAATTTTGATTAGTCCTAGCAGATAGGCCTTACTTTAATGTATAGTCTTTACTCCTACGGTGGAAACTTTCTGCATTCTCAAAGGAATGATGAAGTGCTCGCCAAGCCTTCCTCACTGCAGCTTTTACTGTCTGACACCTGCCAGTGTTTTCAGCCATGCATTACCTCTGGCACTTCCACTCAGCTCTTCGCCTCGTATCAACCCCTCTCCTCTGTGGCTTGCACCGTCTAACTCTTCACGTGTGCAGTCAGGCTTTGAGAAGTTCTTCCAAGAAGAACTCTACAGACTTCTGGGAATGCTCTGCCTTGTTGCATCCTCCGTCTAATACAAATTCTAATCCCTTCTAATATAAATTCTAATCATTTCATCAGTTTTCTTCTCAAATATCTGATTTCTTAATGCACCAAGACTGTCATATCCTGATTGGGTTACATCTTCTACTACTGAGAGTAACTCCAAAGGGTCCCAGAAAACACGTGACTCTCCTGAGTGCCTCTTGTTTCAAAGATCACAGCTCTGAGCTGCCTAATGTCTGAAAACAATGCCTTCATGTGTTTGGTTCCGTTCACTATTTACAGCAGGAGGGGAAATCTAATACAGTTTCTCCTTCATGATCAGAGGTTGGAGAACTAAAGCTCTTTCTTTGTCTCTGTTAATTGTTATAGAATCCTTTCTTTAACAGATGTAGTATTTTCTCTGATTTCTATAAGGATATAAGATAGTAGTTGGTGCTTGTTTATTGTTTTATACATTTTCTTTCTTTTCCTGGCATTCATTTTTCTTTCATGCTGTATTTGATCTCTCGCTCATGTTAGAGAGAGCTTTGGTGGCTGGTATTTTTGTTGTTAGGTACTGTCGAGATGAGTATGACTCACAGTGACCTTATGAACAACCGATCTGAACATTATCCTATCCTGTACCACCCACATCATTTCTGACACACTCCATTTATTGCTACAGTCACTGTGTCAACTCACCTGGTGCAAAGTATTTCTTTCACCAACCCTCTACCTTTCCAAGTATGATACACCTCTCCAAGGAATCACTTCCTATAGCAACATATCCAAAGTATATGAGCTTCATCATCTTTGCCTCTAAGGAGCACTCTGGCTGCACCTTCTCCAAGACTTATCTGTTTGTTCTTTAGGCCATCCATGGGTTCTTCTGCACTCCTCAAACCCCACACTTCAAAGGCATCAGTTCTTGTCACCCTTAGTCATTGTCCATCTCTCAAATGCATGACAAGTGACTGAAAAGACCATGGATTGAATCAGGCACACCTTAGTCCTCAAATTGACATCATTACTCCTCAATAATTTGGAGAGGTTCCTGACTACAGACTTTACCAGTCCAATATGTCTTGTGATCTCCTGTCTGCTTGTACAAAGTGTATTGATTGTCATTGACTTCATTTTACTTGGATCCACAATTTCAATCTTTTCCCTCTCTACCATGATGTCACCTATTGGTCCAATGGTGAAAACGTTTGTTAATTTTGAGATGCAATTCATATTGAAGGGTGCAGTGTTTAACTTTCTGCAGCAAGTTCTTCAAGGTCTCTCTTTCAGCAAGCAATGTTGTGTCATCTACATAATAAATGTAATTGATGAGTCTTTTTTCAATCTTTTTTTTTTTTTTTTTTTTTTTCACAGTTCCTCAGAGATCTTTTTTTCAATCTTGATGCCACATTTTTCTTTGTAGAATCCAGCTTCTTGCATAATTTGCTCAGCATATAGATTAAAAAGGTATGGAGAAAGGATAGTGGTGAGGAACTGTGCTGTTAACATAACTGGTACCTGGTTCAAATCCACTAGTTGCTCCACTGGAGATAGATGTACAATCTTCTCCCATATGATTTATTGCCTATGAAAACTCACTGACTTCCTTACTTCAATACCACATCTTACCTCACAATTAGTTGTCTTAGGCAGATCTTCTTGGGTTCAAACTCTAAAGGCAAAAATGAATTCTTCATATGAATAGAGCATTTGGTGTGTGTTTTTAAAATTGTGATGGTTTTATTATTGGTTTATCTTTAATTTTAGTTACAGGAGGTGTGCTAATCTGGATAGCAGGGTTGGAGAATGAAATCTGGAGTTAAGGTCCTGAAACGAATTAAGATATTTTAACCATACCTTTTCTTTTTAATCCACCTATCTTTAAGCCATCAGAATAAGTGGAGAAAATATTTTCCAAGATGCTCTGTAATTCTGGGAAGTGAATCATCTGTTTCATATCGCACCTTCTCTGAAGAAAAAATTCATACGCTTCATTTCTGCATCAATTACTGTTGTTGTTGTTGTTGTTATGTGCCATCGAGTAGCTTGCGACTTATAGGGACCCTATGTGCAAGATCCCTAAATGCCGCTCTATCCTGTGCCAACCTTGCCGTCTCAAAACAAACTCATTCCCACCACCACAATCACAGAATCAATCCATCTCCTCGAGGGTCTGCCTCTCCTGTGCCATTCCTCTACTCTCCCAAACATGATGTCCCTCTCCAAAGACCACTCCCTCCTTGCAACATGCCCAAAGGATGTTCAGCTCTTTGATTTCTTCATTTTTTCCTTTAGCTTTTGCTTCTCATCTGACATCCATCTTGGTCTTTTCTTCTTCTTCAGCCTTTGTAATGATCTTTCACATTCTTCATGGATGATTTTTTTGATGTTCTCCTGGAGCTAATTTGGTCTACACTCATTGGTGCTCAAGGCCTCAAACATATTCCTGAGATGCTTTTGAAATTCCAGTGGGACAGGAATAAGGTCAAATTTTGGTTCCCATGGATTTAATTTCATTTTCCTCAACTTCGGCTTGAGCTTGCATATGAGTAGTTGGTGGTCTATCCCACAATCAGCACCTGGCCAGGTTTTCACAGATGATACTGAGCTTCTCCAGTGAGTCTTTCCACAAATGTAATCGATTTGATTCCTTTTCATACCATCTGGTGAAATCCATGTGTATAGCCTGCGTTTACATTTCTTATAAAAGGTATTTGCAATCTATTTCTTTTCTATCCTCAAAAATTATGTGGCCAGTTCAGTTGGGCTATGATATTTTTTTAAATGCCCTTTTAAAAATACCAAAAATATATTATAGGGATTTTTGAGAGCAAATAAAGTGGGGTGTGTGTGTGTGTGTGTGTGTGTGTGTGTGTGTAAGTTCCATGTTCAACATTAACCATATAATACAGCAGTCAATATAGCCTTTCAAGACATTTTTGCCAACTCACTCATCCAATAATTTAGATGCTGTCTCTATACTCACTTCTCTCTGTCATTGAACCTGGCTATTTTTCTACCTGCTTCAGCATCTCTTCTCTTTCATTTTCAAGCTGAAACAAGAAATCATTAGTTTCCAATGACATGATGTTATGGATTCTTTATGGAACACTTAGCGGTCATGTTACATAGCCATGAAGGCAAGTGTTTAGGTAGCAATGAGAGGGAACAATAAATAGGTGTTCTAGGAACTGAGGTCACTTTTCCTTCACATACTAACTTGGACATTAATAATGACACTTTCTGGTTCCCAGAGACATATCAGTGTCAATCTTGTCACTTCCAAATATAAAAACACAGTTTGCAGGGCTCTCTGCACCAGAGCTTTTCTGCCTTTATTTCAACAAAATAAACCCATCAGAAACACCCACAATGTTCTTCCTGCCTCATTACGGCTACATCAACACAGCAGCATTCTGGGACTGCCCCTCCTGTCTCCCTTCTTAGCCAGCTCATCGCAGAGCCAATTAAATCCACCATAGCTCAGCTCTGAGACTTAGTTCTTGCTCCCTGATTGCTTTTCTTTAACTTGAAATCTATTCAGCTGAAAAACTCAACTGATAACCAGGCTCCACTGGAGTGAGAAATGATTGAAAAATGATGTGCAATGCTGAGGACTGCTCCTTTGGAACGTGGTCCTAGATGTAAAACAGGTTTTTTTAGTACACATTTCAGAGCAACCATGACTTCCAATACTTGGTTACTCTATATGAGTTTCAAATATCAAGACTCAAGTGTGACATTTAGCTGCTGCTGGTCAGGTACTTGGATTTCTTTCTATTTCATGCCCACATGAGATTAAATGCTTGTCACAGTCCCCAGGAGGACAAGGAATAATCAAAGTCCTAGATGTAAGAACCTCTCAGTGAGACATGTGGAGGCAGATGTCAGCTTTTAGCTCCCTAAATAGTCACTCATCAGCTCTAATTTCCTTGCAAGCCATAATTTGATTACGTAAACATGTACGCATATTGCTCCAGCCAGTCAAAGACACTTCATGCCAATGCCCTCTCCAACTACCTGGAGAATTCCAGAACAAGAAGAGATGTTAGTGATTATTAAATCTAATTAGAGTTGGGGTTTTTTCATTTTTTTAATGGAGGAGGGGAATTATTTTTCTAAAATTACAGCAAAACAAACGTGTTGTCTATTATAGGCATTTTTACCCTCTGACTTAGGCAAGGACTCAAATGACTTCAAACACACTCTACCACTGAGTCAATTTCAGTGCTGTCTATTCTCTATTGGGTTTCCAAGGATGTAAATCTTAATGAGAAGAGACCATTCATCTTTATCCCACAGAGCAGCTGATGAATTCGATCCATGGGACTCAAGAGTCATTTTGGTTGGCAGTGCAACAAATTACGATGAGAAATACACCAGACACAAAACATAATGGCATATTACTAATGTCATTAACTGCAATAAAAATATTTTAACATAATATTTGAAGAAGAAAAATTTGTGTAAAAATTTGTGGTGAATGGAAATATCAAAATTTGTTCCTGTTTATGGATAAAATGACTCAAAATAGTGAAAATTACAATCCTACCATGGGCTAGGCCTTCCAAGTTTGTACAACACAGAATAAGCAATATATATGTTTAACAAATCCTGATAGAGATACTAAACCCATTTTTCAAAAAGATAGAAAAGACAATTGGCAAGTTTATTTGGAAAGGAAAGAGATTCTGAATAGGGAAAGCATTTCTGAAAAATAAGAATGAAGTGGGAGGCATAGCAGACCCTGACCTCAAAACCTACTACAAAATAATAATTAGAAAAACAGCTTGGTACTAGTACAATGACAGGCACATAGACCAATGGAATAGAATTGAAAGCCCTGAAAATAACCCATAGACCTACAGTTAACTGTTATTCAATAAGAAAACAAAACTTATCATATGGGGACATAATAACCTCTTCAAAAAATGGTGCTGGCAAAACTGGATGTCTACCTGAAGAAAGGTAAAACACCACCTGCATATCACACCATATACAAAAATTAATTCAAGGTGTATCAGAGACCTACGGGTAAAGCTCAAAACAACAAAGATCTTAAGACACAAAATAGGACCAAACTTAGAAGGGCTAGCCTATGATATAAAGAGACTGGCAAATTCAACCAGAAATACACATCCAACAGAGGAGAACATCAATGAATGGGACCTTCTAAAGATTAAGTCCCTGTTGCAAATAAACTTTTTCCAATAGGGTGAAAAGAAACCTCACCTAAGTAAGAAAAAAACATTTGACAATGCCATCTCAGACAAAGGTCTCATAACTAAGGTTAACAAGAAAAAGACTGATAACATAATTACAAAATGGGGAAAAAACATGGTAAAACTTTTCACAGAGGAAGATGTTCACATGGTCAACAGACACATGAAGAAATGATCAAAATCACTGGCAATAAGAGAGATGCAAATCAAAACCACAATGAGACACCATCTCACCCCAGTAGCAGTGGCAAAGTTTAACAGGACTGCAAGCAATCAGTGTTGGAGAGGATGTGGAGAGACTGGAACTCTATACACTCTTGGTTGGATTGAAAAATGGTATAACCATTCTGGAAGATAGTTTGGCATTTCCTGAAAAATCTGAACATAGAAATTCCATATGACCCAGCTATTCTACTGTTAGGAATAAACCCAGAGGAAAAGAAAATTGAGACCCAAATGGAGATTTGTATGCTGGGATTCATAGCAGCATTATTCACAATAACAAGACAAAGGAAACAGCTCAAATGTCCATCAACAAATGAATGGATTGAGAAATTGTAGTACATTCTCATGATAGAATACTAGATAACACAAGGAACAATGATTTTTTAAAAAAAAATACTCTATTAACATGAGAGAGTCTAGAGAACTTTACACTGAGTGGCCTAAGTTTCATAAGGACAAATACTATGTAAGACCATTATTGTAAAAAATAGAAGGATAACTAGCAAGATGTGTACAAAGTAAAAAGGGGCAAGGGTGGGGGCAGAAGAATTGGGGAGAGAGGAAATCACAAGGTTTCATAGTTTGGTAGGTGGAGGGAGGGGTGAAGGATTCAGGAAAAATTCAGTGGAGACCTGAAAAGACAAAGCTGTAGTGGACATAGATCAATGATGTTTAATTTTCTAAAACATGATGTATGGGAACGATCATATTGTGGTCACAATGTGAATGAAGGAAAGTGTGAAACACAATGTATATAAATGAAATACAATTTATACAAATTGTGTATTGTTGTTGTTGTTAGGTGCCATTAAGTCAAGTATGACTCATAGAAACCCTATTAATAAAAGATCCGAACCCTCTTCTATCCTGTACCAGCCTCATACTTCCGGATGCACAAGAGTCCATTGTGGCAAGCACTATGTCAATCCATCTGGTTGAGGGTCTTCCTATCCTTTGCCGACCCTTCGCCCTTACTAGCATCATGTCCTTCTCCAAGAAAGCCCTTCCTAACAACATGCCCAAAATATGTGAAAGGAAGCTTTATCATCTTTGCCTCCAAAGAGCACTCTGGCCACACCCTCTTTAAGACATTTGTTTTTTTTTGGCTGTTGATGGTATGTTTCGTGTTCTTCTCCAACACTGCACCTCAAAGTCATTAATTCCTTTTCTGACATCCTTACTCATTGTCCCGCTCTCAGACACACAGCAAATGATTGGAAATAGTATGAATTTATCAGACTTACTTTATAAACTTCTATGCACAATAGCTCTGAACCCTGCCCTATCCAGAGCCAACCTCATCATCTCCAACAGACCTAATCTCATTTTTCCAGTCACTGAGTCAATCCATCTCATCACGGATCTTCCTCTCCTGTGCTGTCTCTGCACCCTTCCAAGCATGATATCCTTCACCAAGGTCCCTCTTGGCAACATGCCCAAAGTACGTCACAGTATGCCAAAGGGAATTAAAAAATCCTTGCCTCCAAGAGCAACTTGGTTTCACACTCTCCAGGAAAAAAACTGTTCTCTTTGCAGTCCACAAAATGTTCAATATTCTTCTTCAGCACCACTGCTCAAAGGTGTGCCAACCTTAGTCATTGTCTCACTCTCTTATGGATAGCAAGTAGTTGTAAAGACCAAAGGTGCACCTTAGCCTCTAGACAGAAATCTCTGCTCTTAAGCACTCTAGAGAGGTCTCTGACAGCAGATTCCCCAATGCAATTTATCTTTTGATTTTTATGATTGCTGATGTCATGAATGTTGATTGTGAACCCGAGTAAGCTGAAATTGTTAACAATCTCAATCTCCTCTTCATCTGTCGTAGTGCTGTCAATTGGTCCAGTGATGAGGATCTTTGTTTTCATGATGTTGAACTTCAATCCATATTGAAGACTACAGTCCTTGACATTCACTAACATACACTTTCAGCTCTCTTCAGTTTTTGCAAGCAAGGTTGTATCATCTGTAAAATGCAGATTGTTGATGAGTCTTCCTCCAATCCTGATGCCACATTCCTCCTTATAAAGCCCAGTTTGTCGAATGATCAGTTTCACATATTGATTGAAAAGATATGGAGACAGGATGCATCCTCGACACTCTCCTGTCCTGATTTTGAGCCATGCAGTGTTTTTTTTTTTGCTCTGTTCTGACAACTTCATGGTCCAAGTATAGGTTTCACATGAGCTTATAATTGAGTGTTGTCAAATAGGAAAAGTCCGTTCCTCTATAATTTTAAATTATTAATCTAATCTTACTTCCTATAAAGAATTACCACCTGAGAAATCCATTCAAAGTCTAATGTGAATAGGACCCAATCATAAAGCAACAAGTTGGAATGTATTTAGTCCAAACCACCATGCCCACCATCATCTACCCTAATACCACTCCACAACTGTCAACACTTTCATAGTCAAGCCAAAATTTTCAATAAAAATGTGATGAGGGAGTCAAGTATCAAAGATTTTATGTTTATTTAAGTTTTTGGTTAAACAGGGCCAATGCTGGGCTAGGAAAACAAAGTCCAAAGAAAAAAATTAATAAGAGAAGAATTGTTTCAACAAGTGTTGGTTAGGATATTAATCCAAATGTTATACTGGAGACTAATTATCAGGTCTTGAACCAGAAAAATGGTTTCTCTCTTACATAAAAAAAATTGCATCTGGTGAGAAATAATCCCAAAAAGGAACATGAGATTTGTAGAATTTGAAGCAAGTAATCCATGTCACTGAAGTGCATATTAGAAGTTCTTTGATCAGTGCACATGTTTCGCTGTATATTGTTTAACAATAATGAAAAGTAAAGGTACACATCTTATTAAATATTAATTAAAAATCCTATCTTTTTTGTATTATCCAGGGTGACTTCATTCCAGGGGTTCTGCCAGGCACATAGATTGCTTTTGTTATATTATTCTGTTTTCCTTTTTGTTTGTTCTGAAAAGATTCCCCATATACTCTTTGTAACAGGTTTGCAAGTGATAATGAGGTTGTACTTTAGAAAAATTAACATAATTAAGCATATTGCTTTGCTTATTGATTTCTTTAACCCTCAGACAGACTTTCTTAATGAAGAAGTAATGCTTTGAATTTCACTCTGTACAAATTTACACCTTACTTTAGGGAAGAACTTTTACTAACATGAAAATGTACTTTTTGTCCACATGGTTGAATTTGGATCACTACCACTATTTATAGTCTATGGAAATGAGGGAATAATACCCATAGGGTAAACAGTGTACTCCTAAGGCCATGCCGCGAGAGTGTATATTATCTCTGTTCACATCACTTTGACTCCAACTGTGAATACTGTTATCCCAAAAAGAAAAGGGGGCAGGAAAACGTACTCACTAGTTAAGTTCATGAGAGTTTTAGCTCCAGAAGAAAATGGGATCCATCTGGTTGTTGTTATGTGTCATTGAGTTGGAACCAACTCACAGCTGTCTCTCAGGTGAGCTTTCTGAGACAGTTAATCTCACAGGATGAGATTACTCATCCTTCTCCCATGGAGCAGCCAGTGGGTTTGAACCGCATGCCTTTGAGAGTGTAGCACAATCTCTTAACATTAGGTCACCAAGAATTCATATGAGGAACTATTTCTTAATAGTCTTGGACATAGAGTGACACTTTCCCCACCATTATCTCTGGGTGTGGAGTGAATAAAACTAACATAGATCTGGGAGACATGTTTGAAACATAGAAGAAAGGCTGAAAAATATAATTGGAAAAACAATTGTCACTTTTAAAGAAATTTTTAAGTCACAGTAGGTAGGGCACATATTTACTCTTTTGAATTCTGATCCTTTGGAAAAAAAATAATAGCTCTTAATAAGGCAAATGCTGTTATGTGCTGTGCAGTCAATTTCAGCTCCTAGTGACCCTATGAACAACGTCTTTGAACTGTATCTTATCCCAAGCAAACCTCACCAACACACTTGGCTCACTGCCACAGTTACTGTGTCAATCCGTCTCATCCAGGATCTTGCTCTCCTGCACTGACCCTGCACCTACTCCCCAAGCATGATGTCCTTCTCCAAGGACTTGTCTCTCTTAGCAACATGCCCAAAGTATTTGAGATGGAGTTTAAAATTCCTTGCCTTCAAGGAATATCCTGGTTTTACCCTTTCCAGGACAGACCAAAGAAAGATCAAAAATATCAGTGTGTAACAGGGAAAGAACATATTGGGAAATGTGGTTTTCATTTCTAGGTATGCTCCCAGTAAAGAAATGCAGGAAAATAAAGAAATGTCCATCCAGATAGAGGCATGACTACTTTGCTCTTTTCATAGTATATGCACTTACACCTTCCTCCTGACATTGATAAAACTTTTCCTATTATACTTACTGACATCTGAGGGTGATCTAGAGTGCATGCTCTTTGCAGACAGTGTTACAATCAAGAGAGAAAGGGGGAAATGAACTGAGTTAACCTGTGACATTATCTTAAATTTTCCAATGAAATGTCACACACTCTCTGTCTCTAAGAGCAAAGGGAAAGGTCAATGCTGTGGTTGTTGCCGTTGAGTTGATGGCGATTCATAGCGATCTTATGAAGAGCAAATCTGAACATTTCCCTGTCATGCACCATCCTCACACTCTCTGATATGCTGGTGACTGTTGTTGCATTCACTGTCAATCCATCTTCTTAAGGGTATTTCTTTCTTTCTCTAACTACTCCCCCACCTTTCTCAGCTTGATGTCTTTTTCTAATGCCTGGCCTCTAACACCATCCACAAAATATTTCAAATGAGGCTAGTAGTGTTACATTAGTTGTACTCCATCCACCTAGAAGGAAACATCAAGAATCGGGAAGGTGCATTCCTTCACCCTCACATTCCTCATCTCTTTGCTTTTGTAAACCATTAGGCTTAACCTTGAAGTTAAGGCAAATTTGAGGTGTAGATGTAGGTATGATTGGCATCTTTGTCTCACAAGAGAGTCTATCATGTGGCTCTTTTCAAATAACCAACCACAATTTCTTTGGATATCCTCCTGCAAGTGCTACTGGACAGTTACCTTTTTGACCCTAGAAGACTCAAAACATGATCCAAACAGCAAATTAATTGTATCTCAATTCTTTCTATTTTAGTAGCTAACCATTTTGTATACCTAGTCAAACAGGTTTTTCAAAGAGCTCAAATAACAACACTACACAGTTTTAACAATCAATACTCAAGAAAGAAGTGTCATATATTTCGCTACAACTACTTCTCAGTATTGGGGGGGGGGGAATAAAGTTAAAAGAATAGTGTCCATTATAGGTTGTTGTTTGCCTTTGTGTCAGAACCAACTCATAGCTGACCCTTCAGTGGATTTACAGAAGCAGTTAATCAGGGTTTCAGAGGCAGTTAATCTTTGAGAGGAGAATGCCCATCCTTCCTTCTTCTGCAGGACCATTGGTGGATTCAAACCATGAGCCTTCAGGATTGCAGTGCTACTTGCTTAACACTAGGCCACCAGAGCTCTCCTTTCTTATACATTAAAACTGAATCAATTACATTTTAAAGGAAATAAAATTGAAATAAAAATTTCTTTTTGTTATTTCCTTTTCAAGTTCACATTCATCTTAATTTCAGGCAGAGAAATTATCAAAACCTGGTTAGAGTTAGGACTTTTTCAGTAGCTGACACCTGCCTTCCACCTCTAAGGTTGTGAATCTTTCTAAAACTTAGAAGTTGAATTGCTTCCATATCAAATCTCTTACGAGCTTCCATTTTCATGCAGAAATTCAAAGAGATAACAGAACAAATAAGATCATCACAGCACTGAATGTATGCCCAAATTGTTTTGAGAATGATCCAATTTCCAGTCCCATGAGAATTTTTTTCCCAGATGAAATTGTGCATTAATGTTGCTAAGGTTTACAGCAGGAGGTTGGTGGGATTTATATAAAAGAGGCAATATAAAAAAAAACTTATTTGTGTCAGCATAGTGACAATGCCTAAGAAGAAAAGGCAGGGGATCTGTTTCTTTAGATGTAGTAACAGCCAAGAAAGCCTTATGGAGAGACTCTTCTCTATAACAAGGACTCACCATGGGTCAGAGGCCAATCAGATCATTGTCAACAACAGAGACATTGTAACTCATCTAGCACCTTGTCCAAAATCTGCAACATATTTTTTGTTTTGTTTTAAATTCAGATACAAGAATTCAGTCATGAAGAGCTTTATATTGATAGAAGAGAAGACATTTGAAAAGAACAATTGTTACACAATTAATTTGAAGTATCAATGCCACAGAATTTTCCATGTAGAATTAGTGTATTCTCAGTTGTCTGATATATATATAAATTCATATTTATGAATTTATGAATTTATATATATACACATATGCATACATACATAAACACATACAGACATATCTTATCTGACAGCCACATGGGTAAGGAGTTGTGCTGCCAACTCAAAGGAAAGTGATTCAAATCCATCAGCTCTGAGAAAGAAAGATGGATAATCTCCTCCCATGTGTTTATAGCCTCTGAACACCTGCTGGAGCATCAGTTAGCTGTGAGTCAGTTCCTATTTGAGAGAGACAGACAGACAGACAGAGAAAAAGGCAAGGGTGGTTAGAAAAGTAGAGGGTCAGTGAAAGAGAGGAGGATCCTCAACGAAATGGATATGGTGGCTGCAACAATGGGTCTGAGTCTGATGGAGATCGTGAGGATGGTATAGGATAGAGCAAGGTTTCAGTCTTTGTTCATAAGATTTCTAAGTGTCAGAGTTGCTAAAGTGCAACAATGTTAGCTTAAAGACAAAGGTGCACCTGATCCAAGCCATAGTATTTTCATTTGCTTCCTATGTATCTGAGCATTGGACAATGAAATTGTCTTCTTTGGAAGACCAAAGAAGAGTTAATGCCTTCGACCTGGTGAAGACTACTGAATAGCCTGTGGACTGTCAAAAAATGAACTAATCTGTCTTGGCTGTGACACTGATGTGTCAAATGCGTTAATGGTTGGCTACCCTATGCAGACAGAGAGCAGGGTGGAGCTCCCTGATTAAAACAAGCTTGGAAGGAGGAGTGGCATCCACTTCCATAAGAGCTTGCCTCCAGAAACCCTATGAACCTGGAGAGAGGATAAAAGGCACCCACGCGTTGAGAACTCTCCCTCATAGGGTCACTATGAGTTGCTTGCGACTCGATAGCACTTAACAACAACAGCAATCTGTCTTGGAAGAGGTGCACCCAGAATGGCCTTTAGAGGTAGAAACAGATGTAAAACTTCATCTCACATGGTTTAGGTATGTTATCAGTAAGGGTTGGTCTCTAGGAAAAAGACATTGTGATGAGAAATGTAGAGAGGGTCAGTTAAAGAGAGGACAACCCCACTGAGACAGATTAACAAAAATCACTGTAACAAAAGGGCTTCATTATGAGAGAAATAATAATGTTGGTTCTGGAAAGGGAAGCGTTCTGATCTGTTGTTTATAGGGTCACTGAGTTGTAGTCACTCAAAGTCATCTAGTTGGAACAAGGAGTTCTCAAATTAAGATTGATTTTTCCCCCAAGGCACACTTAGTAGGTTCTAGACACTCTTTGGTTCTCACAACCTAAGGATATAGGAGTTGCTACTGAGACCTAGTAGGTAGAGGAGAAAGACACTGCTAACTAACCCACCGTGTACAGGACTGCACTGCAAAACAAGACAATATATGACCCAAAATGTCTAAAACATGGGCATTGAGATGCCTTGCTCTAGGTAGAATTTCGTCTATTTATAACTCTGATGCATTAGTGGTAAGAGGTTGTGCTGCAATCCCAAAGGCCTGCAGTATGAATCCATCAGCTACTCCATGGGAAAAGGATGAGAAATCTCTTCCCAAACAATCTACTACCTCTTGAAAACCTACTGGAGGGTCAGCTGTGGGCTGCTTCCAATTTGAGGTCACACAATAAACAACAATAATTCCCTTATCAAGGAAATATATAAATTACAAATAAATGAGATGGATAAGCTTGAAATAACTGAATTTTTTTAAACAAAACACCTAATTTAAAAATTTTGGTGGCTTTACCACCTCTTTGCTGATTTGGATGCATCATATTTCCTTCTCTTGTCCTATTACTCTAGCAAGTATTTCCAATACAATATTAAGTAGGAGTTATGGAAATGGATATCCTTTTCTAGTCCTTGTTCTCAAGAGGAATATCATTAGTCTTTCTCCATTGAGAATGATGTTGGCTCTTAGTTTTGCATACACAGAGAACTACCAGAAGTACAAGCTGGGTTTAGAAGAGACCATGACACTAGAGACAATATCAGATGTATCTTGGCTGAAAGCGAAGAGTACTAGAGGAATATCTATCTATTTCATTGACTATGCAAAGGTATTTGACCATGTGGAGCCCTACAAATTGTGGCTTACCTTATGAAGAATGGGAACCCTAGAATACTTAATTGTGCTTATGCAAAACCTATATTTATATCAGGAAGCAGTCCTCATAGCAGAGCAAGAAAACACTGCTTGGTTCAATATCAAGAAAAGAGTGCATCAGGGATACATCCTGTCTCCGTACCATTTTAATCTTTATGTGGAACAAATCATTCTGACTTTATGAGAAGGAATGTGGCATCAGAATTGGAGGAAGACTCATCAACAGCTTGCTTTATGCTGATGACACAACCTTGCTTGTTGAAACTGAGGAGGACCTGAAGTGTTTGCTGCAGAATGTCAAAGACTGTAGTCTTCAATATGGATTGAAACTCAACATCAAGAAGACAAATATTCTCACCACTGGGCCAATTAGCAGAGGATAGGTGGAGAAGAGAATGAAGTTGTTAACAATTTCAGCTTGTTCAGCTTCACAATCAATACTCTAAGCACCAGACTGAGTTAGTTTACTCATCATAATGCTCTTTAGTCTTTGCTATGTTATACAGTATTTTTCAAAATCACTCATACTAAGTTCTGCATTAGTATTTCATCATATGAATATACCATAATATCTCCATTTATTTGTTGATGGACATTTGGGCTGTTTTCATTTTTTGCTTTTGTGAATAACAGTGTTATGAACATCAGTGTATAAGCCTCCATGCATTTCTCAGTTCTATTTTCCTTGATATATATTCTTAGTAGTGGAATAGCCAGGTCATATGGAATTTCTATGGTCAGCTTTTTTGGAAATGCCAAACTGCCTTCCAGAGTAGTTGTACCAGTTTACAATCCCACCAACAGTGTATGAGAGTTCCAATCTCTCCACATTCTTTCCAACGTTTACTGCTTGCTGTCCTGTTAAATTTTGCCACTGCTATTAGGGTGGAATGGCGTCTCATGGTGGTTTTGATTTGCATCTTTCTTATTGCCAGTGATTTTGAGCATTTTTTCATGTGTCTATGGCTATATGTATGTCTTCCTTTTTGAAAATTATTTCCATGCCCTTTTTCCATTTTTTAATAGAGTTATATCAGTCTTTTACTTGTGGATCCCCTGTAGTAAACTTTTGTTATGAGACCTTTGTCTGAAATGGCATTGCCAATGTGTTTTTCTTACTTAGCGGATTTAAAAGATCCAGTGAGGATCTGAAAAGACAGAGTAATAGTAGACATAAATCAATGGTGATTGTTTTAAATGTTTTATCCTGTGACAAATGGGGTTACCATGAGTTATGATGTCCATATTTTTGTTTTATTCATACTATTTTATCCTAAATTATCTAATTGGGACTAATATTAATCACTTGTGAACCTAAAGATGATGAAATGTCTCTTTCTGTAATCACAAAAGTGCCTCAGAAGAGGAAGACAGACAAAAGTTGAGGTAGAGAGATTTGAAGAGTGAGAAGGATTCAACCTGTTACTGCTGGCTTTAAAACAGCCCACAGCCATGGAATCTGAGTGGCCACTATCAGCTGAGAATGAGCTGTGGCCATCTGTTAGTAAATACTTTGGTACCTCAGTCCTACAACTATAGAACTAAATCTACTAACAACCTGAATAAGCCTGTAAATAGATTTTTCTCTAGAGGATCCAAGAAGGAACAGCCTTCTTATTACCTTATATTTGCTCTTGTAGAACTTAGATCCAAGAAACCAGCTGAACTCCAAGGTCAAAAGAAGACATTAGGAGAAGATACCATCAAGTGAGATACTCTTCCTCAGAGACAACAGTTACAGGTGAGGGAGAGAAAAGGGATTGAAAATCTTCTGAGGAAAGAGCCCTTCATTTGGGGATCCTTACCATGGTAAGGGCATCCCAGGGGTCAATCAGGACAATAGAATTTGGGACAGAGAGCTATAAGCAGGGGAAGAATCACATTTTCAACTAGCATGTTGAGATGCAAGAAAGAAAACTGATTGGAAACACCCCTTGACAGAAACTGCTTAAGTGGAGGACCTGGTCTCACAACACTCAGCCACTCTACAGACAAAGAAGAATGATAGATTTTAGGACAGGGGACTATAATAAGGCAAAATTTCTGCAGGGCTGCATTGAAGACCAGAGAGAACCTAAAGGATTTTAGGTAAGATAGGTTTTTCCAGAAAGGTCTTCCAGGAGAGTGAGTGATCCACACCAAGACTGAACATTTTAAGCTGGCAACTAATCAATAACATTATATAGAGAAAAACTATCTACAGTTTGCATAGATACAATAGAAACAGCTAACACTTATGAAGAAAAATGTCACATAGTGTCAAGAAAGCAGCATGTACCTTCAAATACTGGGGGGGGGGATAAATTAAGCCTTCTCAAAAAAAAAAAAAAAAAAAAAAGACCAAAAACCCCACAAAAAAACCTCAAAGGAAAAAAAAAAACCCAAAAAAACACCAGAGCATATTACAAATCCAATGAGTACCAAAGGTCAGGAAGGCAGAAGACATATATTGATATGGAAGTATTCAATCAGTTATGGAAGAAGGTACAAGTGATGTAAGAAAGAAGTGAAATAAAAGAATACCCTAGAGACAGAGATCTAGAAGAAATATATTGATGCAGAGTTATTTGAACAGCTATAGAAGAAGGAACAAAAGATGGAAGAAACAATGGAAACCATTAAGAAAGTGAATACTCCAGAGACAGGAGTCAGAAAAAAATATGTATTAATGAGTAGGAACTTGAAAAACTGCATAAGAAAATGCAAAAGATTAAAGAATTGAAGCTATAGATAAAAGATTATAAGAATTTTTAAAAATCATCACAAAACAGAGATGGTAGAGCCAACATAGTACTGGAAATAACAGAAATATATGGAAATGCAATCCAGAATATTAAGAACAAAATGGCAGAAGCATCCAAAATGCTGGAGGGACAAAAAAAGTAGAACAGAAAAAATGGAACAGGAAATCAGTGAGCTGGAAAACAAGAACCCCAATAGAAGCATACTAGAAGAAGAACTAGAAATGAGACCTAAAAAAATGAAAAAGAAGAAGAAAATCTGAGAATCATGTGGGATGACATCAGAAGGAACAAAATACATCTGAGTAATATTCCAGAGTACAAGACAGAGAAGGAAATCATTGAAAAAATTGTGGAAGAGGTAATAGAAGAAATTTTCCCAGATGTTATGAAGAATGGAGAAATCCACATTCAGGAAGCTCAGTGAACACCAAATAGAATAAAGCCAAAAAGAAAAACATCAAGAGATATCACAGTCAAATTCTCCAAAATAATAGATAAGGACAGAATGCTAAAAGCAGCATGAGAAAAACAGTCACCTATAAAGGAGAAACAATTAGATTTAATTCTGATATCTCAGCAGAAACTATGTGACAAAGAAAATAATAGGATGACATATGCAGAAAGTTGAAAGAAAGCAATTTATCAACTGCAGATTGTATACCGAGCAAAGCTGCCCATCAAATATGAAGGGTAAATTAGGTCCTTTGAAGAAAAAAAAGAACTTCAGTAATCTGTAAAAATAAGACCAAATCTACAAGAAAATTTAAGGGAAGTTCTTCACACAGTGGCACCAAAGGAAAGTGGATGAACCATAGTAACTAGAAACAAACAGAAAAAGAAACACAGTGAAATGACAATGATAAAACCTGGACTGTCATTATTCACACTTAATGTAAATGGACTAAATGCCATGTCAAGGCAAAAAGAATAGCAGAACAGATTAAAAAAAACCAAACAAACCCAACCAAAAACAAAACCCATTAATAAGTTGTCTACAAAAGACACACCTAAGAAACAAAGAGAAAGATAAACTGAAAATCAAAAGCTGGGGAAAATACATGCAGCAAATAGCTTTCACAAAAATTCAAGAGTAGCAATCCTAATCTGATATAATAGACTTCTTAATGAAAACCACCATAAAAGATAAGGAAGGGCTCTATATAATGATGAAAGGCACAGAAAATCAAGAAGACATAAACATTGATCAATATCCATGAACCAAATGATAGACTTGCAAAATACATAAAGCAACGGTTAACAGATTTGAAGAAATGGACAGCACCACAATAGTGGTAGGAGACTTTCACATATGAATCTTACCAAAGGATAGGTCACCTCAAAAGAAATTTAACAAATATGCAGAAGATCTAAACAATACAATTAGTCAACTTGACCTTATGGATGTATACCTGGTACTGCACTCAACTAAAACCCAATTTCTTTTCTTCTCAAGTGCACATGATACATTCTCCAGAATTGGTCACTTATTAGGACACAAAAACAAGCCTCAATAAATAAACAAAACAAAACATTGAAACAATACAAATATCTTGTTAGACCACAGTGCCATAAAATTGGATATTAATCACAAGAGGATAGCTTATAAAACCACGCATGTTGAAGCTAAATAACACCCTGCTAAAACAAGATTGGATTATAGAAGAAATAAAGAATGAAATTAAAAAGTTCCTTGAAACAAATGATAATGAAAACATAAGATACCCAAACCTCTGGGATGCAGGTAAGGCAGTCCTCAGGGGACAGTTCATAGCAATAAGCAAACACATAAAAATGAAGGAAAAAAGCAAAAAAATTATCTAATTCAACACCTCCAACAAATACAAAAAGGACTATCTAACCCCATAGCCTCTAGAAGAAAGGAAATTAAAAGAACAAGAGCTGAAATCAATGAGCTAGAAGACAGAATAATAATTGAAATAACCAACAAGTCAAGGAACTGGTTTTTCCAAAGAGTAAATAATATTAATAAATCATTGACAAACTTAAGAAAAGGAATAAAAAGAGAATGCACAAATAACCTGATTAGGAAATGATAGAGATGAGATCACAACAAAAATAGAGGAAATGAAATCTATAATAGAAGAATATTATGAAAAGCTACATTTTGATAAACCAGAAAACCTAGAGGAAATGGACAAATTCTTTGAAACTCATTCCCTATCTAGATTGACACAGGAAGGTAGAGAAATGGTGAACAGACCCCTCGCAAAAGAAATTGAATGGGTCATAAAATGGCTCCCCACAACAAAAATCCTGGACCAGATGGCTTCACAGCTGATTTCTACCAAACAATCAGAGATTCTACTTAAATTATTCCAAAAAGAAGGAATACTCCCAGAGTCATTCTATGTAGCAAGCATAACCCTAATACCAAAAGCAGGGAAAGATATTACCAAAAAATGGTAACTACAGATCAGTATCTCTCATGAACATAGATGCAAAAAACTTCAGAAAATCCTGATGAAGAGTCCAACAGCACATAAAAAAATCATCATGAGCAAGTGTGATTTATAACACATATGCAAAGATAGTCTACATTAGAAAAGCAATCAGTGTAATATGTAATTCACCACATTAACAAAGCAAATAATAAAACTCAGATGATCCTAGCAATTGATGCAGAAAAGGCATTTGACATACAACACCCTTCCTGATTATGACACTTAGCAAAATAGGAATAGAAAGGAATGTCCTCAACATAGTGAAAAGTGTAGATGCAAAATCAAGAGCCAATACCGTTCTCAATGGAAAAAGGCTAAAAGTATTTTTCTTGCAGAGACCGGAAAAGGATGTCCACTGTCACCACTCCTATTCAATATTGTATTGGAAGTATTTACTAGGGAAATTTGACAAAAAAAGGAAATAAAAGACATCCAGATCAGCAAAGAGGTGGTTAAACTGTCACTATATGCAGATGATATTATAGTGTACACAGAAAACCCCAAGGACAGAAAACAATAACAAACAACAAAAAGAAACCCAAAAACCAAAACCTGTTAGAGCTGGTGGACCACCTTAGTATGTTCGAAGGATACAAGATCATTATCTAAAAGTCAGTGAGACTCCTCTACAGTAACATAGAGAACTCAGAGAAGGAAATCAAGAAAGCAGTACCATTTACAATTGCCAACCACAAATTGAGATACTTGGGAGTGAACCTAACTAGAGACACAAAAGACCTTTGTGAAGAAAACTACATAACACTTCTGTAAGAAATAATAAGAAAAGATCAAAACAAATGGAAAACATTTCCCTGTTCATGTATAGAAGGACCAATATAGTAAAAATGACAGTTCTACCTAAAGCAATCTACATGTTTAATACAATCTTAATAGAGATGGAAAATTCCTTTTTCAAGGAAATTAAGAAGACTTCTTTAAAAAAAAGTTAAGTGGGAAACATATCACTCCTTATTTCAAAATCTACAGTGATAATAACCAAAACATCAAGGTCTTGGTACAATGACAGGCAAACAGACCAATGGAACCGAATCAAGAACCCAGAAATGGATTCATCTATGGCCAATTTTATCAAATGGAGCAATGATAATGTCTTCAACTAATGGTGCTGGCAAAACTTGACTGCTCTCTTCAGAAAGCTAAAACAAGATCCATGTCTCACACCATACACAAAAATAACTCAAGATGGATCAGAGACCTGGGGGTAAAGCCTTAAACTGTAAAGATCATAAGAGACAAAATGAGAAAAATTTAGAAAGACTAGCCCATGGTATAAAGAGTCTGACCAATACAGGTAGGAATGTACAATCAGGAGAGCATAGAATTGATGACTGGGACTTTCTAAAGATTAAATTCCTATGTGCATCAAAACCTTTTTCCAATTGTTTGAAAAGAAAACTTTTTGCCCAGGAAAAAGCATTTGGCAATACCATCTCAGACAAGTGTCACATAACAAAAGATTGCAGACTACTACTGGGCCGCCTCTAGAAACAGACTGATAACCCAATTTAAAAATGGGTAAAAGACATGGAAAGACTTTTCACAGAGGAAGACTGTCTTAAACCACTATATGTATGGTAATTTGGAGCAAAGTAAGAGAAAAATGATTCATTTTCTGACAAAATTGGAAGAGCTGGACACTATTCAGTGTTTAATAGAGGATGCCAAAAATCTACATCAGATTTCTTAGGCCATATCTCTTCATGAGAGAAAACATCATATTTCTTTTGTGGAATGGCTGGTAAACTTATAGAGTCAAACTTTTGGGGAACAGCCCACAAGTTATCAATGATATTTCACTTTTCCCCTGATAAAAGATCAAAACTAAAATCATGCTACAACCATTGAGTTTGTTTCAACTCCTCCATTGGGTTTCTGAGATTATAAATCTTTACGGTAGGAGTTTGACATATTTCTCCCTCAGAAAAGCTGGTGAATTCAACTGCCAACCTTCCTTTATCAGTCCAGCACATGAACACACTATGCTGAGTCTGCAGTGCAGAATGCCTTTTTGAGAAATAACAGGAATAGAAACAGAAACCCGTTACAAGAAAGTAATCTTTTACCACCAGTGAAAGTGTGAACTTGAAATGGGAAACTAGAAAACTACACAGGATGAGTTCCTGAAAAGTTTCACATTAGCATGGCTTCTCAAGCTGAAGCTGTACAAATCCTCTGTGAAAGACATACTAGTTGCAATCTTAAAGGATTTGTTTTGTACATGAGGTTTAAAGAGAGAGAGATGAATAGATATGGGACAGTAGGTGAATTTACGAAAAGGAAAAAAGTCTCTTAACATAGTCATTTAATTTTTAGAAAATGAGAAATTGTTTAATTTTAAAAATAGTCAATACTCAAGTTAAATACATTCCTGGATAAAAGTAAACAGCTTAAACTATTATAAAAAGTTTTCTGAAGTTTTTGAAAGCCTATTCTTTCTTGCTAAGGTCATAGTCCTCTTTAATCTGCTGGGACTAATTTTGTGTTATATTACCTCAGTAAATAGCCTCAAGTTCCTTTGAGAAAAGTCAAAGTTTAAGTCTGAAACAAGTAATGCAATCCCACTGTCAGATGTCTAGCACTACATTTTGTCTTACAGAGGAAGAGATGGTTCCAGACAGCATTTAGTCCATTTTTATCCAGTAAGTGTTCTCCTGTGGCAGCTATGTGCCTGTTACTCTTGGCACCTGGCTCCATTTCAATCATTAATGTACCCAGAACAAAGAGTTGACATTACTTTAAAGACATACCATATTATGCCATGAAAAAGAGTGACTGGCTTTTTAGGAGTAAGTCATATCTATCAGCATGTGTTTGGTTCCAGATTTGGACTTCAGATGGGTCTTTTTGTGAGCATGAATGCCACTCTATATGTCAATCTCTTAGGATGTTCCCACATGCAAAATGTTATGGCTGATCACGCCTTTGGAAACACTCTTACATAGCCATGTGTCCTCCAACCCAAAGCAACTCAGAATAATTCTGTTAGTCATTTCACTGCAACATTATATGGATTATACAATATTTCCTTAAACTCATTCTTGTTAAGGAGTACTCATGGCCTAGTGATAAGAAGCTACACTGCAATCCCAAAGGCATGAAGTTCAAATCCACCAGCTGTTCTGCGGGAGAAGGATGGGCAATCTCTTCTGTTACAATTAACTGCCTCTGAAAACCCACTGGAGGGTCAGTTAGGAGTTGGTTCCAACTCGCTGATACACACAATTAGGTAAAACACATGATTCAAATCCATCAGTTAGTTGTTTCACAAGAGAAAGATGGATAATCTCCTTCCCTGCAATTTACTGCCTATGCAAACCCCCAGGATGGTCAGCTATGAGTTGGTTCTAACTGGATCATGCATAGCAACAGCAGCTCCTTGAGGTCATCAGGTCTGTCCTTAGTAAGCTTTAAGTTACAAAACAAATCTCTAAATTTCTTCAGACTTCTAAACAGAGATCAAATTGTTCTAATGGCAATTGTTTGAGTAGTACTGGCTGAAAGGAGAATGAAGGAGACAAGTGTCAATAGACTCAGAAGGAAGTAGAAGGGTCACATAAACTTGAAAATTCAAGTACATTTTGAGAGGTAACAGATTTGAGAGAAACTTTTAGATAAAAGTGTCAAAGAGTCTGAGATTAAAATGTCTTATTATGTCTCCTCAGTATGTAACAACTTCTATTTCTGCTTAGGAAAAGATGTGTCTTCATTTACAGCTTCCCTGGACACGTATTTCTTAATAAGTCACCTTATCCATTAAATGAGCCACTGCTCACACCGTCTTTAGTTTTTGTGACATACTTGCATGATATCATCCTGCTTTGAGTGGGAAAACCTAGAGTTTAGAGATGGCTATGTATTTAGATGATATTGTTGTCATTGTGTGTCATTTGGTCAAGTATGACCATAGTGACTGAATCCTGTCCTATTCTGTGCCATCTTCACACTTTCTAACACACTAGAGCCTACAGTGGCATTCATTATGTCAATCCACCTAGTGGAGGGTGTTCCTCTCTTTCTCTGACCCACCACTTTTCCAAACATGATGTCCCTCTTAGCAACAAGCCTGAAGTATATGAGATGAAGTATCAACATCTTTGTCTCCGATGAGCACTCTGGCTGCACTTTCTCCAAGACATACTTGTTTGTTCTTTTGGTATCTACAGGATATTCAATACTTTTCTTCAACACCACAGCTCAACGGCATTAATTCTTCTGTCATTCTTATTCATTGCTCAGCTTTTAGATGCATAGCAAGTGATAAAGACCATGACCTGAATCAGATGTACCTTAATCCTCAAACTGACATCATTGCTCCCCAGTGATTTGTAGAAGTCCCTGACTGCCGACTTGCCTAGTGCAAAACATCTCCTAATTTCCTGACTGCTGGTACCAAGGACTGTGGATCTATGTAAGAATAAATCATTGACAGATCAATCTATTCTCCATCATTCATGATGTTGCCTCTCAGTCCAGTGGTAGAAATTTTTGTTTTCTTGACATTGAGATATAATACATATTGAAAGCTGTGTTCTTTGATCTTCTGTAATAACTGCTTTAAGTTCTCCTTACTTTCAGCAAGCAAAGTTGTATTATCCATATAACACAGGCTATTGATGAGTCGTCCTCCAATCTTAATGCCACATTCTTTATATTCCTGCTTCTCAAATAATTTTCACAGTATACAGACTGAATAAGTATGGAAAGAGAATACAACCCTGATGCACCCCTCTATTAATTTTATATCATGTAGGAAGACTCATCAACAACCTATGTTA
Source organism: Elephantulus edwardii (assembly GCF_000299155.1). NCBI lineage: Eukaryota > Metazoa > Chordata > Mammalia > Macroscelidea > Macroscelididae > Elephantulus > Elephantulus edwardii. Next base: position 2,312,225 of record NW_006399913.1, read on the forward strand.
TGCAGATGACATAATCTTGCTGGCTGAAACTGAGGACATTTGCTGAAGAAGGTCAAGGACTATAGTCTTCAAAATGGATTGAAGCACCACTTCAAGAAGACAAAGATTCTCACGACTGAGCCAATTGGAAGCAGTATGATAGATGAAAGAGAGTGAAGTTAACAACTACAGGTTTCTCAGCTCCACAATCAACACTCTTGGAACCAGCAGTCAGGAAGTCAAAACATGAATTGCATTGGAAAAATATGCTGTCAGGGACTTCTCCAAAGTGCTAAAGAACAATGATATCAGCCTGGAGACTAAGATGTTCCTGACTCAGGCCATGATTTTTGGAATTATGTGCTATGCATCAGAGAGCTGGACAATGATTAAGGATGACAGAAGAATAAATGCTGGTATTTATCATCCTTGTTATTATATTTACATTGATAATCATTGCCATAAAGTCTGAACTAACTCATAACTGATCCTCTAGTGGGTTTTTAGAGGCCGTAAGTTGCACAGGAGGAGACTGTCTATTCCCCAACTCCCCTCCCCCCTCAGTGGAGTGGCTGATGGATTCAAACCACTGGAGGAGCACAGTCTTTGGGCTAGCAGCACACACTTTATGAAATAACCACCAGATCTCCTCCATTGTCACTATTGTCAACCAACTCTTTTTACCAAGTTACTTTCTTCCCTCTTTTGAATTTAAATACCTCAAAATTATGTTGTTGATGTTATTATCATTTTTATGTGCCATCTAATAATTTGTGACTCATAGCAACCCTATGTACAATAGCCCTGAAAGCTGCTATATTCTGTGCCAACCTTATTATCTCTGACACACGTACTCTCATTACCCCAGTCACTGAATCAATCCATCTCATCAAGGGTCTTCCTCTCTTGTGCAATTCTTCCACCCTTCCATGCATGATGTCTCTCTCCAAGGATTGGTTCCTATTTGCAATATGTCAGAAAAAGCCTCAAAATCCTTGCCTCCAAGATGCAGCCTGATTTCATCCTCTCTAGGACACAACTTTTGTTCTCCTGGGAGTCCATGATATATTCAATACTCTTCTCCAGCACCACAACTCAAAGGCATCAATTCTCTTTCTATCATCCCTAGTCATTGTCTAGCTTTCTGATGCATAACAAGCAATTGCAAAGACTATGGTCTGGATCAGGCTAATTCTCTTTTTTACCCCACAACTTTCCCTGCACAAGAAATGAGCTATGAGTTTTATTCAAAATATGGTCTCAGGACAGAGGATCATAATATCATATGTGTTACCCATTGCCTTTGAACTGGTTCCAACTCATAGCAGTCCTCTACAGATTTCCAAGAATAAATCTTTACAGGAGACTGCCCCTAATTTCATCTTCAGAGTGGCTGGAGGGTTCAAACTACTGACCTTTCAACTACCAGCTTGATATGCTTCACATGTATCACTAGGGTTCCTCTTAGGCTTGCAAATTCTTAGGTTTCACTCAAGTCATTCTTTATCAGAATCCCTGGGTTTGGGATGTAGAATCTGCATTATATTAAAACAGATGGAGGATAAATTAAGATTGTTAACAATTCATCTTGCTTGGATCCACAATCAACACTCTTGGAAGCAGCAGTCAGAAAATCAAAAGAAGAGCTGCTTCAGGAAAGTCTACTGTCAGGGACCGCTCCAGAGTGCTAATGAATAATGATGTCAGTTTTGAAACTAAGGGGCCCCTAATTCAGGTCATGGTCTTCACAATTAATTAATTATGCTATACATAAGAGAGCTGGACAATGACTAAGAATAACAGGGAATTAATGTCTTTGAATTGTGATACTGAAGAAGAGTATAGAACATACTGTGGATGGCCAAGAGAACAAATAAGTCTGTTCTATATAGGGTGAAGCCAGGTTGCTTCTTGCATGCAAGGACTTTAAAACTCTGTCTCATATACTTTGGACATGGCCCAGGAGGTCCAGTCCTTGGAAGGACATCATAATTGGAAGGATGGAGGGTCAGTGCAGGAAAAGACCCTGGATGAGATGGATTGACACTGACTGGGGTAACAGGGATACGTATGTTTGACACAGTGAGACTGACTCAGAATAGAGTAGGGTGCAGAGCTATTATTTATAGGGTCATTGTGAGTTAGTTACAGTTGACTTGATGGTACATAACAACAACAGTGTTGCCAATCATAGTGTTGGAAGCAGTGCAGCCAGGGTGTTCCCTACAGGCACGAGTGGTGATGCTTCACCTTACATACTTTGGGAATATTAAAAGGAGATGCTACACCTTGGAAAAGGGTCAGCAAAAGGGAGGAAGACCTTCGGCAAGGTGGATAGAAATGTGAGTGTGGCAATGTGCTCAATTGTGTCAGAGACTGTAAGGATGACATAGAGCAAGACATGTTCATGTCTGTTGTTTTCATAGGGTTGCTATGAGTCATACTCGACCCTATGGAAACTAACAATAGCAATCCCTGCTAAGCTTCAGGAAACTTTTTAAGTCAATGAGGAAAAAGGGGTTATTGGGTTTTAAAAACACACCACAAAAACACAAGAAAACCAAACAATATATGGGTTCAAACTCACATAGCTCTTTGTTTTACTAGTAATATAAATTTGGCAATTTACTTTGCCCCTTTGACTTTAATTTTCTTTCATAATGTGCACAAAGTGTTTTTTGTTGGGGTTTTTGTGTGTGTTTGTTTTTTAAATTCAGGATATAGGCTGTTAGGCTTATCATAAGTAACAACTGACTCTGTGTACATATCTATGTACAACAGAACTGAATACTACCTGGCCCTGTGCCATCTGTTTCACAGTAGCTACTGTCAGCTACAATAATGAAGCCATCCCCAAATGCAGCTGTTTCAATAAGACGAAAGAATTCCAGTGGTTGAAATGAGATGCATGCTTAGTTCTCAGTTTAATATTCGAGACATTGGAAAGCAGACCTAAGAAGTTGGTGCCTCTGTTTCATGAGATCATCTAATGACTCAAGTTCTATCTGCATTTATTGTGCCTTTTTCTGGGACCTTGTTTTGTCTCCGTAACTGGTCTGGGTTCAGTGACACAATGTCAGGCTTTCTACCTGGCATAAAAGGGAAAGAGAGTGGCAGGCATGTACTTTTCTTTTAAAGATGTGAGGCAAAAGTTTCACACTTTATTTCTGCTCTTAGTTCTTGGGTGAGACACTGTTCATTTGGTTGCTCCTGATGGGGAACTCTGCTTGCATGGTTTGTAGTGTGTTGCACTGCTAAGAGGACACACGTCTCTGGTGGCATGAATCTACCAGCAGCTCTGCAAGGAGGAGGAATATCGACGGTCACCTCCCATTAAGATTTACATCCTAAGGAATCTAATAGACGGTGGCTATTAGTTGGAATCCATTCAATGGCATCGAGTTTCAGTTAAACACTGAACAATGTGTCTATTGGCTGAGTAGTCAGATAACTTGGCAAATTCAGGAGTAGGAGCTGTTCTGACACTGATCAAACAGATGCTTGTTGAAGCATACATGCCACAGAGTAAGTACTTGGTATTCCATGAATACTGATGTGAGAGAAGAAGGCATGATGCTTAAAGATCTGAACACAAAGCACTCTGGACACAAATTCAAATTTACTTCATTTAAACACAAGTTCAAGCACACTTAGCATCTAATGGTGGAAACATTACTTTTACTTTGTGATTTAATTTTCCCATTTTCTAAAATCGGAATTAGAGTGCCTAGCCTAACTACTTTCTTTCTAGGATAATAGGAAATTGCCCTATTTAAACTATCTCCCTTTTACACATCAGAATGCATTTTGATGATTTTAATCACAATGCAGATAACCCTGTCTGAAATTAGTTATCAGAGATTAGTTGGAAACTTTCACATGCTATTAATTCCCTATCCAATATAACTTCAAGAAACATGCTGCAATTACTAGACAGCTTTCGGCTCTCAGCCTAAAGTTAAGAATCTTAATCCTAGGGCCCATTTGCTGATTGGTGAAGAATGCATAATAGCGATATTGCCAAAAGCTGAAAGTACAGCTCTTCATTCTAGAGGCGGCGGCAGTATTTTGATCCTTTTATCCATTCTCTAGTGCAGCAATTTCAGACCTGTGGTGAAATATGATTGCAACTTTCTATTATCTGAGGTATAAACAAGCAAGTTCATCTCTAATCAACATATAGAAACACAAACATAAAAAACAAATGAACAGAGTTCATTAAAAAAGATCTTGAGCAAGATTTGCAGATGTCATTTACTCCAGAAGAGCAGCAATGCAACTTTTACTCTAGAAATAAGACAAGATGGTACCCTTGGTCAAGGGTATTCTTTATTGAAGTTAGTCCTGTTTCTCTTGACATAGAAATCCCTTTTTGGTGCCTTTGTTTTCTGCCAGTAGATTTATTTTTCTATCAGACTCTTCCTCTACCCTCCCACAAGGATGTCTATTTTTAAATTTTTCTTTTAATTGCGTAATGTTTATAAAGGAAATAAATTTTTCATTAAACTATTCCTAAGTTCAACACCTTTTATTCAAGAAAATTAATTTCAAAATCCACAATGGAATCAGTTTCCTACTTTTTCCCTCTATTTTTTATTTCCATTAATCATTTTACCCTCCTCTTTGTGTCTTCCCTTTCTTCAGTGATATTGTGCTGAATTGTGTATTGTCTTTTGTGCGTATTGTCTTTCTCTTCACTCATCTGTAGCTATCTGAGTCATAGTTGACTGGACAACATCTTACAACAACAAGAAGGACTTTTTTTTTAGTGTCTAGGCTGAGTAATAAAAGGGTGATGAGGAAAAAAGTAAAAACTGAAATCCTAGAAAGAGCTCCAATGTTGTTTCTGTGGCTATAGGACTGAACTCCCCATAGACGCCAAGCAGGAGCACCAATGAGGTGCTGGAGACCACTGCATTCAACGATATTCTGTAACTCTCACTTTTTATCTGCTCTTCTTTCTTCTGCTGTGCCTCCTTTTAGTCTATTCTAACAAGACATAATTTGGGGAATTCACACAACTACATAGAATGCATGATTCAGAAAAGATTTTCAGAAATTCTTACTTTGCTTATTCCCAAGATAAGTTTACAATGCAAATAAGAAAGGAACCTCCCTTAAATGTCTTCTGTAAATAAAAGAAACTGAGTGAGACCCAGAGTGTTTGTTGCAGAAGTTCAAAGACTGTGTCGTCTTCAATATGGATTGAAGCTTAACATCTTGGAGATTCTCACCACTGAGCCAACTGGCAGCACCATTATGGATGGAGAAGAGATTGAGGTTGTTAATAATTTCAGCTTGCTCAGCTCCACAATCAACATTTGTGGCACCAGTGGTCAGGAAATCAAGATGAGTAGCATTGGGGAAATCAGCTCTCAGGGCCCTCTCCAAAATGCTAAAGAGCAATGATGTCAGTCTAGAAAGTAAGGTGTGCCTGATCCAGGTGATGGTCCTTGCAATTACTTGCTATGCATCAGAAAGCTGGACAAAGACTAGGGATGATAGAAGGAGAATTGAGGCCTTTGAGTTTGGGTGCTGGAGAAGAGTCTTGAACATACCAGAGTTCCAGGAGAACAAACAGGTCTATCATGGAGAAAGTGAAGCCAAATTATTCCTTGGAGGAAAGGATTTTGAAGCTCTATCTCACATACTTTGGTTGCATGGCCAGAAGGGACTAGTCCTTGGGGAAGGACATGATGCTTGAAGAGTGGAGGGACAATACAGGAAAGGAAGACACCAGATGAAGTGGATTGGCTTGGTAACTGGAGCAATGGGATTAGGTTTGTCGGAATCAGTGAGATTGGCTCAGGATAGGTCAGGAGTGAGAGCTATTGTACATAGGGTTGCTATGAGTTGCAGGCAATTTGATGACACATAACAACAGCAGCAGCAATATGGAGTTCAATTCATGCTGCTCATCTCACATGAATACTGTGAGGACTCAACAAGGTGATGTAGAAGATGTAGTATCTCACGAATATTAACCTTGTTTGAAGCAGTGTCAACAAGAGTGGGTCCATGCATAACATTAACTCTGAGAATGGTGAAAGACCTAGCAGTGTTCTACTTTTTTGTACACATATTGGTTACGAATAGAAGCCTTCAACAATATAACCTACAACAGCCACAAATGTTATTTCCCATGTCTTACACAATACTCTAGATTTATTTTCTTCTGTTACAGAGAGTCTGCCTCTGAGGACATTTATTACTCAAATAGACTAGCCTTCTTAATAGAGTGGGGGCAAGATAGCTGTGTTAGACCTGTACTAAATTCAAAGAACAGTCCCCAGCAGTTCCTATAATGTCATGGTCTCCACAGTTGCATACTTACTTCTATTAATTCCAACAATAATCATAATTGCTCTACCACTGGTCTGAAATCTGTTGCAATAGTTACACAGACCTCATAGAACCATACTCAAGTTTATGGGCTTCATTAGGGAAATTAACTGTTTACAACCCAGGTTGGCAACACAACACAATTCCTCATTCAAAACAGTTTCCAAGCATGATCACTAACCTTTTGACCATCAGTTTTGTAGCAGTAGGCTCATGTTAGAAAGCTTTCTTAGTTTTTCCAGTTATGGTGTTTCCCTCAATTTCTCCAGCAAGCTTGGATGAAGGCCACTGGCTCAGGTTCTGTGAGGCAGCAATCCCAAATCAGTTCTGACTCACGTCAATCTTTGGTTCTCTGCTGCAGATACTGATGGTTTTTTGTAGGTCCCTGTCTGACTTCAGGGAGAGTTTTGGTATATTTCATGCTGCGTTTTCTGTTGCTTCTTCCTTGTTGGTATGAGATTTTCGTCTTCTGATGCTAAAATTGCTTAATTTAAAACTGGTGGAATAGGGGAAAACAAGTCCCATCATAAGTCATTTACCCACCTGGTTTGCATATTCCCATCTAGCCATTTGATGAAAATCAAAGCTAATGAGCTAGAAAAGCTATTTGGTGGATACTAACTACACTTTTATCACTTGAGACCACTTGCTGAATCTTGGTTGTGTTGCTTGATTTTATGTTAGCTTGGCTAATCATGCTGTCTAAGGGTTTTTTTGGGGGGTAGGGGTTTTTTTTGTTTTGGTTTTGTGTTGTTTTTATTTTATTTTATTTTATTTTATTTGTCACTTGCTAGTCTGGATGTGTAAATTAAGCATTTGCTTGTGATTAAATCAGTAGTCCTTAAGCAGATTAATCTTTACAATGGTCATTTAAGCAATGGAAGATCTAAAAGAGTTTCTCAGTTCTTCCTCCAGATTACAAATAGATAGATATCTTTTTAGAATTCCTCCTCCCTTCACTCTTCCTGTCACCTGATATACAGACTTTGGGACACAAGTCTATAGGAGTCTCCAATTTATTCTTAACCTAAACTTTCTAGACTACCACAATTTATGTGCTGTGATACATTTCCTTAAAATGCAAATCTATTTGGTACTATATCTTTAAAGAATCCTAAAACATTAGTAATGACCCCTTGTGAGTATTCATAGTAGATTGAGGCACAAAACTTCTTTACAAAGTTGCCACTCCGCCTAACCTCCCTAAACCAGTTGGTCACTTTCACCAAGAGACCAGGCTAAAAGAGTAATCTATAACTTGAATGCTCTAAGATTCACTGGAGAGGCAAAAAAGAAAATGAGAAACCATTTGCTGGGGCTTAAAAGTTCAGGTATCGCTTCCACTCTGAAGTTATAGTTAATTGCTTAGTGCAAACCTCTGTGTTCAACAAGGTGAAACAAAATGTATAATCACCTATCAGAGAAGAGAATAAAAAATAAGGCAATGTAAATATTTGGCTACCAATAACCTATGAATACAAAGTATTATATTTAACCTCAAAATAACTCTCTGTATCTGTACATTTTTATGACTGTTAACTGCAATCTATTCACTCATATATCTAGATTCAATTGACATTCCTCAACATAATTTATAAAACCTCATTTCTGTGTCTTTGTTCATATAAGATCCTTTTCATTTAATGATTTTATATTTATCTGGTGAAATTCTGCAGATTTATATGAAAATGTGAATAATAAATTAAAAATAAAATGACTAAGAAAATACTTCAAAAACAAAATAATGAAGGGAATAAGTTGTTGAAATAAAGATATTTCATGTCCAAAAACATATAGCCAAAGATTTAAAAAGATCAGTTAAGCTTGGAATAATACAAGTATTTTCATTTATTGTTGATTGAAAAAGATATTCCATTTCCAGACATTTATTTCATGGTAAAAATAGTAAATGTATATAAAATTAGAAATATAAAGATAGACATTTCAGTACTCTGAATCACAGAAGTATTGAAAACCAGGAAGGAATCCAAATATTTTTCTTCACTAACTTTTGTCTTACTTTGTTTTTCTTCATTCATTTATCATTAACCAAAGTATAGACACACATTATACACAAACGTATATAACATACATTGTTTTTATTTTGCAGTAGAATGAAAGCTCCATGAGAACAATAATTTTAAATATCTTTTTCACCATAATATCTTCACTTCCAGGAAAAAGTGCCTGAGAGATAATGAATATTTGTTGGATCAATAAATTAATTACCCATCAGAACTTTGAAAGCATAGAAAATATAAAAGTCCTGTTTTTTTAATAATATCAAAGGTATAAGACAAGACATAGAAAGACATAGAAACACACCTCAGATTGATGGGTTTATGATAGTTTTGTTTTTCAGTGTTCACATATTTTCTAAATATTTGTCAGTGAGCATTGCTATTGTTATGTTGTTGTTATTGTTGTTATGTGCCATCAAGTTGGCTGTGACTCATAGAGCATTGTTATTGTTATGTTGTTGTTATTGTTATGAGCCATCGAGTTGCCAGTGACTCATAGCAACCCTATGTATAACGGCTCTAAACCCTGCTCTATTCTGTGCCAATCTTATTGTCTCTGACACACCTACCCTCATTACCCCAGTCATTGATTCAAGCATCTCATTGAGGGTCTTCCTCTCCTGCACTCTCCCTCCACCCTCCCCAGCATGATGTCCCTCTCCTAAGACTGGTCCCTCCTTGCAACGTGTCCAAAGTACGTCATACAAAAATTCAGAATCCTTGCCTCCAAGGAGTAAGTAGAGTGGTTTAACCCTCTCCAGGATGAACCTGTTTGTTCTCTTAGCAGTCGATGGTATATTCACTGCTCTTCTTCAATACCACAGCTCAAAGGCACCAATTCCGCTTTTATCCTCCCTAGTCATTGTTCAGCTCTCTGATGCATAGCAAGTGATTGCAAAGGCCATGGTCTGTATCAGGCACACCTTAGTCTCCAGACTGACATCATTGATCTTCAGTACTCTGGAGAGGTCTCTGACAGCAGACCAAGAGTGTTGTTGTGAAGCCGAGCAAATTGAAGCTGTTTATAATCTGTCTTCACCATCCATCACGATGCTGCCAATCGGCCCAGTGGTGAGAATCTTTGTTTTCTTGATATTGAGTTTTAGTCCATACTGAAAGCTTAAGTACTTGACCTCCTGCAGCAAGTGCTTCAGATCCTCCTCAGTTTCAGAAAGCAGGGTTGTGTCATCAGCATAACGCAGATTGTTGATGAGTCTTCCTCCAGTCCTGATACCACATTTCTCCTCTTAGAGCCCAGCCTCCTGGATAATCTGTTTTGTATTCATATTCGTATTTGTATTCTTATTCATATTCATATTCATATTGTTATAGTCAAACAAATATTATTTATGCATCTTAATTATATATATATAGTCAATTTCAGTATGCAGAAAATTGATAGAAATCTTCAGTTTTCTCCTCTTTAGCTTTACTTTTTGGTGCATGTATTTGAACAATCGTTGTATTAACAAGTCTTCCTGTAAGTATATGGGAAGTATTCTATCACTCACAGCATTATGCTTTGGAATACATTTGAAATGGTACTTTTGACTATGAATGAACACCATTCTTCCTCATTTTTTTTTAAATTTCTGGCACAATAGCATATGATTGCCTGATTCAGAGTGGCCAAGACCAGTTAAATCTCAGTTCACTAATGCCCAGCATGTCAATCTCTATGTGTTCCTTTTCATTTTAGACAACTTCAAAATTTCCTAGATGCAAACTTGATATGTTCCACATTCCAGTTATTGATGTTTGCCCCTGTGTCTTGTTTTTAAATGACTTCCAATCTGAGGTTCTACTTCTAGTACTATATCTAACAGTGCTCCTCTATTGTTAAATTATGCCCTTATACAACTGATATCACCTGTATGAACTTTTTATCCACATTCAAAAACAATGTTTAATTTGGTAAAAATAAAACTGATCTATAATTCTCTAACTACTCCAGGACTCATGCTGTTGTTGCTTTGTACCATTGAATCAGAACTGACATTTTCCCATATAAATTGGTTATGTCTATCAACCTTTTGTATATTGACAATATACTCAGTATAATAGGTGTTTTGCCTCTTCTTTATAGAGTATAGACTTCTCCTTGGAGACATGATTTTATGATGTCTCATCAGATTCATTTTCAGGCATTGAGATGCATTGAAAAGATTGTGGACCTTGTGTTCTATTTGGTGTGGGACTTTCAGCAAGTTATTCAACTTACTGAGTCTTAGTTTTTACGTTTATAAAACAGAAAATATCTTTATTATCTAGTTTATTGAAATTAGATGATAGGATACATTGATGTTATGTTGTTACGTGCCATCAATTTGCCTGTGGCTCATAGCAATCCTATGTACAACTCTGAAGCCTACCCTGTCCTAAGTCAGTCTCACTGACTCTGAAACACCCACCCCCATATCCCCAGTTACCCTTTCAATCCATCTCATCCAGGATCTTCCTCTCCTGTACTGTCCCTCCACCTTTCCAACTATGATGTCCTTCTCCAAAGACCAGTCCCTCCTGACCATGTGCCCAAACTATGTGAGATGGAGCTTCAAAATCCTAGCCTCCAAGAAGGAACTTGATTTTATCCTCTCCAAGACAGACCTACTTGTTTTCTTGGAGGTCCAGGGTATGTTCAAGAATCTTCTCCAGCACTAAAGCTCAAAAGCATTCATTCTTCTGTCATCCTTAGTCATTGTCCAACTCCCTGATGCATAAGCAAGTACATGAGAAAACTATGGCCTGGATCAAGTGCACCTTAGTTTCTAGAGCAACATCTTCGCTTCTCAGTACTATGGAACAGTACCTGACAGCAGATTTTCCCAGTTCAATTTGTCTTATGATTTCTTGAGTGCTGGTGCCAAGAGTGTTGATGGTGGAACTGAGCAAGCTATAATTGTTAACAACCTCAATATATTCTCCATCCAATTGGCCCAGTGGTGAGAATCTTTGTCATCTTGATGTTGTGCTTCAATCCATATTGAAGACTACAGTCTTCGACCTTCTGCAGCAAACACTACAGATCCTCCTAAGTTTCTGCAAACAAAGTTGTTTAATCTGCTTAACATAGGTTGTTGATAAGTCTTCCTTCAATCATGATGCCACATTCCTTCTCATAAAGTCCAGCCTCCTGAGTAGTCTGTTCTGCATATAGATTGAAACCATATGGAAACAAGATGCATCCCTATTTCACTCCTTTCCTAATTTTGAACTCAGTGTTTGCTAGCTCTAACAACTCCTTCCTGGTTCGAGTATAGGTTTAACATGAGTACAATCAAGTGTTCTGGTATTCCCATTATCCTCAAGATTAGCCACAATTTGTTCTGATCCACACAGTATAAGCAAATCACATCACAGAAAACAAGTGCTAGTTTTTAATTCTTTTATATGCACATTAAAATCTCTACTAATATATCAAATAATAGGGCTTAATGATATTCACCATTTATTATTTTTAAATAACTTTTTCCTTGTCCCTAAAAGTAAAAAATATTTTCAAAAGAAGATATTGAATCCTAGGCTGTGAGGCAAATCCCAGAAACTAATTTCACAGTTTCACGGTACATTAATACTATCTTTGGAATGCATACTTTGGCTTTTGTAGATTTGTTTTAACTTTCGTCAGCTTCAACTTGAACTTAAATTTTAGAAATGGATCATTTATTTTATAGTTAGCTCCTGGATTTGTTCTAACTTACAATGTTGAGCATCTCCATTAACTATTTAATCAAATGTTGTCAATTTAATTCTTGTGTGGTGAAGTTTATAAAGGTAAAATGTATCTGGTGGCCTAGTGACAAGAAGCTGAGCTGCAATCCCAAAGGCACACAGTTCGAGGCCACCAGATGCTCTGTTGAAGAAGGGTGGGCAATCTTCTCCTGTGCCTCTGAAATCTGCCTCTGAAAACCCACCAGAGGGTCAGCTATGGGTCTGTTCCAACCTATGATACACAACAACAATGTGTACACATTTTTTAAGAAGCAATTTTGCATTATATAAGTAATTGTTCTCTAGATAACATAAAGGAGGAATGTGCTGTTTACTAATTGAAAATAATTTCCTACTATCACTAAATTAATAATCAATATCTTTTTTAAAAAAACTTTTAAAGAAAGGACAGTGTGGTGTGTAGCAAGCTTGTCCTGGATGTCTGCTGGCCTAACTCCAGCCCTGGCCTGAGTTGTGTTCAGTTAGGTGAAGTCTGACAGCACGTTGCTGTTCCTCACATCTTGACGTTTGTCCACTGTACTACCCTTTGTTGGAAATGACTGCTGTCATGTTAATGGGCTCATTCTTATTCTTTAGTGTTCATAGGAGGTGTGATAAACTGTAGAAAAGCTTTTCTAACTATCTTTCCAACTCCACATTGAATTAATTGTCCCTTATTTGGGGTCCAAAATATAGCATTACAAATGTAAAGAGCAAACATATAAGTGAACAAGTTATGTGATTATGTAAATTCCTTTACATTCCATATTTTTAGATATAGCCTATAAGATTTAGAAAACCTTCCCTTTCCCCTCTATGTCAATATGTAAAATAAGTCTGACTTCATACTAAAGCAATTCTATTTTTCAACAAGGTTATGCAAGTGGAGTAGTCATTTTATGAAATGAGAATCTAGATACAGTAAAAGATCCAGATCTCTTTACCCAAGTTTAAGTATTCTCATCTGTAGTTGCGTAGTCCATGGAGAGTTGTACTAGTAACAGCACTTCTCTGGTGGTTTGAATCCCCTCGCAGCTCCGCAGGAAAAAAGTAGACAATCTCCTCCTATGCAATTTATAGGCTCAGAAAACCTGCTGGATGGTCAGTTATGAATAGGTCCCAAATAGATGGCAAAGAGCTTGAGCTTTTGAGTTGTTTGCATGTGTATTTGGTTTGGGGTTTTTTTAATACTCAGAGATCTCATCCTTTGAAGGACTCCAAATTGTGGTTCTGTACATTTAGAATTACCTTTAAGTGAGATATTTATTACTTAGAAATATTCCATGTTGCACTGCATTCTAATCAAGGTTTAGATAGTTCTCAAGTTCAATTCTCTGCCAGTAATTTACATTTATATGCCATATACACAGAATAAAAATATACATTTAACAAGTTCTGCAGGTGATTTTTATAGATTCCCTGAAGCTTGTAGAGGAAGCTCTGGTGGCCTAGTGGTAAGAAGCTGTGCTGCAATCCCAAAGGCACATGGTTCAAATCCATCAGTGGTTCCACGGAATGAGATAAGGATGGACAATCTCTTTCAGTATGAATAAACTGCTTTTGAAAACCCAATGGAGGGTCCCCTTGAGTTGGTTGTGAGTTAAAGGTATACAACAGCAACAACTTAGAATTATAAACTTAACAACTCTAGTGTCAAAAAATGCAGTGAATTACGCCTGATGGACTTTTCTCCCCCAAAGTTTCGTAATGTCTTCAATACAGAGTGACTTAAATATGGATAAGAAAATATATCTCAATGGCATTTTATCAAATGTTCTTGTCCTATGTTGTAGCAATCCATAAAGACTATGGCACACTTTCAATCTGTATGTGGAAACTTATATTTGCCAGTGTTACAGTCTTCAAGGAAGAAAAATGAAAGCTTTGAAAGAGTGAAGGCCCTGTGGAAGGGCCATATCTGACTTTTACCAACTTCACAGGGGAAACTATCCCCACCCACAGCATTAATAACACAAACCCAATTTCCAAGAGGTCAGACATGTCCACCACGCTCTCATGCTTCCTTCTACTCATCTCAACCCCAATCTTACTGCTTGACTGGGTCCAAAATCTGATGTGATATCTCACAGACTACACAGCACCATATTGGAGGTGTTTAAAGGTCACAATTCAGATTAAAAGCAAAATACAGTCAAAATAGCTCCTTAAATGTACACACAGGCACTTCAGTCTTGAGCCTCATGTCTCTAAGTGTTCCCAAGTTCTCATTCCTGCCAATATTGGCTTCCTCCACAATTGTCCAACAAGTTCTCAGTCCTGCCAATATCAGCTCACATACACACCCAAAGTCTCATCTCATATCAATTCGCTCGTTCAACCATTAATTCTACTGTCATCCCAAAGTGTGTCCTACATTTTACTGGGTTGGAGGAGGTTTAGCTTCTCTGGCTGAGTGAAGAATTCCATCTTTTCTGGTGTGGGGAAAGAATTCTTTTTTCCCTATCTCTGGCTGGGTAAAAAGTTCCATGTTAGCAGCCAGCACTGTTCAATGTATTGGTGAGACCAGCCAGTCCCCTTGTAGATTGTTGAAACTGGCCAATCTCCTTGAGGAGTGGTAGACAGCCAATCCCTTTGTGGATAGGCTAACACATCCCAGTCACATAGACCTGCCCATCTGCTGATAACATCAAACAAGGGGAAGAGAAATCATCTTGAAAGATAAACTCCAGACTTTTAAAATATCAGTTGTATTACCTCATCCAGCTCATTTTAACTTTTGGATGCTATTTTGTTCCTCTGTAAAATGGATATAATATGGTCTTTATTAGAAGTATCTATACAAAATCAACTGAAAGAATGCATATATAGCTATTATTACAGTGCTTAGAACATAGCATGATCTTAATCAATATAATATCCTCTCGCCAATCCTTTCTAGTAATTTGATAGTTGTAGTTAGGTGCCGTGATGTCCAGTATAACCCATAGCAACCCTAGGAACAGCTGACCTGAACCTTGCCCTACCCTGTGCCATCCTCATCATCTCTGACACACTCAAGCCCAGGCAGCTTAAGACACCATGTCAACCCATCTTGTTGTGGGTCTTCCTCCTTCACTGACTGATTCTCCATCTTATCAAGCATAAGATCCCTTTCCAAGGAATAGGCTTGCCTAGCTACGTGTCACAAGTATGAAACATGAAGCTTTACCATCTTTGCCACAAAGGAGCATTAGACCCAATCCAAATTAAATGAAGCAAGGTCCTTTAACTTTTTCCTCCTTCTCATAGATAAACGAGTCACTAGTTCCTAGTTATTTGTATTTAATAGACTAATAATATTCATTTAAGGAGGGACTAAGAACGTGTTAGCTATTTTCTTTGCAGCATAAGGATATTTTGTAAAACAAATGCCATCATTTTGCAATGGAAAGGATATTTAAATTTTTTAAAAAAGTATATTATGTCAGTGAAAAGTAGACCTTTACATTACATTATTTTGTTTTATGAAAAATTAACTACTTATTTTTCTCAGGTAGTTAAGATCCAGTGACAGTCCCATTAGGAACCTGTACTTCTCTGCTTTCTGATATATAAAGGACCCAAAATGTCCAATTTGAGGCCAGAGTTATCCTAGGAACAACCTGCACAGGAGCTCTCCTTAGCCAGTTCACTTTAACATTTGAAGGCCAATTTGCTAATCTATAAAGAGCCACAGGCCCATGTGAGTACAGACTTTTCCCCAGAATTTAAAGAAGCCAAATAAGGAAAAGTAGGCTATCTTTACCTGTCTTGCAATTGTCAGGAACAATGCCCAGGGGAAGGGATGCTCACTAGTCCTGCAAAGGAAGTGCTAAATTCTATTGGGAATGAAGGAAGAAAACCAAAACATTTCTTGGTAGAATTTGAGAATGCAACTGTCTCTTCTATCACTCAGAATTTAGGAGGAACTCCAATGTGGGTACATGTGTATGATATTTATATGTGTGTATGTGTTCATATATAGATATCATTCTGAAAACAAAAGCACATCTGATCCAAGCGTGACATACTAATTTTTCACAAACATGAAATTTGGGCAATCAATAAGTAAGACCTAAGAAAAATTGGTGCCTTCAAATTGTAGTGTCTGTGAAGAATATTGAACACACCATGGAGTGCAAGAGACCAAATAAATCAGTCATCAGACCATAAATAGTCATGGGTAAAGGACAACCAGAATTCCTTAGAAGTGAAGATTGCATGGCTTTGTCTATCTATATACTTTGGGTATATTATCAGGAGGGTTCAGTCCCTGAAGAACGATCATAATTAAGAAAGCAGAAAGTCAGCATGAAAGAGGACATAAATATACACAGTGGCTGCAATAATGGTCTTACTAAGCACAACAGCAGTTATGAGGCTGATGTAGAACAAGGCAAAGTGTTGTTCTGTTTTACATAGAGTCATTATGTATTGAGCTTACTCAATGGAACCTTAAATAACAACATGTGTTCATGTGTGTATTTGAATGCATGTGTGTATGTCCAGAATTTTGGCACCCACCTACTAGATTAAAATCTGTATTTTAATAAAATCCCTGTGTTATTCATATTAAAGATTGGGAGGCATGTGGGTTAGGTAATTTTCCCAAGCTACTACATCACGCAAAGCTTATGGTGAGCAAAACTACCAGGAAATGAGAGATCATTTATAAGGAGAGTGTCATTATAGTCAATAATTTAACAAGGTCAGGTCATGCACCATTTTCATCACGAGGAAGTTATAGGCTCTCAGTAAAGCATCAGAGCTGCCAGCAGCCTCACCATCAGGTATTTGCACTAGAAGCAAGAGACAGGGGTAATGAAGCATTCCCTTTGAGGATGATCCCAAGAGCAGAACTTCTTTCTGTCCACACTGGGGAACTGTGTGCCTTTCAGGATTTGACCTGGAACTTTATTTCAACAGTAAAATAAAACACAGGGCAAAGTTGAGAGAATGACGTAATTCAATCTGTAATTAATCATTTCTTTACTCATCCTTAATAAATACACTGTTGTAGAGTCATTTCAACTAATAGTCATCTTCCACTGGGGTTTCCAAGGTTGTTAATCTTTCTGGGAGGAGATTGTCCATTTTTTTCCCAGTCAATGACTGATGGAGTCCCACTGCCAGCCTTCTGGTTGTCAACCTGATAAGTTATGCACTATGCTATCAAGGCTTGAACTACTAACCAAAAGCTCAATGGTTCAAATCCACCCTTTACTTCTGAAATCCAAAGGATTTATACTTTGAATTATGGTATTAAGAAATATGGAATATAATTTTGTGAAATCAAATTTTTCTTGGAAGAAGATAGCCAGAACACTTCATAGAAATAAGGATGGAATGACTCATCTTACATGTTTTGAATATATTATCAAGAAGGACTAACATAAATAAGGATCATTTCTGGTAAAATGTTGAGGTTGCTGTTGCTACATGCCTTTCATTGGAAAACAGTTGGGTTTTCAGAGTCTATAAATGCATGGGAGGAGTTAGTGCAT
This sequence comes from Elephantulus edwardii, assembly GCF_000299155.1. Taxonomy (NCBI): domain Eukaryota; kingdom Metazoa; phylum Chordata; class Mammalia; order Macroscelidea; family Macroscelididae; genus Elephantulus; species Elephantulus edwardii. The sequence continues at coordinate 2,329,761 of NW_006399913.1, forward strand.
CTTTCTCCTGTGGAGCAGCTGGTAGATTAAAAAAGCCAGCCACTGGGTTGGCAGCACAAATCTTTAACTGTTAGGCCACCAAAGCTCTCCTCATAATCAAGTAAGGAGTGAAAAAGAACACTATCATTAAGATGGGTTGACTCAGTGGTTGCAGCAATGAGTTTAAGTGCAGCAGAGATGGTGAGGATGATGTAGAAGTGAGCCAAGTTTCAATCTTTTGTACATAGGGTTGCAATGCATCAGATTCAACTTAATGGCACCTTAAGACAACAATAATTAGGAGCTCTGGTGGCCTAGTGGCAAGAAGCTGCACTGCAATCCCAGAGGTACATGGTTCAAATCCACCAGATGATGTGCTGGAGAAGGAGGGACAATCTCTTCCTGTACCAGTCAGATCTGATTTGATAGTACACACACAAAATAATAAATTTTTTTTAAAGACAACAGTAATTAGATATAGCTTCAAATTAAAAAAATGAAGGATATGTACTATGTTCTATGTACATAGCAGAATGGAGGGAAAGAACAAAATAATTCTATTATGAAAATACAACCATTATTTCTTTTTATCCCAATGAATATTAGTCTATGTCAAGGCATTAAGCTTTACATATTCTGACCGGGGGAAAAACACAATGTTATAGCTATCTCCAACTGTTGTGTTGTGTTGTTGTTGTTGTGTGCCAGGAATTCAGAACCTATTGATAGCTGATCCTCCAATGGATTTTCAGAGACAGTAAATTGCACGGTAGGAGATTGACTATCCTTCTCATACAGAGCAGCTGGTGAATTTGAACATTAAGTATTTGAATCCTTTCAATTGCAATCCTTTGTGATTTCAGCACAGCTTCTTGTTACCAAGTCATGAGAGCTCCCTTAGACTTCTGTAGGGTGATGAAACAGTTAACACTAAAGTTACAAAAATTCAAGAAAGGTAGTTTATTCCTGCATGACATATAGATGGGGAAAGACAGGTAAAAAGTGCAAGCAGGCACAGCCAGTTAGGCAGCTCTTCCCGAGACACACGATGGGTACACCCCACAAAAAGATTTATACAAGTTACAAAACTGAAATTCTCGTACATTTCAACTTCTGGTGTCTTTGATAAGAGATACCTTTGATCTGGCTAGTAAATCTATGTCTAAGTCTTATCAGACACAGGGTATGTACACACAGACATATGAAAGGGACAATACATAATACTGTTATTGCTGATTGCCTTAAAGTCGAGCATGACTCATAGCGATCCTATGAACAAAAGACCTGAAGCCCTTCTACAACTATTGACATTTATCAAAGTTCATAGAGTTTCTGGAGGCAAGTTTAGGAAGGTTTAGGAAGTTGATGCCACTCCTGCTTCCAAACCGGTCATAGAATATTATTGGTTGAGTCACCTGCGATGCATAGTGACCCTATGTACAGCAGCACTGAAGCCTTCCCTGTCCTGATCCAGTCTCACTAGTTCTGACACATTAACCCCCAGTGCCCCAGTTACTGTATCAATCCATCTCATTCCAAGTCCCTCTCCTGAGTGTCTGTCTACCCTTCTGAGCAAGAACCAATCTCTCCTGGCCACATGTCCAAAGTAAGTGAGGAGGAGGTTCAAAATCCTATACTCCCAAAGAGGGACTTGGCTTCACCCTTTCCAAGACAGACCTGCTCGTTTTCTTGGTGGTCCATGGTACGTTCAATACTCTTTTTCAGCACCACAACTCAAAGGCAGCTATTCTTCTTCTGTCATCCTTAGTCATTGTCCAACTCTCTGAAGCATAACAAGTAATTGAGAAAATTATGGGACATACACAATAGATGTTACTAAGTGGAAACTAGCATTTTCTGGTAGCTTAGTGATAAGGAGTTGTACTCACAACACAAACAAAGGAAGGGAGTTTGAATCCACCAACCGTTCTGAGAGTGAAAGATGATGGGCAATCTTCCATACTACTTAGAGGCCTCTGACAATCTGCTGGAAGGTCAGCTATCAGTTCATTCTGACTTCAAGGTACACACCAAGGGAAAACTAAAAACCATGGGAATTCCTTTAGTCTAGGTTACTGGGTAGACTGCAAACTTATGTCCCTTTGTTCTTTGGAGATATTTTCTCCTGAAAATGCTAATAATATATGTACATAATAAAGGAGCTTTGCTAGGAAGGTGGGGTCAAACTCTGAAGTAGCAGCTTGGTGCTTTCCAGCTTTTTTAATTGGTCACAGGACTTCTACAATCAGCTCTACTCTACAGCTATTTCTGCTAGGCTCACACATGGCTGAATGTTTTACTCTAAAATAAGACCATTGATCTATTTCTGTTTGAAATGGGGACAGAAGACATGGAGTAAAGAATGTTTAAAAGTACTATTCCCAGCAAATAACTGTGTCTTTTAGGAGTAAAGAATATCTTGTTTAGCTCTAGAACAATGTGGCAGCTTTCACAGTACCAGGTGCATGTTTACAGGCATAAAAGAAACATCTCTTGAAAGGAGTTAAAGATGAATTTTCAATAAATGTGTATTCACAAGGTAAGCACTTAAAGCCTTCTGGAGAGCAGAAAATAATTCACTCTTTCCATCAAAGACAGCAGACACAAAACTGTTTACACATTGTTTACTCTTTTGATTTGGAATTCTATGGAATTATTCTACATAGGGAAGTTCAAAAGATGCCTTTGAGTTGTGGTGCTAGAAAAGAGTATTGAACAGACTGGTAAGAGAACATACAGGTCTGTCATTGAGAGTGTAAAACCAAATTGCTCCTTGGAGGCAGGAATTTGACGCTCTGTTTCATATTATTTGGGCATGTTGCCAGGAGGGACCAATCCTTGGAGAAGGACATCATGCTTGGAAAGGCGGAAGGACAGTGAAGGAGAGGAAGACCCTGGATGAGAGGGATTGATACAGTCAGCGGGGTTATACGGATAGATATGCTGGAATCAGTGAGACTGGCTAAGGACAGGGCAGGGTTTAGAGCTATAGTGCATAGAAGTGCTGAGTTGCAGAATGCACATAATAACAACATATGATTAAAACCAGTCATTCCAGTTTGTTGACCTTCTGACCTTAACTGAATATTGTCTATATTAGAGGGGAAGACCCTCTATGAGGTGGATTGATTCAGTGACTGGGGTAATTGGGATGGGTGTGTCAGAGGCAGTGCAGTTGGTACAGGATAGAGCAGGGTTTAGGGCTCTTGTATATAGGGTCGCTATGAGTCGCAAATGACTCGACGGCACATAACAACAACAACAACAAACAGTAAATAAATAAATAATCTGACTAATGTTTGTCTTTAGACATGGTTTTATGACATACCCCAGGAGATAAAATAGAGAGTGCTGAAATGATGTTAAATGGCCTCAGACCTTTCAAACTTCTGGGACTGTCCCCAACAATCCAATGTAGAATGGATTTTTTTCCTTTGTTCGGTGCTGAGACAAACTGAGCCTAAGCCTGCTGTTTATTTTAAATAAAGCATATTTGCCGTACACTTGGCTAGTGCTACTTCTGGACTTTGTTTTAAGTTTGGACCTTCACCTATTTTATCCCCATCATCACTGCAGTATCTGAGGAGAGGGAAGAGATACTGACTGGGGTCTCTCATTTTTCAGGTAAGGTAAACTAGGCCGCAAACTTGATGCAGACTGACAACACAGTGCACTGACTGCTTTGAGAACAGAGCTTACATCTAATGTTTATCCCATTCTCTTCCAAATCAGTGGTGGTGTGACTTTAGCTTTTCAATGTTTAAAAAAAATAAAAGATGCAGTAATCCAGTTTAAGCCATTTCAGTTGAAAATTATCATGCAGCCCCTTTTTTTGATTCCTTTCAACTACCTCCTTTGCATGTTTATGTTAATTGGTTTGTGTGCTACCCAAATATAGTCATTGCGACAAATTCCTGGAGGTCTCATGGGTTTGGAATTTTACAAGAATGTGTATATGTATAAGCGTTATGGGTGTGTGTGTGGGGGGGGGATCCAGTAACTACTACAATTTAAAAAGTGAAAAAAGATATTTTATTCCAACATGATATATAAAAGGAAAAACAATATTCCTGGGACTCTAGACAGCGACAGCCTACAGAACGATTTTATACTAGTTATAAAACTGAACTTCTTTCTCTTATGGAGCAGATAATGGATTCAAATATCCTTGCCTTTGTACTGGCAGTCCAACTCCTTTCCAGTAAGCCAACAGAGCTCCCTAAAAATAATTGGATAAAATATGTGTAGAACTTAAATGCTGAAAAAAAATAACAGATGAAATAAAACATAATCTAAATAAACACAGAGACATATTACGTACAAGGATTGGAAAAATCGGCACAGTAAAGATGTCAAATTTAAAGACTGATACACTAATCTACATATATTTATATATATTTTCCTATGGGGATAGGCATGTCGGAGACAATGAGATTGGCAAGGGATAGAGCAGGGTTTAGGGCTGTTGTGCATAGAATCTCTATGAGTTGCAAGCGACTCGATGGCACATAACAACAACAATATAAACTAAAAAGCCCAGGATGAGCACTTCATTATGTAGTCCCTAGATGATGCAAACAGTTAATGTGCTAACCAAGATAAGTTCAAGTCCATTCAGAGGCTCCTCAGAGGAAAGGCATGTTGCTCTACTTTCAAAAGGCCAGCCATTGAAAAGCTTATAGATCAGAGTTCCATTCCGGTATAGATGAGGTTACCATGGGTCAGAATTGAATCTACGGGAAAGTTATGAGGAGTGTTCCATTTGGAGAAACAATAACAATTACCACTATAATTGATGTCCGTTATGGAACTATGGTGACGCACATACTCTTAAGTAATAAATTCTCTCCTCTACCCACATACACACATCTCTTCTTCTGTTTTGCTGTTTAGAAAATACCTGGCACTGAATGACTGATGCAGGCTCTTGAGCCAGCTTCTCTCTTGTTGTCATCAAAGAAGGTTCATTTTTGTTCCAAGATGAAGCTCCACGTGTAGTATTTTAAGTAGTGCATAGCAGGCTGTGCTGTTGCCTTTTTAAAGACACTGATGAGGCTCTTGAGGAAATGTAAGTTAGCAGTTATAAAATCTGTGTCTTCATAATTGCAACAAAGATGCCTTGATGTCAAATAAGAAAATGAAAACATAATAAGATGACCTATCCCGAAGTCCCCTTGCTGCTGATTCCAGATCTGGGAATGTACAGTTTATAATATCTGAGCCACCAGTACAGTGTGAAGCCCGAGAACCAGCCATCCTTCAGGAGCGGCTAGATGAGCCGGGCAATTCTTGCTTATATGTTAGACAGTTAGCTAGAATTCTGCAGAGAGCAGGGAGAGAAGGAAGACTAGGGGGTCAAAATTCATATGTAAGTTATCTAACCAGAGTAGCTTCTGGAGAAATTAGTTTTATGCATCATTTGTACTATGTTGATGAAGCCAGAATCTAATACAAAGCCAGGAGGAGTCCTTGGAGAAGGACATCATGCTTTGAAGGGTGGAGAGACAGCGAGCACAGAAGAGGAAGACCCCAGATGAGATGGATTGATACAGTAACTGGGGCTATAGGGGTTGGTGTGTGGGAGTCACTGAGATTGGCTCAGGACAGGGCAGGCTTTAGAGTTGTTGTACACAGGGTCGCTATGAGTCACAGGCTACTTGACAGCATATAACAACAAGTGATATCTTATTTTTCAGTGCAAAGTTTATTACAGGAACAAAAGGAAAACTAGAGGAGGTTTGATGACATAATGAAAGGGACCTATGGAAAAAGTTCAGTCACACTGAGTAACTGGACAGATTCGGCTACTCTATGCCAGACAACCTATGCCTATCACAACAAATTGTGGCTAACCTTGAGAAGACTGGGAATGCCAGAAAGCTTAATTATGCTAATGTGAAACCTAAACTTGGACCAGGAACAGTCATCAGAATAGAACAAGGAAACACTGTATGGTCCAAACTCAGAAAAGGTGTGCATCAGGGACGCCTCCTACCCCCATATCTTTTCAATCTGTATGTGGAACAGATCATTTAGGAGACTGGGCTTCATGAGGAGGAATGTGGTATCAGGATTGGAGGAAAATTTATCAACTACCTTTGCTATGCAGCTGACACAGTCTTGCTTTCCAAAACTGAGGAGGACCTGAGACATTTTCTGAAGGAGGTTAAGGACTGCAACCTTCAATATAAATTGAAGCTCAACATCAAGAAAACAAAGATTCTCACCAATTGGCCAATTGGCAACATCATGACAGACTGAGAAGAGATTGAGGTTATCAACATTTTCAGCTTGCTTGGCTCCACAATCAACACTCTTGGAACTAGCAGTCAGGAAATCAAAAGATGAATTGCACTGGGAAAATCTGCTGTCAGGGACCTCACTAGAGTAATCAGAAACAATGATGTCAGAGATTAAGGTGTACCTGATCCAAGCCATGGTTTTCTAAATTACTTGGTATGCATTAGATAACTAAGGATGACAGAAGAAGAATTGAAGCCTTTGAGCTGTCATGGTGGAGAAGAGTATTGAACCTACCAAGGATTGCCAAGAGAAGAAACAGGCTTGTCCTGGAGAGGGTGAAACTAAGTTGCTCCTTGGAGGCAAAGAATTTTGAAACTCCACCTTAAATACTTTGGGCACATGTCCAGGAGTGACTTGTCATTGGAGAAGGATATTATGCTTGGTAAGGTAGAGAAACAGCACAAGAGAAGAAGACTCCAGATGAGTTGAATTGACACAGTCACTGAGGAAATGGGGGTAAGTATGCCAAAGACAGTGAGATTGGCTCAGGATAGGACAGGATTCAGAGCTTTCTATGAGTTACAAGTAACTCGACTGCATATAACAACAACAAGTCAGATAAAGTAGAAATTCCCTCCCAAGACTACCTTCTAGGTACACTACTGTCACATTCCATGCTCTTCTCTTTTTTCTGAAAGCATAAAACTGTTTTTCTGTGAGCACTCAGAAGTATCCTTTTCTTGGCAAATTTCCTTCACCCATGGCTCTGGCTGCCCCGCAACCCCAAAGATACATGGTCTGAGTCCTCCAGTTGCTCTGTAGGAGGATGAGAAGTCTCCTCCCATGAGATTTACTGCCTGTGAAAACTCACTGGAGGGTCAGTTATGGGTTAGTACCAACTCAAAAGCACACAACAACAAATGGCAATATCTGATAAGATCAAGTGACCTTCCAGGTCAAATTTGAGAATATAAAATTGGAACTCAAGAGCCCAAACCTTAGGGAACACAGCCACAAGATCATATCACAGGGTCTCTTGCTAATATTGTCTTAATGATGAAGTTACATACTAAAGACCTCCTCTCCCACCACTATGTGCTATTGCAGTTCCACACCACTGAGTCAAAACAAATTCATAGCTGACATTCCAGAAAGTTTCCCAAGGCTGTAATTCACATGACAGGAGAGAGCTCATTTTCCTCCCATATTTTATAGTTGGTACACTCGAATTACAAACTTTTTAACTCCTTACATATTTGGCTGCCAGAGCTCTAAATGCATACCTGTGCATATTCAAATGTTTCTCTTCCTTTTTCTTTCTTTCTTTCTTTCTTTCTTTCTTTCTTTCTTTCTTCCTTCCTTCCTTCCTTCCTTCCTT
>NW_006399913.1:2337471-2396126 GCF_000299155.1 Elephantulus edwardii
TTTCTTTCTTTCTTTCTTTCTTTCTTTCCCCTTTTGTTTGCAGCAAATAGAAGTGCTGCTTCTTAACCTATGGTGCACTAGTGAAAAGGAGCTGCTGTAATCCTAAAGGCAAGCGGTTCAAAGTCACCAGCTGCTCCATGGAAGAAAGATGGGCAATCTTTCACCGTATCATTTATTGCATCAGAAAACTCCGATAGAGGGTCAGCTATGAGTCAGTTCTGACTAGACAGTAAATAACAACAATTTCTTAAGTCAGATAGCACATATGAATTTCATTGCATTCTTGAACAAGCATCTAAGACACAGAGTTTAGGCTAGAATTATAAAGCATTCTATGTACTAGCTAAGGAAAAGTTTACAAATGCCAGATTTCTTAATATACTTATTAACTTACCATATGCATTTCCTCTGAATCATCAAAGGTAACAGAAGGGATTGATAGTTTGGGTAATCCAAATATAATTTATATTTGACTTTGAAAATGATTCTTTTCTGACATTTGAATACTGGTGTGTCTGGTGTTTAGAAAATTCACATGATTTCCTAATTTTACCTGCAATGAACTCCCTCCCGATTGTGAATCTTCTCCCAGAGATGGACAGGCCCTAGACTAGTGCAAAGTGCTACCTTGTGTAAAGTTTTGATGTTAATTGGCAAATCTTGTCATTTATATTACAATACAGATAACAGATATAGGAGCAGGACTTCAGACAACAATAAACCAAGCCAACATCAATCTTCCTTTTTACTTCCCCTTCTTCCAGAATATTTAAGGTGACTCTCACTCATGTTGTTCAGTTATCTATTAATGTACTTTTGCAACTAATTTTTACTATCTTCAGTAACAATTTAACTGTGTGTAGTGTTTTTTATATTGCACAATATTTTCCTTATTCTTTGATATTGTTTTTCTTTGGAATGGGCAAAATATGGATTTATTCTGATTGATAGATCAGGTGGGTGTCTTCCAAATTTTTTTGACATCTATGATTGACTCCAGTGTTGCATCTGTTTGTTTAACATTTCAATTAGTATCCCATAGTTGTTGTTGTTATGGTTGTTGTGTACCATAAAGTCAGAATAGATGAATAGCTGAACCTCTGGTGGATTATCAGAGGCAGATAAACACATGGGAAGAGATTGCTTATCCTTCTCCTGTGGAATAGCTGGTGGCCTCAAAAGTGCATGCCTTTGGGATTAAAGCTTCTTGCCACTAGGCCACCAGAGTTTCCTAGTATCCCATTAGTTCCTTTATGTTCATTTCCTACCAACACCTTCAATGCAGCTTGGACTTCTTAATTTCATACCCTTAGTACTTGAACATATACTGCCTCCTAAAATTTTTGGCAAAAATCTTTGTTTTCTTGATGTTGAGCTTCAATCCATATTGAAGAATACAGTCCTTGACCTGTAACAAATGCCTCATATCCTCCTCAGTATAAGCAAGCAAAGTCCTGTAATCTGCATAACACAGGCTGTTGACCAGTCTTCCTTTAATCTTCCCAAGCATACAGTCTTCTCCAAGGACTGGTTACTCCTTGCAACATGTGCAAAGTATGTCAAATGAAGCTTTAGAATCCTTGCCTCCAAGGAGTAGCCAGGTTTCACCCTCTCCAAGGTGAACTTGCTTGTTCTGCTAGCAGTCCATGGTATATCCAATACTCTTCTCGAGCACCAAAGTTCCTTTTCACTGAGACTGGAGAGAATTCATGAAAAATTGTGGACATCAAGGGAGCTCTGGCAACCTAGTGGCAAGAAGCTGTACTGCAATCCTAGAGGCACAAGGTTCGAATTCACCAGGTGCTCTGCTGGAGAAGGTAGGGTAATCTCCTCCTGTACCAGTCAGATCCAATTTGATGGTACACATACACAAAAATGATAAAATAAAAAATTTTTTAAATTGTGGACATTATGAGGAAGTCATGATGTCAGGCAGAAGAAGTAGTGGTTGAGATGACTAAGAAAGAAGCTGGAGAAACAGGAGAAGAAGCGCTTGAATAAGAAACAAAAAAGAGTAGCTGTACTTGCAATTATGTCTTCAGAAAACAGTGATATTACAGAGAATCAGGAATGTGAGGTGATAGGTGAGATACCCAAAAAGCAGCAGCAAAATAAAATGCCCCAGGAGACTCCACAGAAGAATGGAATGGAAGATCAGCCAACTCTGCTCTCCCTACACCCTAGGGATAGAAATCACTTTCCAAGGAGCTGGTTAATAGTGCTATTGAAAAGACGTTTGTAAACATAAATGTTCATAGAGAAAGAAATCTCCCCCTAAAGAGGAATCAGAAGATCTTGAAGAGGCTACAAATAGTTACTCTCCAAAAAAGAAGCAGTTCTCCAAGGAGAAACCAGTCAGCAACAGACCTGAAGAGGCTGTGACTAAGAGCAATTGTGTTAGTTCTTTCCGTAGTCAATTGTCAATGAGACAGACAGATTGCAATATCCCAAGCACTTTACTACAGATCTGGGAGACCAGAGAGAATCCTCTCAAAAATTGCCTACCCATCAGTGAATGACTATTCATTTTTATACTTGAGCTAGATATTAATCTAGTTCAAAGTTGCAATATTTTCACATAAAAAAGAACAGTTTACATACAGTTACTAGTAAACAGACAAACTGTGATATAGTTTACATATGATTAAGAAAATACTATTTCAAAAGGTAAATGCTCAACAATGAATGAATGAGAACCCCAAATCTCTGTAAATGTTTATTAAAACTAATAAAATTTAATAATAATTAAAAAAGTAAATACTAATCCAGGAAAGATCGTTTCCCTCTAGGTAAATAGGCAGTTTAAAGTACTTTATGTTATTAAATAAAGAGAAGGATTTTATATTACCAAATTAAGAGAAGATTCTAGAGCAAAGCATACAGTTTTGTAGGCTGAAGGCAACTGGTGTCAGTTTTACAACTATGCCATATGTTTGAATAACCTTGAACTTATTAATACCACCCTATCAATAGCACCAAGAAAAAAATGTAAAAGTCCCCTAGAGAGAATAGAATGGATATTGCTTATGGCAAGGGTATACCGAAATGTTTTCCAATAAAAATAACTTATAAAAGTTAATTTTAAAGAAAGGCTGATATTTTGGTTAGTAGTGAATTTTTTTTTTAGTAGTTCAAGTTTTAACTTTAAGGTACCTTAAAGTGTCTTTAAATGTGATTAAATCTAATTTAAATCCCTTCCATGCAATTTATAACCTCTGAAAACCACTGGATCTGTGAGTTGGTCCTGACTCATGACTATGAGTTTAAAAAACAGTTCTAAAAAATATTACTTAATAGGACTTACCTTAATGTTATCAGGTTATAAAAGCATTATACTGTAACAGACATTTCAAGCATGGAATTAAATTTAAAAGTACTTGATCTAGTTCAACAACCCACTTTCCTAATCATAACAGAATTTTCATGTCATATATACTATCCTTTAGAGGAAGTGACCTTTGAAAAAACTAGCTTTATCAAAAAGGCTTTACCAGAGTGCTTCTTGGCAAAAGAATTATATTTCAAAATGAAAACCAGGGGGGGGGAAACACTAATAATAATAATAACAAAAATATTAAAACTTATTTAACATATAATTTGTCAAATGCTATTTCAGATGCTTATTAACTCATATAAGCTCCACTACGAAACTCTGATAGTTTTTATTACCATGCATATGTTGAAGTTTAGAAAAAAGAGGCACAGAAAAGTTAAGGAACTGGTTAAAGTTACAGTGACAGAAGGAAGGTAAAAACAGGTATAATTATTCAGAAATTTGTGAACACGAGGCTATTTAAAATTGAGAGGAGAGACTGATTTCCCTGGGGATAGTAGGAAGGCTTATCAGGCTGTATGTTAAATTGTAGAGTCTATGACATGGTAAAAACATGAGCTGTCCAGGAAGAGAAGGAAGTACTCTTTCAAAAATTCAAGTTCGAGAAATGAGCTATACTTAAGGCAACTCACCTCTAGATACAAAAAGAAAATATACTGGTATTTCTCACAATAATACTTAAAGAACAGTGGCCATGAAACAGCGATTGTCCATTATTTTGTTTGTATATAAAACAAATATAGAACACCACATCTGTTGGTTCTCTCCATTGGGGACTGGGATGCAGGAACATATTAAGCAAATTTCTGTGAGTAGCTCTGGTGGTGATTTTCTTCTTCTTGTGTACCATCAAGTCAGAACCGACCCACAGCTGACCCTCCAGTGAGTTTTCTGAGGCAGTAAGTGCACAGGAGAAGATTGCCCATCCTTCCCCCATGGAGCAGTTGGTGGAATAAAACCAAGTACCTTTGGGATTGCAGCACAGATTCTTACCACTAGTCCACCAGAGCTCCTTCAGTGGTGACAGGGTGATATTTACAAGTACAGATTTATTCAAACATATTATGGTTGTAAAACTGACATGTGCCTCCAGCCTGCAAAACTGGTTGGAACGTCTAATTGACATTTGTTTGTCCTTAGACCCTACTGTAACTTCTCCATAGTTATGCAGAGTGTTGTGCATGGTTCAAAATTGGGAAGGGTGTACGCCAGGGATGCATCCTGTCTCCATACCTTTTCAGCATGTATGCAGAGCAGATTATCCGAGAGGCTGGGCTCTATGAGGAGAATTGTGGCATCAGGATTGGTGGAAGGTCTATTAACAAACTCCGTTATGCAGATGACACAACCCTGCTTGCTGAAACTGAGGAGGACCTCATGCACTTGCTGCGAAGGGTCAAGGACTGCAGCCTTCAGTATGGACTGAGGCTCAATGTCAAGAAGACAAAGATTCTCGCCACTGGACCAATTGGCAGCATCAGGATGGATGATGAAGAGATTGAGAGTGTTCACAGCTTCAGTTTGTTCGGCTCCACAGTCAACACTCTTGACACCAGCAGTCAGGAAATCAAAAAGCGTATCGCGATGGGAAAGTCTGCTGTTAGGGACCTCTCTAAAGTACTCAGGAGCAACAGTGTCTCTCTGGAGACTAAGGTGTGCCTGATACAGGCCATGGTATTTGCAATCACTTGTTATGCATCAGAGAGTTGGACAATGACTAGGGAGGACAGAAGGAGAGTGGATGCTTTTGAGCTGTGGTGCTGGAGAAGGGTACTGAATGTACCATGGACTGCCAGGAAAACAAACAGATTCATCTTGGAGAGGATTAAACCAAGCTACTCCTTGGAGGCAAGGATTCCGGGGCTTCGTCTGACATATTTTGGACATGTTGCCAGGAGGGATGGGTCCTTGGAGAGGGACATCATGCTTGGGAGGGTTGAGGGACAACGCAGGAGGGGAAGACCCTCTATGAGATGGATTGATTCGGTGACTGGGGTAATCGGGATGGGTGTGTCAGAGACGGTGCGGTTGGCGCAGGATAGAGCAGGGTTTAGGGCTGTTGTGCATAGGGTCGCTATGAGTCGGAAACGACTCGACGGCACATAGCAACAACAACAACAACATGCAGAGTGTTTAAGCTGTCTGTTTACCAGAAGAGAATGTGTTGTTCACTGAATCAGCATTTCTCTTCTCAGTAATTTGTAAACTGTACCCTAGGTGTTTACTAGAAACTGTATGTGAGAATTTTAATGTTGAACTTTCCTCAATCATATGTGAACTGTACGTACCTTAAATTGTCTCTTTACCAGGAGGGGAAATGTATGTTTCCTTGATTAGCATTTATGCCTTTGAAACTGTTATGCTCAGTCATATATTAAGTGGATTAGCACCTATCCAAGTGTGTTTACTAGTCACTATAAATGGTTTTCTTTGTTGGAAAAATACTGAAGCATTATTATTATTATTATTATTATTATTATTGTTATTATTTTATGTTGGTTTACATGCAAAATTCATAAAGTTTGCATACATTTTCAATCCTGAAGCTTTGTACTAGCAATAGTAATATGTCAAGTAGCTTAACATCTAGCACAAGTATAAAAACCAATGACTACTCTTAGATGGGAAGGCCATTTCTGAGCTGATTCTCCCTGCTCTCTGAGATCTGCAATAAAGTTCTTTGGATATTGCAATCCTGTCTGTTATTGGAAATTGACTATGTAAAGAACCCCTTGTGTTCAGTAACAGAGGCTTAGTCTAGTAGGGAGTTACACTGTTAATTAAAAGAAAATGCGTCTCTGGTGTTTCCAATTCACTACTAGTGCTTTGGCTTTGGAAAAATGGGCAATGTCCTCTCCCATGATTTACCATCTCAGATCCAACAGAAGGGTCAGTTACGAGTTGGTTCACACTCTATGGCAATGACTTAAACTTTGACTTTGTAAGTAGCTCACAGTCTTGCCATGGACAGATGAGAATATTTCACTGTCTTGCTATCTGATGTCATTCAGCCAGCTTTGAGTCACAGTGACCTCATGTGAAAGAGCAGAACTGTCTCATAGGGTTTCTTGGTATAATCTTTACAGAAGCAAATAATTAACACCAGATCTTTGTCCTATAAAACTGCTGAGTGTGTTCAAATTGTTAAACTTTTGGTTGGCAGCTGAGTGCACTGCCAGGGCAACCAAAAGAATATTCATATTCCCAGATTAAGGGATAGCTTCTTTATGCATTATCATCTCCTATAGTTAGTTGTTTCTAAGCCTCCTAGAACAGATAAGAAGTATGTAGAGTAATAGTTCTGACAGTACAGCCAAAATATTTTTAGACTTTGTTATTCAGGAACCAAGAGCACATGTCAATATTGTACATTTCTCCTTTCTTCTGCTTGGACATTCTGAACTGTTGGATCTGCCCTTCCTCTGCTGTTATCACTGCTGATATTCCAGAGTGGATCAAACTAGGACAGCCAGGGATCCGCTGGGGAATGGGTGAGATGGTGGAAATGAAGCCTGAGTGGAATACAGAGCTGTAGCTCAACACCGCAGCCATCCTGTGGCATCGATGGATGATTTCTTTTTACAGACTGGCCAGCTCAGGCCTGTGTAGTAAGCCAGCTCGGTGTAATGAAGTCCAACTCTCAGTGGTATTGGACCCCTACTGTGACTGGCTACCTCCATTTGATTATTTCAGTCTTCACTTACGGGAGTGCTGCCGGCCTCGTGGCAAGAAGTTGTGCTGCAAACCTGAATGCATGCAGTTCAAATCCACCAGCCACAGGAGAAGAATGGACAATCTCCTCCCATGCAATTAACTGCCTCTGAAACCCTGCTGAAGAGTCAGCTATGGGTCAGTTCTGACTCAATGGTACACAACAACAACAATACCACAATAGTCTTCACTTAGATTCATCCAAAATGTGTTGTTTGTTACTGCCAAGTCAATTTTTGACTCACAGTGATTCCATGGGACTAAAATCCTTAGAATTTTCTGGGTTAGAATTTTTATAGAAGTATAACACCAAGATTTTACTCTTGCAGAGCTTCTGGGTGGATAAAAATTGCCATTTTTTTTTTCATTTAGAAGCAGAGCACATAACCATTGCACCACCAGGCTCCTATTTACAATGGGTCCCTGGGCTTTTATATTTCCTTAAAAGGGAAACTTGCTATTTGGGGGGACTGAAAGAATGGGAGAAATAACATTCTCTAATGTATTTAGAAGTAAAGTTGGAAAGTTCCTGATGATTATTTTTTAGCATTACTCTTCTCATTTTAAAGATAAATCCCTGGAAAATAAATTGTGTTTCTTGAGGTTATACAACTCTTTGATGTCTGAGCTGGCACTAGCATTAGCTAGTCAAGTGATTTCTTACCTTCAAGGTCACTGATTTTGTCCAGTTACATGAAAATTTATCATCACTTGATAATAGGATATAACTTTTTTTTGAGAGAATATAGTAATATTTCTGAAACTTCAATCGGGAGCATTTTTGTGACTTTAGTAACAGAGCTGTGAAAACAGACAATAGAAAGTCTGAGAAAGATTTTAGTATGCAAACACATAATTGGTAATAAATGACAGCAGAAGGGACTAGTGGGGCTTCATTCATTGTTTGGACCTCTCTGTTAGTTTGTGTAGTAATGAACTCTATACAAAGCATCAGCTGAGTGCCTCTACTTCTCAGTGCTTCATGAATAATAAGTGTTTAGGGTTTGGATAGGACTACAGTTGAGAGCGACCTTATGAACAACAGATCTGAACCTTGGCCTATCCTGCACCGTCTTCACAATCTCAGACATGCTTTAGGTCATTGTTACAGACACTGTAACAATCCATCTTCCATTGAGGGTCTTCCTCTCTTTCACTGATACCCTCCAACCAAAAATAGCATACCTGTTCAATTCGTATGCTGAGCAAATCATTTAAGAAGCTGGATTTTTATGAAGAAGAATTTGGCATTCTCTGCATTATGATGTTGTTATATTATGCAAATGACACAGTCTTGTTTGCAGAAAGTGAAGATTTGAAGGACTTACTGAAAGAAGATCAAAGGCTAACAGCCTTCAACATGGATAACTTCTCAAGAGAAAAAAAAATGCTCACCACTGGACCAACAGGCAACACCAGGAAAGATGGAGAAAAAAAATTGAAGTTGTCAATGATTTCATTTTACTTGGAACTACACCCATGTTTACTTGGAGTCAACACCATGGCAGCTACAGTCAAGAAATCATGAATGAAAAATTTTTTATTTTTATTTTTAAAGTGAACTGGGCAAGGGGAAAGGGAGGGCGAGGGGGTAAAAGGTGCAACAATGAATGAATGAAAATACAACTAAAAGTTTATTTTAAAAAAAGAAATCAGAAGACATTTTACATTTGGAAAAATATCTGTGGTCAGTTCTGTTGTCCAGAATGTCTTCATAGTGCTAAAGAGCAGGGTCATAAGTTTAAAGACTAAGCTGCACTTGATTTAAACCACAGTATTTTCATTTGCTTCTTGTGCATCTGGAAGTTGGACAATGAGTAAGGAAGACAGAATAGTCATTGATGTCCTTGATTTGTGCTGTTAGAGATGAGTACTTACTACATTATGGGCTGTCAAAAGAACCAACACATTTGTCCTGAAGGAATTACAACCAGAGTACTCCTAGGAGGCATGGATAGTGAAGCTTCTTTTCACATACACTGGCCATTTTGTCAAGAGGGATCCGTCCTTGGAAAATGACATCATGCTTGCAAAGTTGGAGGGGCAAAAAAGAGGAAGTCAATCAACAAGATGAATTTACAACAGTGATTTTAAAAATAAATTTTTGTATTTTGGAGATTATTAGGAAGAGAGAGCAATGTTCAGATATGTTGCTCATAGAGTTATTATGCATATTTGTCAATTTGATGGTACTTAAACACATCTTGTAAAGGGGAAAGACAAGTTAGTCAGTTGTTAACATGGCTCTCTCTTTTGCTTGCTTCTTTTCCTGTCTTCTTCTTTCCTTTATATATCCTTCTTCTCTTTTAATTCTTTACTCTTTTCCCTCCATCCTTTCTCCGTTCTTCTCTCCCTAACACTTTTCCTGTCTCATTTTTATCACTCTTCTTTTTTTACTTCCTCTCCTCATCATTCCTACTTTGAAGAGTAATGCCTAAGATATTTAAAGATTTTAAGCAATCATTGGTCTCTCCTTATCCAGAAAAGAGTGATGAAAATCAATGACATAAAAAAAAACAATTCAAATGATTGCCATTGTTATTAATATGTGCCCATTGTTAAATATGATATCAGAAGATGAGCCCCTCAGGCTAGAAGGAACTAAAAATTGAGGGTAAAAGCTTCAAACTGTTAGTATTTTCATTAATAATTTGAATAGAAAATGTATGACATTTATGGAACGTTATAAAAAATGAGATGGAATGTATGAAAACCAATGTTCTAGATCTTAAAGAACTGTGATGGACTGGTATTGGCCATTTTGAATTACACAATTTTATGATGTACTATTCCAGGAATAACAAATTGAAGATTGATGTTGTATTAAAAGTCAAAAAGAACATTTCAAGGTCTATCTTGAAGTATAATGTGGAGTTGTTAGTATGTGCCGTCATGTCTCTTGCGACTCCTAACAACCCTGCTGACAACCCTAGACCCTGCTCTATCCCTTGCCAATCTTATTGTCTCTGACACACCTATCCCCATTACCCCAGTGACAGAATCAATCCATCTCATTGCGGGTCTTCCTCTCCTGCGCTGTTCCTCAACCCTCCCGAGCACGCCTTGCAACAAGTCCAAAGTATGTCAGATGAAGAGATAGTATATTATTGATACACATGAAAAGAAGACTTGTGAATACAACTATTAACCAAATATATGCACCAACTACTAAAGTCAAAGATAAAAAAATCAAGGACATCTGCCAACTTTTGCTGTCTGAAATTGATCAAACATGCCATAAAGATGTATTAAGAATAATTTGTAATTGGAATGCAAGAATTGGAAACAAGTGTAGGGCTGGTAGGTGGAAAATAAGGCCTTCGTAGCAGAAATAAGTCTGTAGATTATATAATTCTTACAGTTATTTACTCATTGTAAATGCTTTTTTTACAAAAACATAAGTAGCAACTACACATATGGACCTTACCTGTGGACTGACCACATGGCCATCATAGTGACTGCATATGTGGAAAGACAAATGACTAATGGACTATCAGATGAATTTCAGTCTCCATAATTATGAGGCAAGAAAAATTGTGGTTTTACCCTGTTGAGCATCCATCTGCAGAAAACTGAAACAAGATACACACTTCACACCATAACCAAAAACCATCTCAAGGTGAATCAGGGACATACAGCTAAACCAAAGAATATAAAGATCAATAGAGGAAAAGATAGGGACAAAACTGAAAGACTTGATCTATGGCATGAATAGACTTCAAACATAACCAAAATCCACTATCAGGAGAGGACAAAACAGACAAAGGAGACCCTCTAACAATAAAATCCTTGTGTGCATAACAAAACCTTCCCCAATATGGTAAAAAGAAAACTTATAGACTGGGAAAAGTATTTGGAAATTATATATTTTTCAAGGTATTCATGTTTAAAATTTTTAGAATATTCCAACACTTCAACAACAAAAATCTAGACAAGCCAATTGCAATGGGTAGAAAATATGAAAAGACTCTTCACCAAAGAAGATATTCAGATGGCTAACAAACACATGGACAAATGTTCCAAATCTCTAGCTATTAGAAAAATGCAAATTAAAGCAACAATAAGACATCACCTTATCCCAGCAGCAACAGAAAAGTGCAGCAGGACATTAAACACAAATTGTTGGCAATGATACAGGGTGATTGGAATGCTGATGCATTCTAGTGGAGATATAAAATGGTATAATCACCTGGGAAGGTAGTCTGGCACTTCCTCAAAAAGATGAAAATAGAAATATCATTTTATCCAGCTATCCCACTACTGAGAGTATAACCTAAAGAAATCAAAGCTGTTGATACAAATAAATGTATGCACACCCATTTTTTTAATTGCAACATAATTCACAAATGCAAAGAGATTGAAGCAGTCCAAGTGCCCAAGGTCAGAGAAACCAATGACTAGAGAAATGGTGGTACATTCACACAATGAACTATTAAGTATCATTGTAAAGCCACAAACTTATAAAGTATAACATGGACAAGTCTGGAGGACATTATGTTGAGAAAGAACCCAGTCACAAAAGGACTGTATAAAATACTGTAAACACCACTGTTATAAAAATAGGATGGCTACTTGGATGGGTTGGAAAGAGTAAAGGAGGAAAATAATGGATCGGTATTTCCTGTATAGGTATAGATAAGGGAAGGTAAATCTGAAATTAATAGACAATCAGATAATATGTGTATTGCAATTAAAATCTGGAACGTGACATACACTATATATTAAATGGGTATGGGGGAAAGTAAAGGAAAAAATATAAACAGAGAAGGTGGTTGAAGGGAATAGCAATATAAAACAAGGATGTACATATTGTTGTTATGTTCTGTGGATAAAGACCATAGCAGCTCTATGAACAGTAGATCTGAAACATGCCCTATCCTGTGCCTTAGACATTGTAATCAGTTAATTGCATCAATAAATAGTAATTGATGCCTGTGAATGATTGTCTGAAAAAAACAATATTATTTGTAAACTTTCACGCAAATTTCTTATTTTTAGCAGTTATAAAAAGAGCTAGATGATGCCTGTTATTACTACTAATTAAGCCAAAAGTGATAACAAAAGGTCCTTGATCCAGTAGAAGAAAAATGTGGAACAAAATAAAAAAGTCTAAAAAAAAAAAACCTCACCAAAACAAAAAAAAAACACACCTAGATTTACTAGTTTCAGAGGATGGCCCTTTTCATCCTCTAAGACTGTAATTGACAACAACCCAAAACTCAACTCTGAGCTAAAAAAGCATATAAAATAATTAATAGCACCAGGGAGGAAAAATATGCCAACCACATAAAGTCAAACAGGGAGTATATGATCAGGGATAAAGCTCAGAAGGTAGGAAGATATAAGTAAGAGGATGAATGAAAATGGGAGATATGGGGAGGAATGAGGAAGAGTGCTATTACAAAGTGAGAATTATAATTCATGTCATGAAGCACAGAACATGTATAAATTGTTATAAACATGTAAATAATATATATATGAAATAAAGACAAACATTTCATTCCAGAGTAAAATCAGGATTATGGTCATAGCTTTTGTATGTAAAATTTGTTGATAATATCATTTTCATTAAATCATAGCTGGAAGTAGCTATAATTTATTATTGCTGGTAGGTCTGTAGAACCAAGAAAATGACCATGAATATTACAAGTACACAATTTCAGATGACAATGTTTATAGGATTGGTTCTAGGGTTTCCACCACCTGGGTATTTGAAAGTTCTATCACTTAGATCTCGCCAATCCTTGAGACTGATTACAATGTCTATCAGCTGACCCACCAGAAGATCAGCTCCAGGTCAGCTCCACTTGATGGTACACAGCAACAACAACAATCACTTACTCATGAAATTGCTAAGGACACTCAAAGATAAGTTTCTGGGTTCTGTGCAAGCCCTGCAGGCAGATTTCTCCTCTTTACCTTGCCTGTAGGTACCCTGGTTCCCTTATGTCTTCTTCTAACTACAAGGTCAGTAATTCAAGTCTACCAGCTGCTCTAATAGGAAAAAGAAGAGAAAATCTTCTCCTCTAAATATTTACAACCTTGTTATCCTAATAGAGGGTTTGTCACATGTCAGAATGGATGTGAAGGAAGGCTGATCTAAGGTCAGAAAGAACGCAAATGGCAGCTGAAAACATACCAGGATTGTAAATCACTAAGGAAAGCAGACAGACACTTGTTCAGGTTATTTTTTGTGTACCATTGAGTCAGAACTGATCAATAGCTGACGCTCTGGTGGGTTTTCAGAGGCATTAAGTTACATAGGAGGAGATTGTCCATCTTTCTCCCACAAAGCAGTTGGTGGATTTGAATCACATGTCTTTGGGATTTCAGCACAGCTTTTTATCACCAACCACCAGAAACCCACCCCTCAGAAGGTACAAATAGCATTTTCTCGTTCTTGGAAATAGAAATATCATTTGATCCAGTATGGGAGCATACTCTAAAGAAATCAGAGCTGCAAAACCAACAGATATATGCACACTTATGCTTTTTTTTTTTATTGAATGACAATGAATTTGGTATTTTTCTTTTTTTTTCATCACTGTAACATAAATAAGCTTAGCTTTAAAAATTCCCCCCATGCAAGTATATATGAATATATCCGTGTACATTTGTTGAAGGGGGAAATAATACAAGAGAATGATATACATGGTTTTTTAAAAAAATTTAATTTTATTAATTTTAATGAACATTTACAGAGATTTTTTTTCATTCATTCATTCATTGTTGCACTTTTTTCTTTGCCCCCCAGCCCCCCACCGCAGTTTACTCCTCTCTTTGAAAAGCAAAAGATAAACTTCTTCCTTGGTATACAATCCCCCCACCCTCGATGCTGCAGCCCCACCCCCACCCCAAATGCACTCCACTATCCAACCTTAATTCTGGATTCCTGTGATAATCATAATATGCTATCATACTGTTTATTGTAGTATTTTCTCCAATAGCAAAGAGATGGAAGTAACCCAAGTGTACAACCCAAGTGCCCATCAACAAATGAATAGAAAGAGAAACTGGTACATGTATACAATGGAGCATTGAATTCAACATTGAAAAAACAGTGAAGAATCCCTGAAATACTAAACAAAGTAAATTCATCTAGAGGGCATTATGCAGGGTGAAATAACTCAGTCATATAAGAACAAATACTGTGTAAGACCACTGTTACAAAAATAGGAGGGTTGCAGAGTGTGGGTGTCAGGGAAAGAATGAATAGATAATGAACACTTCATTGGAATGGATAAAAGGAAGGTCAATCTGAAATGAAGACAATATGTGTATTACAATTAGTAATCTGGAATAGGAAATATATTACTGAGTGAAAAAAACTTCTATAAACTAGGTACAATTATCTATTTTTATTTCTGGATTAGACAACTGAGAACTTGAGAGAGTAGTCTAACAAGAATATGACAAAACAGTAGGGCTTCATTTTTTTTCTCAGTAGAATGAAAAGGGAATTGGTGATGGGAGCTTGCATTTAAAACAGTGCCCAGAGGGGAAAAAAGCATGAGAGCTGTATGTTAGGAACAATTGCTTGCTCTCTGGGAGCTACCTTGCCCCTCAATAGTTAAAATATGCAGATTAGGTGGCTTTTTAACAGCAATAACATTAAATGGGAAATGAAGATGGCCTCAAAAATAATAGAAGTCTTCTCATTAGAGATGTGCACTGTGGGAATGTTGACAGATTTACGGATATATTCTTCGCACTTTTGAGGCCATACAATCTGTCTCACTAATGCAATATAATTACCATTCAAAGTGACACACCACATGAAGCATCTTGGCACGGAAGTGGGGTTTATTGTATTCTAGAAATATTTACAATCATGTAAGTTAGATACTGTCATGAAGCTAGTCTAAAGCACTATTTAAACCCCTGACATAGGATATATTTAAAATCCTTCTATTGAGAATAAAGAAGACAGGTACTTTTGAAAACATATATCATCTGTTTAAAATGTGGCAGATAACACTGGTTGTCTATCTAGCATAGCACACATATCCCTTTCTCTTCTTTGTACCTGGTGGACTCTGATTTTGCTCGTGCACTTCAGTGGCTTAGAGAACCAGATTATCTCTTGGGAGGGCAAAGTATTTTTATTAAAGATGCTAATTGAAAAATGGGGTTTATATTGACTTTATCATAAACTCTACTATCTGAGAGCAAGAAGTACCCAATAACCAATATTTTATTCAATCATTTAAATACCAATTATTTGAGAAGAATTTGCTATGCATCAGACCAATACTAAGACCTGAAGATATACTAATTAATGAAATTCATTTTTTACCTCAAAAGATTTATATCTGATGAAAGCGTGTACCTTACAATTAAGAAGAAAGGGTGTTAGATAATGAATACTATCTTAAAGTAGCATAGAAGAAAATAAAAGATCTGTGATTACCTAATTCTTAGCAAATAACCTTATCAAAGCGTTGCCCCATAAATATTCTGAGGCTATATATCTTTATGGAATAAGACTGTTGTATCTTTCTCCTATTAGGCAATTTATTATACTTGGGTTTGAACCACCAACTTTTAGTTTGGTAAAGGAGCACTTTAGTACCACCAAAGCATAGGATAAAGGTGTTCATTCTAGTCTTGGTTCAGGAAGAGATTTCTGTAGAAAATAATATTTATAATTTGGTGAGATGGATCAATTCTGTGACTGGGGTGGTGGGAATGAGTGCGTTTGAGATGGCTAGGTTGGCACAGGAAAGAATGGCGTTTAGAGCTCTTGTACATAGGGTCGCTATCAGTCGTAAGCAACTCGATGGCACATAACAACAACAACAATATTGTTCCAATGTATTGTCGAATCAGAACCAGCTTATAGTTGGCCTTCCAGGGAGTTTTCAGAAACAGTAAATTATATAGGAAGAGACTGGCCATCTTCTCCGACAGAGCAGCTGGTGAATTTCAGCCATCTACTTTTGAGTTTCCACCATGACTTCTTAACCCTAAGCAACTAGAGTTCCCTAAGATGTAGAACAGAGTTACGATGATCAAGCATGACTAGTACTGACATCAAGATAGATAAAGCAATAGAATTTAAAATCTAAACATACATTGACACATGTATGACTAAATTATTTGAGACAATGATACAAACACAAGTGAAAAGAGAAAACAAAGTTTCTTCCGTATGGTGCAGAAACAATTAAGCAACCATAGGCAAAGCCAACAAAAGTATTTGGACCATATCATAGACAAATTAAATAAAAGTAGTCATAGACTCAGACATAATTCCAAACCTAGATTCAACAGCCTGCATTACGTAGATGACACAAACCTGCTTGCTGAAACTAAGGAGGACCTGAAGTGCTTGCTGCAGAAGATCAAGGACTTCAGCCTTCAATATAGATTGAAACTCAGCATCAAGAAAACAAAGATTTCCACCACTGGGGCAATTAGCAGCATCAAGATAGATGGTCAAGAGATTGAGATTGTTAACGGCTTTGGTTTGCTTGACTTCACAATCAACACTTTTGGTAGCAGCAACCAGGAAACCAAAAGGTGAATTGCATTGGGAAATGTGGCTATTAGGGACCTCTCTAGAGTACTGAAGAGCAAAGATGTTAGTCTGGAGACTAAGGTGCACCTGATCCAGGCCATAGTCTTTAAAATTGCTTGCCATGTGTCAGAGTGCTGGAGAAGAATATTGAATATATCATGAACTAACAGGAGAACAGATTTGTCCTAGAAAGGGGGAAGCCATGCTGCTCTTGGAAGGCAAGGATTCTGAGGCTTTGTTTGACATACTTTGGGAATGTTGCAAGGAGAGGAACATCATGCTTAGAAAGGTGGAGGGATGAGGAAAGAGGTAGACCATTAATGAGATAGACTGATACAGTGACTGGGGTAATGAGGGTGGGCGGGTCAGAGACAGTAAATTTGGCACAGGATAGAGCAGATTTCAGGGCTGTTTTACATAGGGTTGCTACGGGTCAAAGGTGACTCGACAGCACATACCAAAAACATAATATTTCTATAGTGACAAGAAGCCTCACTGCAATCCTGAAGTCATGAAGTTCAAATCCACCAGCTGCTCCTTGGGAAAAGGATAGGCAATCTCCACCCATAAAATAAATGCTTCTGAAAACCTGCTGGCGGGTCAACTATGCATCAATTCTGACTTGAAAGTACACGACAACAACAACAAATAATATTCCTACAAGGAAAATATAGTACGAACAAACCTTGTGATTTTGGTTAAACATAAATTTCTTTGATAAGATGGTGTTGTTGTTATGTGCCGTCGAGTCGCTTGCGACTAAAGTAAAATCATAAAAGCACAAGTTCAAAATTTTTACTTTACCAAATTTAGGAAGTTTTGTTCTTCCTAAATTAAAAGACATAGAAAAGATTATGAACAGTTTTTAGATTAAAATACAGTTTTCAATTAAAAAAATAGACAAGGATACATTTGGAAAAAAAAAATCACACACCTGATAAAAAAATTCCATTCATAATATAGAGGAAAAACTCTCAACATGAAATAAAAAGGAAAAAAAACCTCTCAAAATTCATTGAAAAATAGTCCAATGATTTGGACATGAACTCACTAAAAAGATACATGAATGGTAGGTAACTAGGAAAAGGTGCTCATTATTAGCTAATAAGGAAATTAAGATCAAAACCACATTCAGACACTTCTACACATCTATCAGTGGTATTGCAGTTAGGTGAGTTAAGTAGGCTCTGACTCATAGTGATCTTTTGAGATACAGAACAGAATACATCTGTTATGGGGAAAAACCCTCAAACTCACTCTATCAAGTCAGTTCTGAATCATAGTAGTCCTATACTAGGTTTCATAAGCTAATGTAAATATTAATGGGAAGAGACAACCCATCTTTCCACCTCAGAGTGGCTGGTGGATTTGAACCCCTAGAGATATACCACAGGCTTTTTGTTAGGATTGAAATATACTTAGGGACTACAGATGTTTAAATTACAAAACAATACCCATACCAAGTGTACAAGGAATGATAAATAAATAGAACATTCATGCAATAGTAATAAGAATGGAAAAAATGTTACATTTGGTGATTTCTTTAAAGAGACATACACCTATCCTATAAACAAGGGGGCCTGGTAACACAATAGTTAATTACTAAGCTGACAACTGAAAAAGTGGTCATTCAACCTTAGCAAGATGCTACATGAGAGAAAGATGGGTCTAAAAATGTGTTTCCATGAAGATGATGATCTTGAGAACTACGTTGTTGCTGTTAAGTGCTATTGAGTAAAGTACAACTCATAGCAACCCTAAGAACCACAGACCTCAATCCTGTCCTATTCTGTGTCATCCTCCTCATCTCTAACACCCTTGAGCCCATTGCTGCAGTAACTGTATCAATTCATTTCATTGGATGTCTTCCTCTGTTTCACCTTCAATCCACATTCCAAGCATAATATAGCTTCTTGTAGTAACATGTCCAAAATATGAAAGACCAGGCTTTGACATCTTTGTCTCCAAGGAGCATTCTGACTGCACTTTTCCCAAGACATACTAGTTTGTTCTCTTATCAGTCCTTGGGCTATTCAGGATACAAATGTATACAAAATTGATACAGGTATCAATTCTTCTTCTGTCATCCTTATTCACTATCCAGCTCTCAGATGTGTGCAGATAACTGAAAAGAACATGGCCTAAATCAGGCACATCTTAGTTTCTAAACTGAAATCATCGCTCTTAAGTATTTTGGAGGGGTTTCTGACAGCAGGCTCGTCCAATGTTATTTCATCCTCTAACTGCTGGTACCAAGAATGTTGATTGTTGATCCAAGCAAGACAAAATCATTGGCAGCTTCAATACTTTGTCCATCTATCATGAAGTTGTCTGTTGGCCCCAGGATAAGGAATTTTGTTTGCTTGGTGTTAAGACATAATCTACACTGAAGGCTGTATTCTTTAATCCTCTGTAGCAAGTGTTTCATATCCTCCTTACTCTCAGCAAGAAAAGGTGTGTCATTTGCCTAGCATAGATTGTTGATGTTCTTCCACGAATCTTTATGCCACATTCCTCCTTATAAAGTCCACTTCATTAATTATTTGTTCAGAATACAGAATAAATAGGGAGAAAGGATATGTCCTTAATACATACCCTTGCTAATTTTAAACCATATAGTGTACCCTTTGCACTGTTTGGACAGCAGCTTCTTTATCTAGGTATAGATTTCACTAGAATACAATTAAGTGTTCTGGAATTTCCATTTTTCTCAATGTTACCCATACCTTGTTATGATCCACACAGCCAATGCCTTTGCACAGTCAAAACACAAATAGACATTCTTCTGGTATTCTCTGTTTTCAGCCTGGCTCCATCTGATATCAGTAATGATAGCTTTGGTGCCCTGTCTTTTCTAAACACAGTTTGCCTTCTGGAAGTTACTTGTCAATATACTGTTCTAGTTATTTTTTGTATGATCTTTAGCAAAATTTTTCTTCCATGTAATATTAATGATACTGTTCAAGATTGTCTACATTGTTAGGCCACCTTTCTTGGGAATGGAAACAAGTAGAATTTCTTACTGTCAGTCAACCAGAGGGCCCCCCTCCAAATTTCCTGACATAGGAAGATGAAGATATCCATGGCATATCTGTAATTGTATAGGTGTCAATTGGAATCCCATCAATTCCTGGTATATTATTTTTTTGCAAATGCTTTCAGGGCACCTTGAGTCAGTGCAGTCATCTTCTATTACCATTGCCTCTTCTTAATATGATTCTTACTGAATTTTTTCAGTGTTGACTCATTCCTTTTGGTAGAGTGATTCTTTATATTCCTTCCATCTTCTTTTGCTAGATAATACAAGACTTTGCCCATAGCATTTCTGAGTATTGCAAATTGAGGCTTGAATTTGTTTTTTAGTTCTTTCAACTTGAGAAAAGCTGAGCAAGTTCTTTCCTTTGTACTTTCTGACTCAAGCTCTTTGCAGAAGCCCTGAATAAGCAAAGCACTCCTTAAAAATAGAAACAAGGTAGGAGGCATCTCACTCCCTGATTTCAAATGTTGCTACACTGCCTTGGTGGTCAAGACAGCATGGTACTGGTACAATGACAGACAGATAGATCCATGCAATAGAATTGAGAATCCAGAAATCAACCCGTCTACCTAGAATCAACTGATTTTTGACAAGGAGATAAAATCAGATAAGTGCAGAAATGACAGCCTTTTTAGCAAATGGTATTGGCGAAACTGGAAAACTATCTGCAGAAAACTCAAGAATCCACACCTCACTCCATACACAAAAACCACCTCAAAGTGGATCAAGGACCTAGGAATGGAATCAGGGACTAAAAACTTCATTAAAGAAAAGCTTGGAAGAATGTTAGAAGTTCTAATCTACAACATAAACAGTCTCCCAAGAATCCTGGAAAATCTACAACCAGGAGAGGATAAAATAGATGAATGGAAACTTCTAAGAATCAAATCCTTATGCACATCCAAAATCTCTCCAACAGGATAAAAAGGGACAGACCGGGGAAAAATATTTGGTAATGACATGGCTTGGAAAGAGGAGTGGTATCCACTTCCATAAGAGCTGGCCTCCGGAAACCCTATGAACCTAGAAAGAGGATAAAAGGCACCCAAGCATTGAGGACTCTCCTTCATAGGGTCGCTATGAGTCTCCTGTGACTCGATGGCACTTAACAACAACAACAACAACAACAACAACGACATGTCAGATAAGGGACTTACATCTAGAATTTATAAAATACTTGAGCACTGTTATTGTTGTTGCTGTTCTTGTTATGTGCCATCGAGTCACTTGTGACTCATAGTGACCCTATGCACAACAGCCCCAAACCCTGCTCTGTCCTATGCCAATCACACTGTCTCTGACACACTCACCCCAATTACCCCAGTCACTGAATTAATTCACCTCACAAAGGGTCTTCCCCTCCTGTGCTGTCCCTCTACCCTCCCAGGCATGACATCCCTCTCCAAGGCCTGGTCCCTCCTTGTAACATGTTTAAAGTATGTTAGATGAAGCCTCAGAATCCTTGCCTCCAAGGAGCAGCCTTGTTTAACCCTCTCGAGGATGAACCTTTTTGTTTTCTTAACAGTCCTGGGTACATTTAATATTATTCTCCAGCACCACAGCTAAAAGGTATCAATTCTCCTTCTATCCTCCCTATTCATTGTCCAGTTCTCTGATGCATAACAAATGATTGCAAAGAACATGGCCTGTATCAGGTGCATCTTAGTCTCCAGAGTGGTACCATTGCTCTTCAGTACCCTGGAAAGGTCCCTAACAGCAGACTTTCCATTCATAATACATCTTTTAATGTCCTGGCTGCTGGTATCAAGAGTGTCAATTGTGGAGCCAAGCAAACTAAAGCTGTGAACAATCTCAATCTCTTCACCGTCCATCCTAATGCTGCCAGCTGACCCAGTGGTGGAAATCTTTGTCTTCTTGATATTAAGCCTTAATCCATGTTGAAGGCTGCAACCTTTGATGCTCCGCAGCAAGCGCTTCAGGTCTTCCTCAGTTTCAGCAAGCAGGGTTGTGTCATCTGCATAACACAGGTTGCTAATGAGTCTTCCTCCAATCCTGATGTCACATTATTCCTCCTCATACACCCAGCATCCTGGATGATCTATTTTGCATACAGATTGAAAAGGTATGGAGACAGAATACATCCCTGGAGTACACCTTTCCCAATTTTGAACCATGCAGTGCTTCCTTGCTATGTCCTGACAACTGCTTCTTGGCCCAAGTATAGGTTTCTCATAAGCATAATCAAGTGTTCTGGGATTCCCATTCTTCTCAGAGTCAGCCACAGTTTGTTGTGATCCACACAGTCAAAAGCCTTTGCACAGTCAATGAAACACAGATAGACATTCCTCTGGTACTCTCTGCTTTCTGCTAAGGTCCTTCTTACATAAGCTATACTATCCCTATCACCACAGCCTCTTCGAAACCTAGCCTACACACCTTGAAGTTCTCTCTTGATGTGTTGCTCCAGTCGTTTTTAGATTATTATCAGCACAATCTTGATTGCATGTGACATCAATGATATCATTTGATAATTTCTGCACTCTGTTGGGTCACCTTTCTTTGGAATGGGAACAAACAGCAATAAATAAGAAATAAGAAAGTTTGAAAGATAAATAAAATAAAGATTTGGAGATAATGAGGGGTTAATATCTGAACAGAAGGTTCGAAATAAGGTAGATTCTTAAAGATGAATCAATTCAATGTATTCCCATGTGTATCAGAGTAGAACTACTCCTTGGAGCTTTCAGTGGTTTATCTTTCACAGATTGATCCCTAGGACTTGTTCCAAGGTGACAGGAGCATAAAGAAATGGAGAAGTACAGTCAGAACACTCCTTAGAAATAAGGTAGTGAGACTTTGTTTCACATAATCTTCGCATCTTGTTAGGCAGGACCATTCATTGGGAAATTACATCATGTTGGAAATGTAGAAATAAGCCAAAACTGCCTTAACAAGATGGTCCAACACACTTATTACTATAATAAGCTCAACACCAGCAATGGCTGTAAGGATAGTGCTTCACTGGGAAGGATTTGCCTGTCTTATTCATATATTAATAGTGTGTTTAAACTGGCTCTGCGTCACCTAGTGGCAACAAAGAACAATTCATGTAACTGCAATATCCCAGAATGATATAGTGTTTAATTTTAACATGGAAGATTGGTTCCTCATGTAAATTCCCTGACTGTACATAGTCTGCTTATGAACTAATTACAGAGTTAGCCTGTTCCTCTGTTGGGGTGGAAGAGAGGGCTGCTTTAGTAGACTTGTGAAACTGCTTCCATGTACTTGGAAAGTTATGTTACAGGGAAATTATTGATAAAACTTAAATGAAACTAATGAAAGGATAAAATTCTTCAGGGGACAAATGTTAGATGTTTCCTTATCGGATGCTATACTTCAGATTCTCAGAAACAATTCTGGAAGAAGAAAGGAGAGCCCCATGGTCTTTGATGCAGTCAGAAAACAAAAGAAAAAGGAAAGTTGATATTGTGTCTAAAATAATGAACATTTATCATGTGATTAGCCCTGTTTAAAGATCAGGAAACCTCACTTACATGAGATAAAAATTCTGTCCTAGAATCACCCTGTATCTACAGTAGTTTTCAGCCCTTGATGCACATAAATCACTTGGGGAAATTTAAATATATAGTAACGGTATACACACCAGGGCTACCAAAGCCTCATATCTGAGAACAAGCTTCAAATACGCCTAATTGAAAATGTACTTTTTTATCCTAATGCGCAGCCGATTTTACTAGAGAGTATAAACTCCAAATAGACCGGACGTAGAAGAATTTGAGTCCTTACCAGAAAGCTGTGATTAAAATTATGCCGGATATGGAGGAAAATGCTTGGAGATTCAGGGAAGTCATTAAAAAATAGCTTAAGAATTCCAGAAGCATAGGGGACAGGATTTGGGCGAGAGTCACTGATGGGAGGGAATAGGAAGGAAATACGTGAGACAAGAGAATAGGGAAAGGAGGAGGAAAACAACATGACTCCTCTCTCTTCTCTTCCATTTCCTTTATTTAGGCCTCTATTTCTATTTCCCCCTTCCATCCTTCCTTCCTTTTCTTTTTTTGTGTCTATGTAACAGAGGGTCAAAGTATACAATAGAGATTATATTAAAATTAATACTGGAGCAGTCAATTGTAGCTGACGTGTCAGGAAGAAATTCATCTTGGATCAAGTTTCTAAAGTGGTCAAAGTAGGTATGATATCATCTTCAGACTTACATTTAAATGATTTTATTTTATTTTGTTTGTTTCTGAATAAGTTCATGAGTTTAATGGGTCATGGACCTACCAACATAATAAATATTCTGCCAGTTTCCTCCAAGAGATAGATGAAGAGTTTTGGCAAATCTGTGGAGTTATAACTTGCAAATTTATAAAGCCTTTAGGGCATTCTGAATTATTCTGCTAAAAAGCATTACTTCACTCCCACCGTCAGGTCTTTTTTCCCCTAGATAATTTCAAGTTAGATTATCTTTTAGAACTCAGCTCTATTGTGTTGACTTCCTGCCCAGATTAGGGAGCTCTGGGGGCATAGTACATAGGGGGTTGTACTTCTAACTCAAAGGTAGCTTCTCTCTAGTCTTTTGAATCCACCAGTGATTCTAGGTGAGAAAGATGGACGATCTCATCCCACGCCATTTACAGCCTCCAAAAACACACTGGAGGTTCAGCTTTAATGTTGGTTCTGACCTGACAACAACAATGAGTGACACACCAGGTTAGTCATTCTATTACATAACACCAATCTCTTCCATACCTTTCCTTTATATTTCTGTCACAATTGCCAAGATAAAGGCTTTTTGAAGAATCATGTTCCTTTTGTTCACTCTTTCTCCATCACCTAGCTCATCACCTCAAAAAAACTCGAGAACTGTATATTGACTAAATAAAGGGATTATTATAGGGAAAAGGCTTCCCTGGGTGGTAAGAGTAATTAACATGCTCAGTTGTTGATCAATAAGTTAGAAGTCCATTTAGATGTGCCTTAAAGAAAAATTTCACAACCAAATTCCAAAAGACCATGACTATTGAAAACTCTCTGGAGCACAGTTCTCCTCTGACACACGTGGGTCACCATGACTTGGAATTGAGTTGACAATAACTCCTCCTCATAGTCTGTAGGGAGTTACTAACCCAAAAGCCATGCTTCTCTGGTGGTTCAAATCCATCAGCAGCTCCATAAGGAGGAGCAATCCCCTTCTACACAATTTACAATTTGGGCAGATCCACTTGGGAGATCAGCTAAGAGTTGGTGCTGCGCAGACAACAATGAGTTGAGTTTTTGTTGAGGTTATTGGTTATGGAGAAGAAGGGATAGAGTAGAAAGAGAGGAACCAACTAAGTGTTGAAGTAACAAAACAGCTGTGATTTTACCAGAGATAAGAGAAATTAAGTTGTTGTTGTTGTTGTTGTTGTTGTTGTTGTTGTTATGTGCCGTCGAGTCATTTGTGACTCATAGCGACCCTATGTACAACAGCCCTAAACCCTGCTCTATCCTGTGCCAATCGCACTGCCTCTGACACACCCATCCCATTATCCCAGTCACTAAATCAATCCACCTCATAGAAGGTCTTCCAATCCTGCGCTGTCCCTCAACCCTCCCAAGCATGATGTCCCTCTCCAAGGACCTGTCCCTCCTTAAAACATGTCCAAAGTATGTCAGACAAAGCCCCAGAATCCTTGCCTCCAAGGAGTAGCCTAGTTTAACCTTCTCCAGGATGAATCTGTTTATTTTCTTGGCAGTCCATGGGAAATTCAGTACTCTTCTCCAGCACCACAGCTCAAAGGCGTCAATTCTCCTTCTATCCTCCCTAGTCATTGTCCAACTCTCTGATGCATAACAAGTAATTGCGAAGACCATGGCCTGTATCAGACGCACCTTAGTTTCCAGAGAGACACCGTTGCTCTTGAGTACTTTAGAGCGGTCCCTAACAGCAGACTTCCCCATTGCAATACGTTTTTTAATTTCCTGGCTTCTTGTGCCAAGAGTGCTGACCGTGGAGCCGAGTAAACTGAAGCTGTGAACAATCTCAATCTCTTCTCCATCCATCCTGATGCTGCCAATTGGTCCAGTGGTGAGAATCTTTGTCTTCTTGACATTGAGCCTCAGTCCACACTGAAGGCTGCCGTCCTTGACCCTCTGCAGCAAGAGCTTCAGGTCCTCCTCAGTTTCAGCAAGTGGGGTTGTATCATCTGCATAACGCAGATTGTTAATAGATCTTCCACCAATCCTGACTCCATACTTCCCCTCATAGAGCCCAGCCTCTTGGATAATCTGCTCTGCATACAGGTTGAAAAGGTACGGAGATAGGACACATCCCTGGTGTACACCCTTCCCAATTTTGATCCCTGCTCTGTTCTGACTACTGTCTCTTGGTCCAAGTATAGGTTTCGCATTATTGTTGTTGTTGTTATGTGCCGTCGAGTCGTTTGCGACTCATAGCTACCCTATGCACAACAGCCCTAAACCCTGCTCTATCCTGCGCCAACCGCACCGCCTCTGACACACCCATCCCTATTATCCCAGTCACTGACTCAATCCACCTCATAGAGGGTCTTCCCCTCCTGCGCTGTCCCTCCACCCTCCCAAGCATGATGTCCCTCTCCAAGGACCCGTCTCTCCTGGTAACATGTCCAAAATATGTCAGACGAAGCCCAGAATCCTTGCCTCCAAGGAGTAGCTTGGTTTAATCCTCTCCAAGATGAATCTGTTTGTTTTCCTGGCAGTCCATGGTACATTCAGTACTCTTCTCCAGCACCACAGCTCAAAGGCATCAACTCTCCTTCTGTCCTCTCTAGTCATTGTCCAACTCTTTGATGCATAACAAGCGATTGCAAATACCATGGCCTGTATCAGGCGCACCTTAGTCTCCAGAGAGACACCGTTGCTTCTGAGTACTTTAGAAAGGTCCCTAACAGCAGACTTTCCCATCGCGATACGCTTTTTGATTTCCTGACTGCTGGTTTCGCATTAGCATGGTTAAATGTTCTGGGATTCCCATTCTTCTCCGAGTCAGCCAGTGTGCTGTGATCCACACAGTCAAATGCCTTTGCATAATCAATGAAGCACAGACATTCTTCTGGTATTCCCTGCTTTCAGCTAAGATCCATCTAACATCAGCTACAATATCCCTAGTACCACGACCCCTTCTAAACCCAGCCTGGACTTCTGGCAGTTCTCTGCTGATGTGCTGTTCCAGTCGTTTTTGGATAATCTTCAGTAGAATCTTGCTAGCATGTGAAATCAATAATATTGTTCTGTAGTTTCCACACTCTGTTGGGTCACCTTTCTTTGGAATAGGAACAAATATAAATCTCTTCCAGTCAGATGGCCAAGTGGTTGCTCTCCAGATTTCTTGGCACAACTTGGTGAGCACATAATCCAAGAAGAATAGTGCTGCTAACTCAAAGCTCACCCCTCTCTTGTGATTTGAACTTGTCAGCTGTTCAGTGGGAGAAAGATGGACAATCTCATTTCCCTAAATGTACAATCTTAAGAACCCAATGGAGAGTCAACAATAAGCTGATTCTATATCCACAGTAATGTAATTAGAAACATATAAAAATAAAGTATAGGGCTTATTTCATGACTCTTTCTGGGGGGTTCACTTATATCCTATTTCCATATTTCTCCTCTCTGAAAGTTTAGGATATTTGGTGGCCTAGTGGCAAGACACTGCACTGCAATCCCAGAGGTACATGGTTCAAATCCACCAGATGCTCTCCTGGAGGAGGGGGCAATCTCTTCCTGTACCTGTCAGATCTGATTTGATGGTACACTTAAAAACAATACAATAAAAATAAAAATACAATACAAAATAAAAAAAGAAAGTTTAGGATATTATTTCGAATATTAGAGACTATGCTCTGGGTCCTAAGGGGATAAGAAAACAAACCCTACAACTATAACTGAACTCATGGGGCATCCAAATTCTCAGGAATATATATATAATCACTCTGCCTTTAGGAAAGTATTGGAATGGAGGAATAATAATGTCACTTCACTCACCTGGTTTTACTTGTCCAGAAACTTTCCTTACAACCCATGGATACAATGAAGATATAAGCTTTCATTAATATAAAAATAGCCAAAAAAGTAGTCATATATGTTTTATAGAAAATATCATCCTTTTATAGAAATATGTTTTATAGAAAATATCATCCTTTCATTCTTTGACTATATTGAAACTCTTAATTTTTATTAAAAAAAAGAGACTGAAGCTTACATTATGAGTTTGTCAGTTACTTAGTCAATGGCATTTTTCAAATTTGTGCTGGACAGTAACTTTCCTTCTCTGCCTTTAATCTGCATCTGAAACGCATTCTTTTCCAATTTATTGAAAGAAATAAGGCCAGTAGCGCATAACATAATATAATCAGAAAAACTCTTGGGGTCATCTTTCTATTTTTTCACCAATGTAGCCATCCCATCCACTGAATTTTTCACAATTAGATGTCAATCTTTTACTTGACTGTCTACAGCAATTGACGTTTCATTCTGTGTTGGGTGGATAATTTCCATTGGAAAAGGGTTTTAAATTTTATTTATGTCCATTCTGATAGCTATTGTTGTTGTGTGCTATCAGGTTCAAAACAACCTATAGCTGACCCTCCAGTAGGTTTTCAGAGTCAATAAATCTTAGAGGAGGAAATAGCCTATCCTTCTCCCATGGAGCAGCTGGTAGTTTTGCTTTTAGGATTGTAGCTTCATAGGCCAACAGAACTGATAAGCTAATTCTTGCACTAAGTGTTGGAGACTGACCTAAATTTATTTGCCAGCATTCCTAAGAATATTTACACTTTAATAAAAATCTTCCCAAAGGCAAACTATCTGAGAGATGTAACAAACCTGTGCTATAGAAGGAGTCAGTAGAAATTCTATTTGGGTCACACCGTGAAAATATCCCTCTGAAAAAGACAACTCAGTTATGTTTAGGCCACATAGAGATATTCCTCTTCAGAACCTTACAATTTTTATAGTATGTAGAATTTCTACTTTGTCTTTTTGAAAATTTTATTTTATTAATTTTAATGAACATTTACAGATATTTTTATATTTCCATTCATATATTGTTGCACTTTTCTCCCTGCCCATCCTTCCCCTCCAGTTCGCTCTTCTCTTTGAAAGTAAAAGAAGAATTCTTTTATTGGTATACAATCCTTCCATGTCCCCTACCCTACCCCAAGTACACTCCCCTATATAACCTTCATTCTAATCCCATTCTTGGCAACTTCTTCTTCCATGCTGCCATAGGTACCCACTCACCGTGTTCCATTGTATCATCAAGATTTACACAGCAAGGGTCCTTAATGGAACTAGAGGCAAAGCTTGGACTTAGTGGAAACCTGATTTTTTTTTACACCTCAGTAATTTTTTTTAAATGTCCGAAGACACTATGCCAATTATCCCTATTAGAGCTCTGGTAATAATGAAGTCTTAGAAAACATACATGACCTTTATTCATTGATTTAGACCTTCAACATATAGTTAATCTTCTAACATGTGCCAGCACAGTTCCTAGGATATATAATTAGCACACCTGCCTGCTGACCTAAAGATGAAAATTCTCATTCACCCAGAGGTACTTTGAATGAAACCTTTGACCAACCATCTCCAGAATTTTATCAATAGAAACCTTATGAAGCACAGTTCTACCCTGAGACACATGGGGTTATGAGTCAAAATGCCTTGATAACAACTGTTTTAATAACTTCCAGTTGTTGAACTCACTGCTGAGGAAAACAATGGTGAATTAGGAAGACTGGACATGTTTTTCTTTGCAGAGTCAACCATCTAACAGGAAAATAGACACTGATTTAGAAAAAATCATAAGCAAACGTGAAATTGTACCTGAGATTTGTATTTTCAAGGAGTACTTTGAAGGAGAGTCAGGGACAGTGACTCTGGGTGGTGACTGATCTGGCACCTGAGGAAGACAAGGGAAGGTTAGGAAAGTAGAATGTAGAAGGGTGAAGAAAAGGTTTGCTCTTAAAGGAAATCACTTACTCACTGCTAGTAAATAATTTCTGAAACTGTAAACAGCAAAGTGAGAAGATTGAATATCTGGCTTTGGGCTAGTATCACAATTTGCTTTGGACTATATCTTAAACAAAATATCATAGGGTCACTATGAGTTGGAATCCACTGTAAATCTGTGGGGTTTGGTGAGTAAAATAGAATGTAGATTCACAAACAACATAATCATCATTAAATTCTGCAAAGGTAAATAGGTATGATTGGCAGTGGCAATCTACAGATTGTGGTGGCTGCCTGCAAGCATATAATGAAAAAGGATTCTGAAGCTTGTCTGCCAAGTCCTATTTTCTATTGTGGCTGTTTGATTTTTAAATTTTAATTTTTTTAATTTCTGTAGTCCCCTGTTCATTCTGGGCTGCCACCAAGCAGACCAGCAGACAGCAGCAGAAAGTGCGAGGAACTTTATTCTTGCATCTGTAATGGAAACTGTTATTGTTGTTGTTAAGTGACAACTAACTCCTAGCTGACTCTCCAGTGGGCTTCCAGAGGCTGTAATTCCCACAGAAGGATATTGGCCATCTTTCCCCCACAGAGCAGCATTTGGTTGATTAAAACTGCATGGCATTGGGATGGCAGCACAGCTCCTAACCATGGGGCCACCACACTGTTCACATGCTGTTGTCATAGAAAATAAAAAAGGATCTTTGCCCAAAGAGCTGAAAAAAAATTTTGAGATGGCCCTATCCTTTGTGCAATAGAAATCGATGTAGGTATCTCACAATCCCTTTAATTGTAAGGTAAATTTTTCTTTGCATTGATTCTTGAGTAACTCCTTCTTTCTTGATCGGTGTTCTTCAAGTACATGAAAAATCCAAGCAAATGTGTAAGTCTGTTTAGAAATTTTGGGGAAAATCTTTTACTACTTAGAATGTTTGATACTTTTCTGTTTCATTAAAAGAGAAAACCAACAAGCCTACAAAGGGAAGAAAAACAATATCTATCTTCACACTATTCAATATTAACATCGAGATCTTAGATATTTAAGAAATGGGAAATCCAACAGTAGTGCTGTATTGCAGGATACCTAAGAAAATGAAATATTTACAGATTGAGAATTGCTGAAGGCATTAAAAATAAGAGTGTTTGCAAAAACCTATACAGTAAAATATTTACAATCTTAACTACTGGAATATTAATAAAAGTATCAATAGGGAGGGCTTTGAAGATGAGTCTGTAGGCAAGCATAGTGACAGCTTTATCACTTTAGACACATGTGAAACGTTACCAAGATTACAGGGACATTCTATTTAATATTCACATTGCTTATCAGATAAGGTTGAACAATTATTTTAAATGCCTCTTTCCTTAGATTCACTCTATTTTCTTTGAAAAGTCTCAATTTCAAGTATACTCTGCCCCCTGCCCCTAAGCTTTGGAGTTCCTTACATGTTTGTACTTAAAAGGTAAAAAAGGAGGACTAGATTCAAAAGACAGATATACATGGAGTCTTCCCACAAGCAAGTAAACTATTCATGAGTTTCTCCAAAGCTTGAAGCAATCTGAGCAAGATAAATGTAACCTGAATGGAGGGATAATTTTTTTTGTGCTTAAATATGTCTGCTATATGTTTTACATAAATTAAATATTTTAATATTCACAGAAAAGAACTGTAATATAAGTAATTCTAACTTATTTACATTGGAGGAAATTGAGAGTCAACAGGATAAATGCTTGCACAATACACACATTTGGCATTTGATAGTTTGATGGTTTTTTGGCATAAAAGTACCTCCTCTGTCACTGCCTAGAAGTATTAACTGAAAGACAAATAATAATATCTATTCCTCCTGAACACTCAAAAAGAAAAAAAAAGATGGTTGCATTGGTTATTTTTCAACAGCTATATAACAAAAGACGAATTGGCACCTTTGGGTTGTGGTGTTGGAGAAAAGTACTGAATGGATACTAATGGATGACCAAAACAACAAACAAGTTTGTCTTGGAGGAAATGTAACCAGAACTCCTCAGAAGGAAGAATGGTGGAACTTCTTCTCATCATTTGGGGATTCTGCCAAGAGGGGTCAATCCTTGGAATATGACACCTTATTAAAAAAGGGAGAGGGTAGAAAAAAAAGAGAAAACCTCCAAGGAGACGGATTGACATAGTGACAACCACAAAGGGATTAAGCATATCAGAGACCATGCGGATAACACAGGAAATAGGGCCAGGTTCAGATGTATTTGTTCATAGGGACACTATAAAACAAAGTTGATTTGATGGTACCTATCAACACCACCACCACAATGTTTTTGTATCTATGGAGAACTGGGGGCTTCTGTTCTCCTCCATTATGAAATGATCAGCAAACATAAATTTGATATATCTGCATCAAACTAAAACATTTTTCATTGTCCTAGATGTTTTGGCTCAGATTCCAGCAAACATTGTGCTGATTTCAATTCAGATTTTTTTTTTTTGCTTCCTCATAATGTACCACTTTGAGTGCTTATAAAATGTGGTTAGAAGCATGGGAAACCTTTACAACAGCTTGCCGGAGAAGCATTTAATAGCCCTTGGCATAATCTCTGTTTACATGTCTGCTATCTAAATGTCTGGATGGAAATGGACATCCAGGAAGCTGTGACACAATTATACAATGAGTGAGTGGCTGAGGCATGATTTCTATTCAAAGCATTTTGACTTTGACCTCTCATTTTCTTGAGCAGTTTTGAGGAACAGAATTCAATCTGTTTACACTGTTTTTATTAACTTGCTGCATCTTCCTCAATGTTTGGGACAGGTTTGATCGCTGGTATTTAGCCAATAAATAATATTTTTCCCCTAATGGTATCTGAAATATTAACTGATTCAAAATGTGGTTATTGCTGGATGTCATCAAGTCAACTATGGCTCAGTAGCAAACCTATAACACCAGATCTGAACACTATCTTATCCCATCCTCATGATTGCTGTCATGCTCAGGCCTATTAGAGTAGTTACTGTGTCAACCCATTTTGTTGGGGTCTTCTCTCTCTCATTGATTGCTACCTTTCCCAGCATGATGCCTTTTTCCAAAGATTAATTCCTTCTGAATATATGCTCAAAGTAAGTGAGACAAAATGTCACCATCCTTGCCTTTAAAGAGAATCCTGGTTGTACTTCCCTCAAGATACATTTGTTTGTTCTTTCAGCAATCTAGGATATATTTAGTACTCTCCACCAACTTCACAATTCATTTTTTCTTTTGCCATTGTTATTCATTGTCAGTTTTCAGATCCATAGGAAACAACTGAAAATATTATGTCATGGATCAAGTCCTTTAGTCTTTAAACTGATACTCTTGCTCTTTAGAATTTTGGAAAAATCCTTAACAGTAGATTTCCTTGATGCAATCCATCTTTTGATTAAAATTTATTAAAGAAGTGTAAATCATTTAAAGGGAGCTCTGGTGGTTTAGTGGTAAGAAGCTGTGCTATAATCTCAAAGGCATGAAATTTGAATCCACCAAATGCTTACTGGAGAATGATAGGTAATCTCCTCCTATGCATTTTATTGCCTCTGAAAACCCACTGGAGGGTCAGCAATGTTCTGATTTGCCAGCATACAATAACAAGGACAAATAATTTAGAGAAGAAATGGGAAGACAAAACAAAATGCCTAGAGCACCTGGTTATGTGCAGGAATGATGTGCTCAGGAAATGCTCCTTTTAAAGAATTGGTTGGTACCCTTCACTTACAATGCTTATCTCCATATACCTTAGATTAATACACTACATTTAGAAAAATAAATGTCGATCTGTCTTCACAAGTATATTAATAGCACAATCTGTGCTCACTTCTGTGTGACCCAATAGCTAACACAAAGCAGGTCTTCCCCATGTTTACTATGTGGAATGTAATTATAAAATCATGCCAAAGTTGAACTTTCTCTTTCCCTGAAGCTGATGATAAATACAACAGAAGAAATATGAGCATTGGATCAGGTGTTGTTGTTGCTGTTGTGCTACCGAGTCATTTGCGACTCATAGCGACCCTATGTACAACAGCCCTAAAACGTGCTCTATCCTGTACCAATCGCATGGCCTCTGACACACCCATCCCAATTACCCCAGTCACTGAATCAATCCACCTCATAGAGGGTCTTTCCCTCCTGCGCTGTCCCTCTACCCAGCATGATGTCCCTCTCCAAAGACCTGTCTCTCCTTGCAACATGTCCAAAATATGTCAGACGAAGCCCCAGAAACTTTGCCTCCAAGGAGTACCCTGGTTTAACCCTCTCTAAGATGAATCTGTTTGTTTTCTTGGCAGTCCATGGTACATTCAATACTCTTCTCCAGCACCACAGCTCAAAGGCATTAATTCTCCTTCTATCCTCCCTAGTCATTGTCTAACTGTCTGATGCATAACAAGTGATTGAAAAGACCGTGGCCTGTATCTGGTACACCTTCATCTCCAAAGAGACACCACTGCTCTTGAGTACTTTAGAGAGGTCCCTAACAGCAGACTTTCCCATCGCAATACATTTTTTCATTTCCTGGCTGCTGGTGTCAAGAGTGTTGACTGTGGAGCCGAGCAAACTGAAGCTGTGAACAATGTCAATCTCTTCGCCATCCATCCTGATGCTACCAATTGGTCCAGTGGTGAGAATCTTTGTCTTCTTGACATTGAGCCTCAGTCCATACTGAAGGCTGCAGTCCTTGGCCCTCTGCAGTAAGTGCATGAGGTCCTCCTCAGTTTCAGCGATTCTTCATTATCTTAGTTGCCATCCTGTAAAAAAGAGATTGATAATACTTAGCTTTCTTGAAAGTTGAATGAAATGAGAAAACTTCATATCACATACTTGAAACACATTCTGTCTGCTCTTATCAACATCAGGTGAATCAGTTCTATCTACACATTTGAACTTCAATGTTGGTGAAGAATAATGAATATACTATTGATTGCCAGAAGAACAAGTAAATATTTCTGAAAAGAAATAATAATTTATAAAAAGGAAATGAGAGGAATAGTGATCCTTTGACTTCTTTACTTTTTTAAGTTAAAATATTTATTAATTTGTTAAGTAAAAGTAATAAATACACTAAATTTGCAGAAATAACCTCTTTTGTTTTTTGTTTCATTTTCTACTAGTTTGTTCACAAAATTTGAATACATTGTTTTCAAGAACAAATTCTTTCCATTTCCCTCACCTCCCCACAACAATTTTACAAGCCAAGATTAATCTCCCCTCCCCCTGCACATCATCATCCCGCTGCTTCCATCCTCTCCCACCCCTCTTGGATCCTTATACTCTTTCTACGATGATGGTTTTATACAATATTTATCCTTGTGGGACTGAGTTAGTTCACTTGTGGGACTGAGTTAGTCTCTTCTGATTTAGGTAATAGTTTGCAAAATTATTGTTTACTTTGAACACTTCATCAGGAAAGATCAAGCGATAAGAAAGGACAGCATGCAGATGGTCAGGAATAATGAAAGAAATCCTCAGTGAGATGCATTACAAGAAAGGCCATGACAGTTGACTCAAACCTAACAATGACCATGGTGGCTGCTCAGGACCAGGCAACATTTCATTGTTTGACTCTGTTGTGTATAAGATCTCTAGGAGTAGATGC
Source organism: Elephantulus edwardii (assembly GCF_000299155.1). Lineage (NCBI taxonomy): Eukaryota > Metazoa > Chordata > Mammalia > Macroscelidea > Macroscelididae > Elephantulus > Elephantulus edwardii. The sequence continues at coordinate 2,372,647 of NW_006399913.1, forward strand.
CAAGTTGACAACTAACAGTAAGACCTACCAAGCCTTTTTAAAAAAATTTTTTTAATTATTTGTGTGTGTGTGTATGTGTACCATCAAATTGAATCTGACTGGTACAGGAGGAGATTGCCCCTCCTTCTCCGGCAGAACATCTGGTGGATTTGAACCGTGTACATCTGGGATTGTAGTACAGCTTCTTGTCACTAGACCACCAGAGCTCCCGCCAAGCCTTTTTTTCTTGCTCTTCATAGTAAGGGCCTAAGGAGTCTTGTGTTCAGTGAGCCAGATTGTTCTCTTTCAGCATCCACTGCAAGTATCATATTTCTATATCCCTACAACTCCTGTTCATCTCCCAATTTGCCTACAGTATTTGACTCAAGAAAAAAGCTATTTTAAAGGGTTTATTTTTCTCCCCACCATCTGTGCTTGTTTGACTCATCTATGATACAGACAAGGATGTTTCATGCCCTTCAACTTAGCAACCACCCTCATAAGTCAAGCAAGTTGTTTTCTTTTCAAATTCTCCTCTAGAACAATTCACTCCCAGCTCACACCTGTGGTTTTTATTATCTTTACACAAATACATACCAGTCTCCAAATAATAATTTCTTTTTAATTCCATCAACCTAACAAATGGGACTAGAGAGGCCTGGCAAAACAGTACTTTTCATTTATAGAAGTTAAAATAACTTAGTACATCAATGCCAGATTGCCTGGTGTATCTGTTCCAGGAGGTTCTGATTTCTTTGTGAGTTACTTAATCCTTACCTCTTTCCAAAGAAAGGACATTCTAGATAGTCCACATCTCCTCCTAACCACATACATTTGTTACGGTGAGTAATTAATAATGAATTTGTGAGTATCACTCTTTCTCATTAAACAACAAACAGTTTTTGTTGTTGTTGTTATTAGATGTCATTAGTTGACTATGAATCATAGTGACCTTATGAACAATTGATGAGAGACAAATAGTAGAAAAATATAATAAAAATGAGAGAGAAGAAGTAAATCAAGTCTGGTTTTATAGGTAAATGGCCTGTGCGGCTACATAGGGCCTTGAACTTAGAATACTTTCTCTCTTGGTTTAATGTTCTATAGCTGCTGTCTTAAAATTCCCAACAATTTTTTATATAAGAGATCCACATTTTTATTTGGCAAATTATGCAGCTGATCCTGGAATAGATAAGAGGATTAGTACAATACCTTACACACTGCTCAGAAAATGAATGAAAGCATAAATTAATACATTACTTAATATTCATCTTGAAAACTAGCTTAGGGTTTTCCAAGTAGAAAATGGAAGAGAAACATTACAAGCAAACAACAATATAAAAAAATGCAAAGTATTTGAATGATTCAAGGAATGATGGGAAATTTAGATGATGATATTGGAATGATTTATTTAGAATGACTGGAAACTCTAATCTCTGTAAACTTCCATTAAAATTAATTAAAAAGAAAAAAGAATTGATTGAGGAGAGAGAAACTTATTGAAAAAATTGATGAAAATCTTTAAAGATTTTAGTTCCATTAAAAAAATTTAGATTTTATGGAATAAAAAGAATCATGGAATTTCATTTAAAGGAAGCTTACAGAGTGGACTATGGATTGAATCGGAGTCAGAGGATACTGAAGTTGTAGAGGGAAATAGGAAAAGCTGGGGGCATTGCAAATATTCCTTCTTTTCTGCACAGTACTACAGAGCACCAGTTCATGAAGGTTAGCAGAGCCTGGAATGTTAAAAGTGACCTTCTAAACTGTCCAAGATTCCTGATAGCATTTCAATAATATACAAGAATCCTAGGAAATAAATATTTTGTGTTGGTGATCTTTCAAAACACTAAATATGCTTTTTTTTTTATTAGGGACGTTGAGATGTTCCGTTAGTTGGGTTTTTTTGTGTTTGTTTTTTTTTTTTTTAAATGCTTATATGGACTGTACCTGATGGAAATGCATAAAAATCAGATTGGCTACATCTGTGGAAAGAATCTTTGGAGAAGATCAATATCATCAGTCAAAAACAAGCCAAGTGATGACTGTGGAAGAGGCTATCAAATACTCATGTGTAAATTCCAATTAAAGCTGAAGAAAATAAAAACTAGTCCACAAGAACCAAAATATGGCTTTGAGTCTGTTTCATTGGAATTTAAGAATCATCTTCAGACTAGGTTTGATGCAATGAAACATTAATGAAACCTAATGACTTATGGATTGACATCAAAGTTCAAGATTAAAATCAAGTATCATCCGCAAGGAGAAGAAAACCCTGCTCTATGCTGAGCCAACCTTATGGTCCTGACACACCTATACCCCATTAATCCAGTCCTGAATCAATCGATCTCATCAAGGAACTTCCTCTCTTTCATTGTCCCTTCATTCCCCTCCCCCAAGCATACTGTCCTTCTCCAAGGATTGGTCCCTCCCTGCAACATACCCAAAGCATGTCAGATGGAGCTTCAGAATCTTTGCCTCCAAGGAACATCCTTAATTCACCCTTTCCAGGATGAACCTGTTTATTCTCTTAGCAGTCCATGGTATGTTTAATACTATTCTCCAGCACCACAGCTCAAAGGCAACAATTATGCTTCTATCATCCCTTGTCATTGTCCAGTTTTCTTATGCATAGAACTTAATTGTAAAGACTATGGCCTATATCAGGCACATCTTAGTCTCCAGCCTGACATCACTGCTCTTCAGTACTCTGGAGAAGTCCCTGACAGCAGACTTTCTCAATGTAATTCTTTTGATTTCCTGGCTACTGATGCCAAGAGTGTTGATTGTGGAACCAAGCAAACTAAAGCTGTTAACAATCTCAATCTCTTCATCATCCGTCATGATGCTGCTAATGAACCCAGTGGTGAAAATCTTTGTTTTCTTGATGTTGAACTTCAATGCATATTGAAGGTTACAGTCCTTGAGCTTCTGCAGCAAATGCTTAAGGTCCTCTTCAATTTCAGCAAACAAGGTTACATCATCTGCATAACACAGATTGTTGATGAGTCTTCCTCCAATTCTGATGCCATATATCTCCTCATAGATCCAAAATCTGTTCTGCATATAGATTGAAAATGAACGGAAATAGGACACATAAAACATATAAACATTAAAATGACCAAAGATGACAGAAGAAAAATTAATTCCTTTCAGTTATGGTGCCTGAGAAGAGTATTGAATATACCATGGACTACCGAGAAAACTAATGAGTCTATCCTGTAGACAGTAAAACCAAGCTGCTTCTCAGAGGCAAGGATTTTCAAGCTCTGTCTCACATACTTTTGGCATGTAGCCAGCAGGGATCAGTCTTTGGAAAAGGATATCACGCTTGGAAGAGTCAAGGGACAGTGCAAGAGAGGAAAACTCCAGATGGCATGGATTGACACAATAAATGGGGTAATAAGGGTATGTGTATTACAGACAGTGAGATTGGCTCTGGATAGAGCAAGACTCAGAGCTACTGTGCAGTCATTGTGAGTTGTAATTGATTCAATGGTACACAACAACAGCAATAACCTATAATCACTATACAAGTAAAATTTTATAGTCAGCTAAAGCAATATATTCTCCTAGTGGTGGGTGTAGAAATTAGTCAACAATGCAATTTATACTTATGATATTCTTAACATGAAAATCATTATCACAGTTAAAAATCAAAACAGAAATGGCTAGAGTACTGCCTAGATTTAATGTAACCTGACACACTCCACACCACTACTTCCTCTGCTTGAATTTAAATTCAAAGAAAATAAACATTTCCCACTGAGGAAAAGAAAAATCAATAATTGCTCTGTAAATTACATACGTCAACTAGGATAGGATAGTTGACATGGACTGCAATAATGTGGAAATAAGAGATTTAATGTGAACAGTATAATAAGATGGGATAGCAGTTTCATTATTAAGCCAATGTTGCATTTCTCTCTCTCCAGGATAGATGAAAGAGGTGAACTGAGCAAAGAGCTCACCTACAGAAGCCCACAAGCTTTGGCAAATGTAAGCAGCATGCAGTTGGCTTCTCCTGCTATCATTTGCTTCCCCATATGCGTTATTACGTGAACTAAGTAAAGAGATGCTGGAGCTGGGGAGTGGGAAATGTAATTTTTAGCACAGTCTCACTGTCAGCAATGAGAATTGCTTTTTGAAAACCTGGAGTATGCTTGATGAAAACATTCTTTGACATGCTCCACATTGCCTTGGGATAAATTCTTCCAGAAACTGTGGGCCTGGAGAACACTTCCTCTTTACTTTGCAGTTTTTTAGCATTTTAGTGAATGCTTTATGTAATGTGAAGCTTTTGCACTGCCCTCTGCTGCTTTCTGAGCGTAATAACCACCAGAATGTTCACAAGTAAAAGGCTAAATTAATTTAATCCAAATAAAATATTTTCTTAGCCTGTGTTAGACATTAGAAATGCAAGGGCAGTTAAAAAAAAACACAACACAAAATAACCCAATATAATAGAGTAAATACAGATTTTGAATCTTGATCTCAACTCCAGCTCATGTCAACTGTGCAACCAAAGAAAATAAGGCTGTTTCTGTATTTACAAATTGGGGATAATAATTCTTGTTTGAATCAAATTATAGAGGTAAATAATGCATACAGAATTTGTTAATCAGAATACCACGGTGTGGAACAGTTATTATAGAGAAGACAGTAAGTAGGGAATCTGTCAGTGTGGAATAAAGTATCAGAAAGAGAGACTGATTGGTGGCTAGTAAAATAATTCAGATAATAAAGTAGACCAACCATGGATTATCAACTAGAAAATAAATCTACTTTAAGGAAGCCTAAACTTGTAGTTCAGGGGACATCAGACAGGAAAAGGCAGAAGAAAATCTCTGGGAATGAAAAATAGAAGCATAGTTAGTGGCTAGAAAGAAAGTCAAAGCAATTATGGTAAATCTAAGTGATGTGACTAAATGAAAATAACATGACAATATATTTTATAGAGATTATGAAGCAATAAATATTCGGGTCTAGATGTGTTAGTAGAAGGGTAATGGCCACATTTAACAAATGGAAAGGAATCAAGGTAAGCAAGAAAAGGAAACTGTATGAAGACTGGGACAGGGAGAAAGAGGGGGTAAACTAATATTTCTTTACTTGGCATTTACTAAAGATCATTTTATTTTTATTCCTCACTCAGATCCTGGATTTTGCACATTATTATTTTTTTATTTCATAAGAAAAAAAAATAAGGGTTAGACAGTAGAAATCAATCCCTTAATGCTATCTACTAGAGAGCCCAAGATTTATCTAACTCCCAAGTCTATATCCTTCCATCTAGGCCCTTTATTGTAACATTAGCAAAAGAGAAGCAGTAAATAATGACATCCTGGTTTTATGGACAAACGGTGCTCTGATGGATGGCACTATTGTCCAAAAATGTTGGGGGGACAGAGGATGATACACCTGAGTTTACTCAGGAGTATTCTCAGTTAAGTTTCTGTTACTGGGAATTTGAAACAAACACCCACTAGCTCATTATGTGGTTTAAGATTTCTCAAATACAAGTCTACTCTGTTGAGATTCATCATTCTCTTGCACCTGTATCCCATTTTCCCATTTTCAGTCCTTGAAAAATCCTAATAGGAACCCTAAACTGAATAACAATAAAGGACACTTAACGAAAACTTTCCTTATATTATCACTTGTTTTCTACTAGGTTAAGAGTTGAAAAACATTGTTGTGATGGTTGGGTGTCATCCAGTCCAGTGCTAGGCATAGTGATCCTGTGAACTCCTAAAGTCTCTCCTAACCTGCTCTGTCCGCATCATCTCCCACATACTCTAGTCCATTGCTACAGTCAGTGTGTGTACCCATCTTGTTGGGGGCCTTTCACTATTTCGCTGGCCCTTCACCTGGTCAAGCAAGATGTCTCTTTCCATGGACTAGCCTTTCCTAGCAACATGTCCAATGTTTAAGAGATGAAGCTTCATGGGTTGTTTGGGTTTTTTTTTTTTCTGTCTAAGAACAATCAAGCTGCACTTTTCCCAAGACATGTATGTTTGTTCTTTTGTCAATCCATGGGATATTGAGTAGTCTTCTCCCACATCACAACATAAAGCATAAAAAAAGGCTCTAAAAGTGTTAAAGAATGCCTTTTTCTCCCACCCCTCTCTCTCACCTAGATTCTAAAGAGTAGCCTCATATAGGCCTCATTAACATTCTAGGGGTCTTAGAAGAAAGGGATTTGCATACTCAAAAGACAATGAGAGTTTAAAAACAAAGATGTACAAGAGCTCCAAAGAAAACATTCAACAAATACAAGTCACAAACCAAAATAGACTCCCACGAACCCCCAAAGTCTTCTGCCTCCTCATCATGTATGATCTTATTGTCAATTTAGGTAGAATATGGTTCCCAGTGGTTTGATCAAATGCTGTTATGAATGAATAGCTTACATGTGATTAAGCCAATTGCCTTAAGTAAGGCTATCTAGATATAACTAAACACTCCTCAAATGGCCATACCCTAATACCATAACAGTACTTCCAAACTATTTGACACCGGCTTTCCTATCTTTCTGAAATTTACAGAATTTAAACAAACAATGCTATTCCCTCTCTCTTCCTGGGACTTACAGGAATTAAACAATCAGCTCCTTCCACTCTGGTGACATGATTCAAAGTCCATTCCCCTTGGATGGTTCAAATTTACCAGCAGTATCATGGGAGAAAAAGGAACAACCTCCTGTTGATTTACTGCCTCCAAGGGCTGATGACTGGAGGGTCAGCTTTGATTGGTTCTGACTTGATGACAATGAGTTTGAGGTAAATGACACAGCTATCAAAATATCTAGGTGAATAGCCAGCCATCAAAACATATAGATGGGAAGAATAATCAGAAGTATGCATTGTTGTTGTCAGGTATAACCAAACTGACTATAACTCAGTGACCTTATGAACAACAAATCTGACCCTTACCCTATCTTGAAAGAGGCTCAAGATCGCTGACCTGCTCAAGTTCACTGTCATAGTCACTGTGTCAATCCATCTTGTTGAGGGTTTTCCTTTCTTGGAATCTCCACCTTTCCCTGTTTGATGTCTTTTTCCAAAGACTTGACATTCCTGACAAGATGTCCAAAGAGATAAACATCTAAATGTGTTAAGAAAGCTCTCAGCTAGTCTAGGACCAGGGTATAAAAGCAGCCAGGCTCTGACCTTCAATGCTGCAGCATTTCCCTGGTCATGACTCTTTCCCTAAATAAACCTTGGGTATCTATGTCTTCTTGTTCGGGTTTTTTGTGGTTTGTTTGTTTGTTTGTTTTCCTTTGGAGTTTGGTTGGGGTTTTTATTGGGTTTTGGTGTTGGTTTTAGTTTCCCTATCCTCACAAACCTACACTGAGGGATATTCCTTCTGGGTATTGAACTCTAAACAAAAGCTGAGTACCTCCATAATTAAAATCCATCCATCAAAAGCTTAAGAATCAAAAAGGACATTTTCCTAAAGGAGTATCCTGACTTCAGACTATATATGGATATCTTTTAGAAACTCCTCTGTTCTTCCCAATGTCTGGCTTGCAGATTTTAAGACACATGACTGAAGGAATCTCTTCCCAGTCACCTAACCTACAGATTGAAACACAAGATTGATGGACTTTCCTGCATGTCATATAATCTATGGATTTGTATCTGTCAACTGACACAACTGTGTGAGTCAATTTCTTATTAAAAAACAAAAAACACTCAAAAATACTGTTTCTGTTTCTCCAGAGAACCCTAAGGCACTCTCCTATCTTCTTTACTCTTTTGTTCTACCATTGCACTTTTTTTTTTTTAGATCAGGCCTGCGTCAGTTTGAATTTGCTAAGAATAAGATACCAGGTTCCAATCATAAATTCAAGAAACTTATTGGAAAAACAGTAAGAAAGGGTGCAGGAACATGTTTAAATCTGATACTGGTATGTATGTACCATCAAATCAGAACTGATCCATAGTTGACCCCCTGATGGGTTTTCAGAGGCAATTCATTGCAAGGGAGGAGCTTGTCCATCCTTCTCTGGGGAAGTAGCTGGTGGACTCAAACAATGTGCCTTCAAGATTGCAGTGCAGCTTCTTACCACTAGGCCACCTGTGAAAAGGAAAGACAGAAGGAAAGAGAACTGGGATTTTTTAAAATAAAGGCTAATGAGGAAAATTTATCATGTTAAAATTACCCACTGGAAGAGCCCTCCTGTTACCTAGAATAATCTGCTTTGTTCAATTATTGACAAAAATGGGGTCATTGGTTCAGAACAGTTGCAGCTGGAACAGTGCTCATTTATGGTCCCTGCAATAGGACAACTTAACCTTGGCTTTCATGACTGTCTCAATGGCTATTCCCAATAATGTCTAAATTGTACATATTATAGGAAATTACAGAGTAATGTGGTTTTAGAACCAAAAGTTGTGATTCTAATATTTTATTATTGGGCTGACTTAGTGGGAAGGAGTTGCTCTGCCAACCCACAGGCAGGTGGGTCCAGTTTATCAGGTACTTCACTGGAGAGAGATGGGCAATATCCTCCCATAAGATTTATATGTCCTCAAAACCCACTGGATGGGGAAGCTATGAGTGGGTTCCAACTTCATGCCAACAATAACACTTGGCTAAAGTAAGATGAATCCAGCTATTATCATTTATTTCTATTCAGTATTGCATTACACCCATGTATTCACCAGTGCAACATGACAAGAAAAGGAAATGAGTATGGAAGAAATGGAGAGGAGGGAGCATAGCTTTAGAAGATTCAGAAGTATTGATAGATTTTTTAAATGAACAAATAAATGATAGCACAGTTGTTTTCTCACTAAGGGATTCAGCACTATTCCATCAGATCTGACATAGAGCTGACCCTCCATTCTATATTCAAGGTTGTAAGTGAGAAGAGAGGACACTGGCCATTCTTCTCTTGCAAAGTGACTAGTTGATTCAAACTGACAGAGAGATATAGCCTTTGGATCAGTTGCATAACTCCTTGTGGACTACACCATCTGAGCCCTCCTAATTGTTCTATCACCTCACTTCATTGTTATGAACTTAGAGTTGACTCAAAGCTGAGCAACTTGTGGGTTTTCTGAAGGTGTAAATCTCAAAGAAAGAAATTAATATTTCTCCTGTGAAGAAACCCATTGGGTTGGCAACACAACTACTTAACTCAATAGGTCTAAAGTGTTCTAGCTGTTCTATACTAAGTCATTTTCTAGTAAGCCAATATAAGAAAAATTGTAATCTAATAGAATAAATATTGCACTGTTATAATAAACAATAAAAAATAGAAAATATTTAGTTAAGATATGCAAGTTGATAACAAAAAGTTTAAATTACTATAAAAATATCTTTTTAAAGGTATTTAAAAATTTAAACTACACTAAAAAGAAAACATTGTTAAAAAAATTAAAGAAAACTCAAATGTGAAACTACTGTATTTGCCATTTGGGATATTCAATACTGTCATCATATAAATATTCTTAATAGAGAATATATGGAATGACTAATTAAAATTCGAGCAAAGATTTTATTGTAAATTGAAGCATCAAATCTAAGACATATAAGAAAGTGAAAAGAAAAAAAAAATGTCAGTATGTCCATGATACTGAAGTGCAATGGAGAAAGGATAATTGTTTTCAATAAAATGTACAGTGTCACCTGGAAGTTTTAATCTAAAAGATAAAGATTTCATATAATGCACATGGTATTCAAGAATTAAATTTTAGATATATAATAATCTTAATATTGTTGTTTTCTGCCATCAAGTTGGAATCAATCCATAGCTGACCCTTCAGTGGGCTTTCAGAGACAGTAAATCGCATCCTTCTGTGGAACAGCTGGTGGATTCGAACAACATGCCTTTGGATTGCAGTGCAGCTTCTTACCACTAGGCCACCAGAGCTTCCTTAAAAGAACTGTAAAATAATAAGCTCTAGAAAGAAATGGAATATAGAGTGACGAATGTGGAGTAGACAGAGTCCTACTAAGTAGGACCGAAAACACTGACAATAAAAAGGCTAATTAATTTCATTATATTCAAAATAACACCTACATATAAGAAAGGAAAAAAGAAAAAACAAAACCCTAAGAAAATGAAAAGGCAGGCACATATTGGAAGGATATATCTGTCAGACATCTGGTAAAGGACTATTCAGAATACTCTAGCAAAACATTAAGAAGGGTGAAATTAAAATTACCAAGCAAAAAAATAAGTTTAAAAATAGGCAAACACTTGAATAGACATTTCAGAGAAAAGGAAATCAAAATAACATATAAGCGTTGGAAAAAGTATTCAGCATCTAAGTATACAAACCACAATGAGCTATTACTATACATCCATCCACCGAGATCATAAATATAAAAGACACATAAGACAAGGTGTTGGAGAGGATATAAAATAACTGTAACTCTCATCCATTGTTGTGGAAACGTAAATTGATCAGTCAGTTTAACTGTCTAGTACTATTTTCTAATCCTGAATCCATTATTCCACATTTCCTTTCTTTGGTATAATTCCCAAAAAAGCATAGCACATATTTACTAAAAGATAAACAGTGAACCCTGGGAAAAACCCCCGCAATTGAATTGTCAAATAAATTGCTCATTTGGGGCAGTACAATGAAAATGAACAGACCACTGCAACATGCAACCCAAATTTCACAAACTGACATGTTAAAAAAATCAATAAAAGTTGTATGTTTGTATTTATATTCATTTAAAAAATAAACAGCACAAATCTGTTATATTAGAATGTAGTTTATTTGTTATTAACAAAGGAAAATGTGGCTGAGAGGAGTCACAAGGTAAAATGTTCTACTTCTGAATATAAAGTCTTATTATACAATACTGCTTACTTTGTAGATATCATCAAGATGTATATCTACAGTTCCGTACGTTTAGTTTTCATACTTTCGACAGGTTGCTAGGAGAAGCTATTCCTTGGAAAGGGACTTCATGCTTGGAAAGACGGAGTGTCAGCAAAATAGAGGAAGACTCCAATGTGATGGAATGACTGCAGACAGCAATGGGCTCAAAGTGTGTCCAAATTGATACGACAGGGTTCAGGTCTGATGTTCATAGGGTTGCTATGAGTCAATCTCAATTGTACAGCATCTAACAAAAATAATACCACTACAAAATTGTACCTTAAAATGTGTAAAACTTTGTAGGTTAAAAAATAAAATCCTTATTGTAGATATTTAAAGAGATTTAAAATGTGTACATATATATGTGCTTGCTTGCCTACTCAGACTCTTACAGTATATCACATAGTTGAGGATTTGTTTTGCAGATGTAGTCTTTTTGTTCATGAAGCCTGACATATCACCTAAGCAGAGTCTGTGTCTGATTGCTGCTTTGTAGAAGCTTGTGGCAGAAGGCGAGGAGGGGTTGTTGAAAATGGATCACAGTCTGCTGTTTTGGAATCTAAACATTTCACAGCTTGTCCTGGAGGCATTCAGAATATACAATGACACGCTTTGACAAACAGACTGAAAACAAACTTGAGTCATGTTTGGACCCTCAGGTAAAATCAATTAAACATTAAAAATTATTTTCTCAAAATTGTTTGATTTAATTTATAGATATTAAACCCTTTGTTACAATCCAGACTAAAGTCTGGAACAAATGGAATATTTTTCATATAAAAATATGGTTGTAAAACATTTCCACATTTTACATGATCTAGTAAAACAACCATAATGCTATGAATAACATAAAACAGTCAACAGTGCAAAAAAAGTTCAACAGAATTAAACTATTCCATTGTGAATGAAAAACAATAGTTCTCATTTGGCCTGAGAAAAAAGTACAGACAGACTATCCCAATTAAACTAAGCACAAAGCAGACTCAGAAAAAATCCAAATGATTATGAGGCTGTCACTTTACAGCCCATTCTCTTCCATGTGTCTATAAAATCCTACATTCAGAATTTTACTCTATCTCCATTTAAAGAATTGGGATTAGTTTTTTTCCCCTACTTCAATTTATAATAGGATTATTGATTGAATTTTACTCTCTAAAAATATATGTTGGAATCCTAATCCCTGTAGTGAATGCGACTATACTTGAGAAATAAGGTTATTCTTCAAAGGTATTGGTATATTCAAGGATTAGCCTCTTAAAAGTGATAAAAGAGTAAAGATGTCAGTTTAAAACTAAGAAGTGCCTAATTCAAACTATGATATTTCCAATTGCTTTATGTGCAAGTAAAAGTTGAATCATGAAAAAGGAAGACTGAAGAAAAATAGATAACTTGGAATGTGATTTTGGAGAAAAGTATTGAATATACCATGGAGTGACAAAAGGACAAACAAATCTATTCATAAAGAATGGCATCTATAGTGCTCCTGGGCAGTAAGCATGATGAAACTTCATCTTACATACTTTGGGAATATCCTTTAAAAGAACTTTATGATCTAGACTGACACAATCACTACAATAATGGGCTTAAGCACATTTTTTGTGTGTGTGAAATTGTGAAAGAGACTTTATCATGAATACTTTTGACATGTTGTCAGGAGGGACAGGTCCCTAGAGAAGGAAATAATGCTTGAAAGAGTGGAAGGTCAGTGCAAGAGAGGAAGACCCTGGATGAGATGGGTTGACACACTGACTGTGACAACAGGGCTGGGTGGCACTGGTGGGTGTTGGAGACAGGGGGTTGGCTCAGTATGGAGTAAGGTTAGAGCCATTGTTCATAGGATCATTATGAGTCATAGTGGACTAGAAGGCATATCAACAATGCAACAGAGACAGCAACCACCCCAAATATCTTGTGAGGATCTAGGTATTATCAAAGGAATGCAATAAAGTTTGAGTAAACATTAGAAGTTAATAGAGAGGCAGAAAAATCCCTCAGAAGAAATCTGTTTGAAATTCTGATTTGAGCTTCTGGCCTCTAGCACTGAAAAAAAAAAAAACTTTTGTTTCTAAAAGTCACCTATTTTGTGTTATTCTTTTACTGCAAGTATAGGAAACTTAAGGTCATAAATGTCTTTTTTAAAAAATGTTAAAAGCTATTATAAAAGATAAATGAGTTGCTATCTTAGTTAAGAAAAATCTAAAGAAGAAATAAGAATTAAAACCCCCAAATTTTGTAAGCACAGAAAAGCCATTGGAACCCAAAACTACAGTTTAAACGATGAAGTCCTAATGAATGTATAAGTAGATTTGTTGCTCTTAAAAAAAAAAACAAAACACAATTAAAAGCATATAGAAAAAAATAAAATAAAAATCGTAATCATTGGTAACTGGGACTTCTAACCCTGACCCTCAAACCCACCCTGCCTCCTGCCCCACCCCTCTGTGCACCACTCATACCACACCCACATGTGCCACGCCCCCAGGTCCACCTGCCTTGAACCCCTCCTGCCTCACCCACTCCTGTCACATCATTCATGCCCCGCCCATTTCCCCACATGCCCCACCCATCCCTCATACCCCACCCACTGGGTCTCTGCCCTTGACCTTGAGACACTTTCATTGTGTCCTTTACCGCTGCTACAATCAGCATGACCAGCTAGGGTACCACGAGCTCATTCACGTCCCAAGGGTTCTAGTGGAGCAGAATGCACAGATGAACAGGTCCTAATTTTCGTTACAATAAATACAAACTTTACAGGTAAAAAAAAAAAAAGCTTGGAAACAATGAGGAGGAAATGATAGTAGGCAGAAAAAAAAATGGGCAAAAGACATGGAAAAACCTTTCAAAAAAAAAAAGCTTGGAAACAATGAGGAGGAAATGATAGTAGGCAGAAAAAAAAATGGGCAAAAGACATGGAAAAACCTTTCACAAAGGAAGATATTTGGATGGCCACCAAATACATGGAAAAATGCTCCAAATCACTGATAATAAGAGAGATGCAAATCAAAACCACAATGAGAAATCATCTCATTCCAGTAGCAGTGGCAAATATAACAGGACAGCAAGTAATAAATGTTGGAGAGGATGTGGTGAGATAGGAACTCTTATATACTGTTGGTGGGATGGAAAATTATACAGCTACCTTGGAAGGCACTTTGACGTTTCCTCAGAAGGCTGAACATAGAAATTCCATATGATTCAGCTATTCCAATGCTTGAAATATACTCCAAGAAAATTAGAAATGGGACACAAATGGAGATTTATACACCAATGTTCATAACAGCATTATTGACCATTGCAAGAACATGGAAACAGCCCAAACATCAAACCACAATCAAATGGATAGAGAAATTATAATACATTCACATGATGGAATACTATGCAACATGAAGAAGTAATTATTTCAAAAATTACTATCTAACTTGGGAGGGATTGAAGAGCATTGTGCTTAGTGATCTAACTTAGTCCCATAAGGACAATACTGTATAAGACCATTATTGTAGAAATAGAGAGTTAACTAGTAAAATGGGTATGAGTATCTGACGGGTAGGGTAGGAGCAGAAAGGTGAGAATGGGCAGAGGAGTAATCATAGGTCGCACAATTTGATGGGAGAGGCTGGTAGGGTAAGGGAAATGGGAAAAAATCCAGTGTGAAAAAATTTGTAAAATAAAAATTTATTTAAAAAACTAAAAACTAAAAAAGATAGTAGTAGGAAAGTATGAGTTTGCTGATGGAAATTATGTTGGACAACAATTTGATTTTGTAAATGGAATGATTTATTCATAGCAAATACCTTTTAAAATTTGTTTTGTTTTATGTATGCACATCGCTTTTTTATTTCTTTTGCCCCCTCTCTCTACCCATCAAATTCTGCAACCTTGTGATTTTCCCCCTCCTTTCTGCGCCATGCCCCCTCCCATTCACTCTTTGGATATCTGTACATATCTTACTGATGATTCTTCTGTTTTTACAATAATGACCTTATATAGTATTTCTTTTTAATGTATCCGAGTTAGTTCACTCAGCATGATATTCACTCTAGTCTCTCCCATGTTATATAGTATTTTTCAAAATCATTGCTCGTGAGTGCTGCATAGTATTCAATCACGTGAATGTAACACAGTTTCTCAATCCAGTCATTTGATGATGGATATTGAGTTATTTCTATGTTCTTGCTATTGTGAATAATGCTGATATGAACTATGCTCTGCCAAATACCTTTTATTAAAGAAACACAAAAGGTGACTTTACACATAGACCTCCTCTAACATACTGCACAAGAATAAGCTTTACTACATCTGTCGAAAGAATCATTAGAGATTCTCAAAGTCAGAAATAAGGACAAGGCCAGGTTTTGACTATGAAACAGAAAATTAGTAACTCATATGCAAGTTTCCATTGAAACTAGAATCAAAATACAACCTTTATCAATTCCCCTGAATTCGAAAACCAGCTTAAGAACAGGGTTGAGGCATTGATCATCAATGATCGAAGACCAAAAGAGCTGTGGGCTGAAATCAAGGGTATCATCCATGAAGAAAGCAAGTAACACTATAAAGACAGAAAACAGAAAAAAAACTCAAAATGAATGTCAGGGGAAAAAACCCCAAAACAACCAACTATGAAAAATTGCAGTAAAGTGTCAGGAAGCCACAACAAAGGGAAGAGATAATGAAGTAAAAGAACAAAATATTTCAAAGGACAGCTTGAGAAGACAAATCAAAATATTATAAAGAACTGTGCAAAGAGCCAGAGTCTGAGAATAAAAAGAGAAGAACTCAGTGTTTCTCAAGCTGAAAGAACTGAAAAAAAAAAATTCAAGCCTAGCGTTGTAATCCTGAGAGATGCCATGCAGAAAATCTTGAATTATCCAGGGTCATCAAAAGAAGATGGAAAGAATACACTGAGTAACTGTAACAAAAATAATTGGTAGACACTGAAAAATTTCAGCAAGTATAATATGAAGAAAAGCCTTTGGTAACAAAGGAAGAAGTTCAAGTTTAACAATGATGACACTGGCAAAAAATAAGGACCTAGGAATAGATGGGATACCAAGTGACATGTTTTAACTAACAGATGCAACCTTGGACATGTTCACCAGTCTATGCCAGAAGGTTTGGAGGACAACAGACAAGAAGCGATACGTATATTTTCCCTTTCCCCAGAAAGAATATAGAAATTATAGAATAGCACTAATACCATATATGAACAATGTTTTAGAGAAAATCATAAAATTTAAAAAAGAACAGTACATTGACAGGGAAATTCCAGAAGTTAAAGCTGGGTTTATAAGAGGTGGTGGTACCAGGAATAGATAGCATTGCTGATGTCAGATGGATCCTGGCTGAAAGTGGAGACTACCAGGAGAATACCCATTTGCGTTTTATTGAATATACAAAAGTATTTTACTGTCTGGATCATAACTAACTATGGCTAACATTGTAGAGAACGGGCTGGTGTCTGAATGGAGTAAGAGAACACTGCATAGTTTAAAAATGAGGAAGGGAGTGCACATTTCTCCATATCTATTCAATCTGTATTCTGAGAAAATAATTCATAAGGTTTGACTCTATAAAAAGTAAAGTGACATCAGGATTGGAAAAAGACTTATCAACATCTTGTTTTATGCAGATAACACAACCTTGCTTATTGAAAGTGAGGAGGACCTGAAACACTTGCGGCAGAAGATCGTGACTATAGCCTTTAATATGGATTACATCTCAAAATTTAAGAAAACAAAGGTCCTTACCATTGAGCCAGTAAGCAACATCATGATAGATAGAGAAATAATTGCAAGTGCCAATTATATCATCTTACTTGGATACACAATCAACGCTCTTTGTACTAGTGGCCAAGAGATCAAGAGATACATTCTTTTGGGCAAGTCGGTTTTCACATATCTTTCCAAAATACTTAGCTTGAAGACAAAAACACCTCTGATCCAGCCCATTGTTTTTTCAATCGTTTGCTTTCTGAGAGCAGGACAATAAATAAGGATGACAAAGAACTGATGCCTTGAAGTTGTGGTGTTGGAGAATATTATTGTATACTCGTTGGACTGCCAAAATAATGAACAGATTCCAGTCTTGGGAAGAGTGAGGCCAGAGTGCTCCTTGTTGGCAAAGATGGTGAAGTTTTATCTCTTATATTTTGAATATGTTGTTAGGAGAAGCTATTCCTTGGAAAACTATATTATGCCTGCAGAAGTGGAAGGTCAGAGAAATAGAGGAAGACCTGAAAGAGATGGATATAGCCACAGTGAACTGCAGCAATGGGCTCAAATATATCAGAGATGAAAAAGTTGGCACTGAATTGGATCACATTCAGGTCTTTTGATCATAGGGTCACTATGAGTCTTACTTGACTTGACAATACCTCACAATAATAACAGCAGCCATATAAACAAAAAGTAATTTTCAATTTAAGTTTAAATCTCTTTAATTAGCTCTTGATAGATTACAATGTTTCTGAACAATTTTCACCATGACTAATGGCTGATGATGGTCATATGTCTGATGTTCCGGTTCTTTAGAAATTTTGAACATCACTTTAAAAGCCTTTGTGAAGAAGTACTGAAAATATCCCCACAAAAATATTTTATTTTTTATGTATTCATAAAAATATTCATAGTCAGTATATGAATAAAAAATCCAGTAATTTAAAAGTCCAAAATAACTAACCCTTGTGACTCATTTTAAACCAAATGTTATTAATTTTGGAATTTTTTTCAGATTCTTATGCACAAATAAAACGTAAACCAATGTAATTAATTTCATTATTAAAACACAATTTTCTGAGTTTTAACACATATTACCTACTACTCTTGGTTTCTTTTTCACAGCATTAACTTTGGTTGCTCCTGACTAGATAACTGAACTAGGACTCTAATGATCTGGTTGGTGAAGGCAAATGATCTTGCAGCAAAAAAAAGTAGAAGGTAGTTTACCAAAAAACATGATTCATGGTAACAGTTAACGTTTGAAACAGTGTCTTTTATGCTTTGGCTTCCAAAGATTCTAAAGGGGGTGAGGGAAGAGGGATAGGACAGTGAAAAAGTGAATTCAGAGGAAGTCTAAGTGGAAACTCCAGTCTATTCCCCAGAGAAGCTCTGAAAGAGGAACAGCTCCTGTTTTGGTATCACTATAGGTCAGAAGGAGGCCTTGCTATTCCCCTGTCACCGGCCACATTGGACTGAGGCAGTACTAAAAGCTTCCCTGAGGAAAAGACAGTGCTCACAGAAGCCAGTAAAGAGGCTCTAGGGAGAACGCCAGCCATCCTTTCTCCTATAACTATCTCTCCTCTATTTTGTCGAAGAGAAGCTCTTTGCTGTAAGTAACTAGCTTATTTGTATGTCTACCTTCAAACTTAGCTTTGTTTTGTTTTCCTCTTAAGCCTTGATCTGGGTAGCACTTTAATTTCTATTGTTCCTTCAATGTAACTCCTTTTTTTTTTTTGGTTAGAAAAATCTCTATTAAGAAAGAGACAGCTGGACTGTTTAGATGATCCCAATTTTCTTGGCAACATACAAATTGTCATAATCATGAGCAAGTCGAACATAGGCCTTCTTCTCTCCATCAGGCCTAATCAAGGTATTGATCTAGACAACATCAATGTCATAGAGCTTCTTTACAGCTTATTTGATTTGGGGCTTGTCAGTTTTGACATCTACAATGAACACAACTGAATTGTTATCTTTCAATCTTCTTCATGGCTGACTCAGAGGTCAGGAGAAACTTGAGGATGGCATTGTGGTCAAGCTTGCTTCTCCTGAGGGTGCTCTGCCAGGGTAATTTTGGCTAACTTTGGAGTTTCTGTGTCTCTGGAAGGTGGATGACATGCGGATCTTCATTCTTCTGTAGCTGTGGATGCCTTTCTTGGCCTTTAATATCTACGCTTTGGCTTCATTTTTGGAAGGGGCAGGGGCTTACTTCTTTGCTTTTGGCACAGTCTTTGTAGAAAGACTCTGCTTCTTTCAACCATATTTAAAATTCTCCAAAGAGAAAATATAATGAATACAAATTTCTTCCCATTAAAAAAAATATTTACTGTGATAGGTTCCCCAGTTTTCAAGCTTCCTAATATAGTCTCCCAAATGTCAATGTGAGAATAGACATACCGGTGTGACCCCTGCGTCATCTATCTGCAAAAGGCTGATGTGTTCCTGTCCTACTTGTGCAAATAAAACTGAGGAAGGAAGTGCTAAAAAGTTATATGATTTTTAGAACTAATATAAATGGTATTATATTTTGAACCTTTAAAAACTCCCGAGGCATAATTGACCATTTCCTCTTTTGTCAGTACAGAAAATGTTCTACTTCTCATCTGAGATCATAATTATTATATGTTATTAGTATCAGTTAGTGTATGTATTTCTATTGTGCAGGAATATTTTATTTAATTGTTAAATATGCCATGATAAGCCAGTTTAAGGTAGATGATTGTTGTTGTTGTTGTTGTTGTTATGTGTCTTCGAGTCGCTTGCGACTCATAGCGACCATATGTATAACAGCCCTAAACTCTGCTCTATCCTGTGCCAATCGCATTGCCTCCGATACACCCATCCCAATTACCCCAGTCACTGAATCAATCCACCTCATAGAGGGCCTTCCCCTCCTGCGCTGTCCCTCCACCCTAACAAGCATGATGTCCCTCTCCAAGGACCAGTCCCTCCTTTTAACTAATGCCAAGATTTTAAAGTTAAGAGAAATAAAACTAAGAGATTTAAGGGGATTTGAAAAGAAAGGAATGAGAAGAGCAAGTCAGGAGGACAAGAGTAAGCACGATTGTGAACTGGACTAATCATATACCAGTCTTCTTAGCAATCAATGGTTCTGTCTGGATATATAAACCATCCTATTTGTAGCATTCAAAGGGCACCATTCCATTTTAGCCTAGTAGAGAAAATATACTTAGTGGAAGTAAAACATCATATTGTTATGTTGAAATGTTGCCATTAAAAATATTGGACTCAGTTGCCTACCCTTAGAACCATGGCATACCATTGATTCCTCAACTGAGTGTCCTTTATAAGATCAATATTGAGGACGCTGCATTGAAACCAGGAAA
This sequence comes from Elephantulus edwardii, assembly GCF_000299155.1. Classification (NCBI taxonomy): domain Eukaryota; kingdom Metazoa; phylum Chordata; class Mammalia; order Macroscelidea; family Macroscelididae; genus Elephantulus; species Elephantulus edwardii. The sequence goes on from NW_006399913.1 coordinate 2,392,540, forward strand.
AACATAATATTCTTAAGAATCTTTTGCTCAGGATCTTTAAAAAATTTTTTCCCTTGCAGTATTGAGTCTGCCTTTAACGTGATTGTAACAATTGTAAAGGGGGGAAACTGAAATAATTAAGAAGCACTTCTCTAAATTTCAGAGCACAGAAGATTGTTTCCTGGTGGCAGAGTTCCTCAGTCCACAGCTCTATGTTAAGTTTATGAGTTCTCAGAAAAACCTGAGACAGAACTACAAACAGCATTTTTAGAATTAAGAAACATGTCACTCCAAAAACAAATGAGATTTTGAGTTTTCAAATGAAAGCTACCCTCTTTTTCTACTAGAGATTTTTGAGGTAATACAAATAGGTAAATATTCAGTTACTAACTTAAACATTTATAGTTTACATCCACTCAGAGGTACCTCTGAAGAAACATTTGGGGGCTTGCTTCCTGCCTACAACTGGTTAGGTTCTGGATATGTGGCTAGCAAGGTTGGTTTTCCTTACTTCTTCTATGTCTTCATGTTCAACTTGTGTCAGTACACAGGAAATAACAAGGAGAGTCCATTAAAGAAAACTCTCAATGTTGGATTGACACAGTTACTACAATTTAAGCATGGTGGAGACTGTGAGGATGGTGCAGGACAGAGGAAGGTTTCACTCTTGTTATTTCAATCTGAGTTGTGATAAGTCTTAGTGCACTTAGTGTTACATAACAACAATAACAGCAACCGGGGAAAGGTGAGGTTAGCAAGTTTCCCAGATGATTCAGACCAACCAAAGTACAGCAACAACAAAGCCACCATAGTTTGCCTTTAACTATTGACCCTCCTTTGGCGCCAATTCAACGTTATCTTTAAGTAGTGTAAAGGCTCTGTGAATTATGGGAAAGATAAAGTTCCCTGGGTGGCATCAGTGGTTAAGGACCAGATCCCTAACCAAAAATTTAGCAATTGGAATCCACCTGGGAGACATAAGGCCTGGATCTACATCCTTCAACAGTCTGGGTTAGTCTTGAGACAGATACTCTGTGGGTCATTTTATTTTTAAATGATATAACTTTGTAGTGTTGAAGATTTTTGTTTAAGTAATTTTCCTTAGCCATTGACTTTGATTTTTTTTTCCATGTGGTTGGGCGGGGAATATGTAAATAAGGTATTGTTAACCTATCCACAAAGGGATTGACTAGTCTCATCACTAACTTGAGCAGATTCAATGCAGATTTGGAGAATTTCACCATCAGCAAAGAAGAAGTAGGCTTGGAATGTGTTGCCTTTGGGGCCAGAGATTCTTGTGCCAGCCAGACTTACAGGAGACTATCAGTAGCCAAAGCATTGAGCCAGAGAAATGACATGAGACAGAATTGACCTTTGAACTCATCCCATAGAACCAGAGCTTAGAACCTTTGCCTAAGTTTGTTAGGAGACTGAGGGGGAGAGTCAATATTGGCAGGACTGAAAGCTTTTATAATACTGGCATAAAGCCTAGTGACTCAAGGCTGAGGAGCTGTGAGAACATTTCAGAAGCGGTCCTGACTGAGTGATAATATCTTGTTGCCAATCTGTAATAGAACTTTTTGACATCCCTAATATGGTTTTGTATGGTCTGTGAGCTATCGTAATGGGTTTTGGATAAAGTAGAGCAAAAAGATTGATACTGGAATGAGTAGAAGGAGGTGTGGAAGCATAGGAGACATGTCTGTCCTCATAGGAGTGGGTTTTTTGTTGTGGCTCTTGTTTGTGGATGGATATAGTTTCCCGTTGTGGAGTTGGTAGAGCCCAGATATGGCAATCCCCATGCAGCAGCTTTTGCTCTTTTTGCAAACTGTTATAATGTGGAAATCAATTTAAACCAAAGGTCAACAGTTCAAACCTCCCATCTGCTCCATAGGAGAAGCAAGTAGGAGTCTGCTCTCAATGAGGCTGGATGCCAAAGGAGGGCTGCCATCAAGCGAGAAAGGTTTGATGGTAGTCAGGTTATTTAATGTGATATATTTAAGAATAGGGAAATAACCAAGACAAGGTAAATAAACCCTTTGATATTTCAGGTTTCATGTAGGATCTTTTACAGAAATGAGTTGAAGAAAAATGAAGCACTTAGAATTACTTAGATTAACTACAAAGTACTTCGCCATACTTGGATAAGTAGCATGTAGGCACTGTATGTCTATATGCTCCCTTGGCTGTGTTGGCTGTCCAGATGACAACTTGTCCTTCAGTGTTGGGTACTATTTTCCCAGAAATTACAAAGGTTAAGTACTCTTAAAATATTTTGATTAACAATACATAGACAGCAAAATCTTTAAGACTAACTACAAGGGCTTAGATCTCAAAATGGACTATGTGCTAGCCTCACCTACACTTATACATAAGCAGATAGAGCAACGAGGTTAACAAAATGGGGAAAAAGTACTTATATCAGCAAGAAAATACTATGAAAAGAAACAACATCAGAATTATAGGAGAAGGAATGTCTACTATGCATATGTTGGAATTGACCCACAGAGGACAGCCCCCACGCACCCCCCACCCCCGTAGGTTTAAGAGGCAGTTAATCACATAGAAGGAGATTAACCATTTGTCTCCCGAGAAGCAGCTGCTAGATTCAACTTTGAAGTAGGTTCAGCTTTAGGTTACACTTACTATGTGTTAAGGGGAAAGGAAAAAAATATATATAATTTTCCTTTACCCCCACCAGTTCTAGGTGGGAAAATCTTCACTGTTTATGTCTCTGTGGAAAGAAACTGCAAGAGAGCTGATAAAAATTTGCTGATTCATTGTTTTGTGAAGACTTGATATATTTTCAGATAAATAATACTTGACTGATCAAGTGAATTATTGTGCTAATTTTGAAATATTTTCATGTAAAAAAAGAGTGTGTGGATGTGTGTATTTATAATGAAGTGTAGAGTGAGGCAGAACTTTTCATCAGTCAGTTTACTGTATAGTGGTGACAAGTTGCTGTGATGCTGGAGGCTATGCTACCAGTATTCAAATACCAGCAGGGTCACTCGGTGGACAAATTTCAGCAGAACTTCTCAACTAAGACAAACTAAGCAGCAGAATGACAAGTCACTTCAGAAATAACAGACCTTTGAAAACCATATGGACCACAGTAGAACACAGTTGGATATGTTGTTGATTGTCCTCAAGTCAAGCACGACTTATAGTGACTCTATGAAAAAAAGGCCTGAAGCCTTTCTATAAGTATCATTGCTTCTCCAAGTTTATAGAGTTTCCAGAGGCATGTGGTTTAGGAAGTGGATGCCACTCCTGCTTCCAAACCTGGCTTAAACTAGGAGTTCCACCAAACACTGTTCAACATGGGAAGCCTAGTTATGACATTTGATTCCCCAGTGGCACAAGATTCAGCATCACAGCAAACCCAGATTACTTCCGTGCAGCAAATTGACAGAGGAGTGCTCTATAACTTAGAAAAATATTCCTTCAAAATAAAATAACATGAGACCCTCAGGTCCAATGGACTTTTAAATACAAGTAATATATCTCTATCTCTATTTATCTGTCTATCTATCTATCTATCTATCTACTATCTATCTCTATCATCTATTTCTCTATCTCTCTCTCCATCTATCTATCTATAT